>NC_134963.1:16793811-17112411 GCF_965638725.1 Aptenodytes patagonicus
CTCCAAATGCACAGAGTTCAAATCATCAGGAAAGAGCAGTACATCTTTTTATCTGCTGATTTAGCACAAACACCAGAAGCTTCACAGACGTCTTCCTGCATGTTAAGAGCAGTGACTGCTTGAAATGGCTCTGGTGATCAGGGTGATCCCCGCGACCTTCACGTCCTCCTGGCAATATTGCAAGAAATGACTGGCGACAGAAAGGTATTTCCATGGCTGTGTTGGTCTGGTTGTTAATACACGGACTGATGTCAGCGGACGCTTTTTCCCAGCAGCCTCAGAGGATGGTCACAGCTTCAGTAGTTTAACAAGCGTTTTGAAGCACTTGTCTAAATAAGCTGAGAAGTCCTGCTTTCCACCCCTGGTGCCTACAGCAGTGTTGAGTGACAATCTGGACAGTGAAGGATGGACTTACAGGGAAGCAGCCCTTTTCCCTGAGTATTTTGGGTCATGCTAAATGCACTTGCAAACCCATTTCCTCATGCTCTGGGACTCACCGCATGGACACTTTGGGGTCAGAACTGAAGGTTCATGGGGGAGAAACCACTTCAGATTAAAAGGAAGAAATTTCATTTGTGGATAGAAGAAATATTTTGTGTAACCAAACCCAAAACATTTCCTTTCCCTGCAGGGTCTTACTGAGACATCCATCACACCATAGCAGAGAGAAGGACCATGTAGCCCAGCATGGCTTCTGTCCTCTGCAGCTGTGGGTGAGGGAGACTTCTCCTCCAGCTGAAGGAACGTGACTCCTGTTCCCAGGAGAGGGTCTAATTCATCCTGTCTTTGAAACAGTGGATCTCAGAGCTTGGGAAATAAAAGTGGTTCTCAATATGTTTGCCTTTCCGTAGCATCTCCCTCTTACTAGAGGATCTGATTTACATGCTTGTTCTTTCCCTATTATGGGTCTCAACACTCAGACACTGAAAGCAACATTCAGATGTGCTCCTCCAAGGTTGGAGAATCCCCAGCACCCTTGTGATGCCGATTTGGATGGGGCAATGGGCATTCAGAAACAGCTGCAGCTTCTCCAATCAGAAATGTCCATGATCCCTGTTGGTCCTCAAGGCAGGAAATTCATGGCTTTTAGGAGAAATTACCTTCTGTGTCTGGCTGATGAAGTTTTTGCCTGGGCACTCAGACAAGGGGGAAGAACAAGCTTAAGAATATACTGAGTAGTTACAGGTGAGCACTGAGACATGCATAGGGAAGAGCAAAGTGGAGACGATGATGCTGGCAGGAGCACTCCCTGCCTCCTGTGAGACCTTCAGTGCTACAAGAGGTTCCTCCAGCAAACTGCTGCAAATCACAAGCAGAGGTGTGGGTGCTCTGCCTCCGAGAGGAAGAGATGCAGGAACATTCATCAGGCTTTGGGCAGAGCTTTTATGAAAGCTCATTTTATTTGGTGTAAGGCATTTATGTAACTTATAAATTTTTATTGAATCTTTGTCAATAAAAACCTTAATGAACATCAGATAGTGAAAATGATAAAAATCTTAATTGAAGACAGCAATACCAGCTTTACAGTGAAACATAAGCCCCAACAAAAAGCAGTGTACATTTTATAGGATAACAGCACAGATAGGTACAGGTCTTTAAAAGTACTGAGCACCCATATGGTCTGCTCTGCTCCCAGGAGCGTAGATGCTGGATTTTTAGTTGCTGATCTTATTCTGGGGTTTAAGTGAGGATGGGAGAAGTCATTGCTTGTATGTGCAGGCTTGATGGTGGAGCTGCTGCTGTGAGGTGGGAAGATAAATGCCAGGGGCTGGAAATTTGGGTGTATTGAGTGCATGAGGGGTTAACAGCTTGGGGAGTCTAATATAAAGTGTCTTGCAATCTCCATGGATTGTGAAATGTCTCACTTTGGAAGATATAACTCATGAAACCCTGAGGTAGCTGAAAGCTGAGGGCATTGTTCTCGCTGTGGAACAAAGCTCTTTTTGTACTGTACTGTTCCTTTTCCTATTTGCCTGCATTAAAGATGTTTGGGTTTTTAACCCCTGTGGCATCATCAACTTCAGCAGGAGGAAATACAGAGGAATTGTACAGAGGCCAGGAGGGAGGGAATAATTTTTGATGTGTCAGAGAGATTATAAGTATGGGGTCATCCTCAACCTTGGGCTGTAGGTAGCATTTTGGTGAGGAAAGGAAAGCCAACAAAGAAGGCAAGGAAACACAGAGAGAGACATGAAAGGGAGCTGGAAGATGTCAGAATGGCTAACGGACAGAAAGTACTAATAGTTTATAAAAATAACAGCCTGGAGCTCAATTTCTCTGCAGACATCCCATTTGGAACACAGAAAATTGAAAGAAAAGGCAATAAAACTGAGATCAGAAATCCTCTGAGTCCACATCCACCCAATATCACAGCAGCCACAGGGCGTTGGACTGCAACACTTGCCAAGGCAGTCATTCTGCTGTACGGCGTGTGCTCCCAACTGGGATAGCCCCCTTCCCAACACTGCATTCTGGGCACCTGCTGGGGCACTGGCACCAGACGTCTCTTTGGACTCCGGGAGTCTGGGGATATCCACTCCTTGATGATGTCCAGGGAAGACTCTCAATCCCTTAGACATTTCATATGGACCACAAGACACCAGGGTTCCCTGGAGACCTTCTAACCAAACATCTAATGCATTATAGCAAGGACAAGACCTGGAGCACTTCTGAAAGGTTTTTGCTGTTCATTATTGCATTAAGATCCTGCTGAAGTTTGCTTCCTTTGCTGCAACATCAGAACTTGTCCCATGTAGGAGTCTTTCTCTCACATTTACTTCAATTTATGGTCAAGTACCTTGAGATTCTCCAGGCTACTCTGAAGTAAGACCTTGACCAACCTCTGCCCTAGATTTCAAGGGAAACCATGATCTCTGCAGACAGATGCACACAAAGTAGTAGCTGTAGTACTGAGAAAAGAGCATTACCCAGTAGTGTCATTGCAAAGGGTATGCCTACGGCCATGCCATCTGTCTAAGGTGAAGGCATTCACTAATGTGATCCCAGAGCAGTGAACAGGAGGCATGCTAAGAAAAGGACTGATTGATATGAAAACCCAGAAGTGGTTTTGGTTCAGATTATTTGTGGGGCAATAGGGTTCAGTGAAATAACAGATACAAATATTATCCCAGGTGATCTCCTAAATATATTCTTTCCATTGTCAAAGTAATAACCCACTTTTCAAGAGGAGGCTGCTTAATGTTTAGGAAAGAAGGACGTTGTCTGCAAAGCATTTTCAGTCAAAGAAGGAAAGCCTTGTCCCCAGTGAGGACAAACACATCACTCCTCTTGAACATCTTCATCAACTTGCTAGACAACGTTCAGTGCACTTGTGCAGTCCCAGAAACCCCTTGAAAAGTAGAGAGGCTCTTTGTCATTGTTCCCAAGAGCTGGATTACTTTGGGTTTGGGAAGATGGTCCTCAGCCAGAACTCAGCAAAACCCCCGCTTGCCATCTGGACTTCACTCTGAATTTCACTTCCTTGCAAATCTTCTGCTGAGGAGAAATCCTTTTTTGCCGTTAGTTCTCAGCAGCTCCTATCAACAAGATGCTTTCAGCCCAGCCTCAGAGGAGCTGTTGCCAAGTGCTCCAACATCCTAGACGCTTTGTCTCTGATACAAAGGGAAGTGCAGTTATGTTGACGTTTTCGTTAATATTGTCTGCACTGATTACTTACAGGTTTTAACGTTTTCTTCTTACCCTTGTCTTATTTTTCCGTCTGTTAATTCTTCAAGGTCTTGCTCATTGTTGCTGTTCTCTAAGAGACATTTTGTTCCAAGCCACCTTTCCCCAGGAATAGTAGTTTTGCAATTCTTGTTAGCTCATCTCCACAAACATAAAGGAACAGTAACAGTCAATGGAACCCAAATAACCTAATTAGAGTGAACACAGCACCCTACCCCAGCTCCTCCCAGGCCTGTCTGAGCAGAGCCATCAGCCTCATGGTCCAGGTGGGACACCCACCGGATGAGTCAATGGGAGCAGCTCTCCAGATAGCCTCACAGGCTGAGAAGGGTCACTGCCTGAGGGCATGGGACATGTTATGTGATGCCAGGAAGGGCATTTGGGGACTGCAGAAGACATTTTGGGATGTTTAGAGGAGGAACAAAAGGCAGGGAATGGGAGGGAGTGCATGAGTCCTCAGTGCATGTGTCTGTACACCTCTGTGTGTGAGAGGGTCTGAGCAACCGGAGTGGGGCTGCGGGTCTCAGGAGCTCATATGTCCAGGTGCCAGAAACTGGGGAGACCCAGGATCCAGGGGCAGCTACTAGGCACACTGTCTAAGCCCAGCTACTGGAGGGATCTATATTGGATATATGCATATATGTAAATTTTCCACTAATGGTCTTTCATCCTGATCAGACTCACTACTGCCTGGATCTGGGAACAAGGAGCTGCAGTGTCTTCGCCTCTGTTGGGCTATTGCGTCTGGAAGCTCATAACAAATCTAACCTCATTTCTACATGCAAATTCCTTTTTTTGCTGGTCTTTGCTATTTCTCCCAGTACAGGATGCATGTACTCCGTTACTGTTCTTCCTAGCTCTCCCAGTTTATATTTGCTTTCTCTCCCTGTGTTGTGGCTTTGGATTAAATGTTTTGGGAGTCTAGTCTCTAAGTTTGTGCTGATGTAACTGTGCCTGTTTAGGTTGTGATGCGATGATAACAGAGAAGAGATATTCCAATATACCACTTCCACATGGGAAAAAAACAGTATGTCTGCACAGCCCGGGGCTTGCAGCATTTTTACTGCTATACTGTGCTACAGAACCGCTGTATGTGGCCAAGAGTTTGAGGGTGATGGGATGATCTATCACACCTTTCGCACTAGCTGTACCTGAAAGCTGAGGGCACTGCAAAGGGACCTAGCAAACTGCATGGGTGCCGTAAGAGAGGCGCTGCACTCACAGCCTCTTTCTTTGCTAGTAGATAAAAGAGGACTCAGGCTTAGCACAGTCCCACATATGTCCAGACAATTCACCAGTCTGGCACAGCTTTGGCCCGGGACAACTAGCACGCTCAGAAAATTGCAAGACTTGATACTAAACATAGCACAAGACAGGGAATGTTCCCAGAGAGTTTGGGCACAGCCATCCTGCGCAGGAGGAAAGCCTGTTCAGCCATGTGCACATGAGCCACATCATTGTGTCATTTGACCGCCAGGCCAAAGAGCAGTGCCCGGTCTGTTTTATTTACTGGCATAGGCAGGAACCTCCAAGAACCTCCACCCATCCTTTTTGGCCTACAGTCCTGCAAGTTATTTCAGGCCATATTCCTGAGCTCTGGTCTATGACAATAAAGATTCATTGTTTTAGTTTATAATGCGTCAAAAATATTCACACACATATACTGCACCCCCTTCTCGCCTGGAAAGAACTGCTTTAATTACTCGCTGCTAGTCCAAATTAAGTTCATCAGTTATTTCCTTTACCTTCTCCAAAACCCATTCACTCAGACATTTCCTCTGTGCACTTTCCCAGGATCTCCAAACCTGCTTTTTCCAACTAATTGCTTTGTAAAGTTGCTGTCATTTCTTTGTTGTCTGGACTTATTCCATTTCCCCACTACAGAAAAACCTGCAAGAACAGCAGCTGCTTCAGCTTGCTGAAGCCGTCGTTAACTTCATCAGCTTCGCAGTCGGTCAAGGATCCATCTCCCTCACAGTATTGTTCTCTTCCAATATTTGTGCAAACACTTCATATCTCTACTCCACAATCCTCTAGCATTAGTTTTCTGATTTTATTGTTACCAGAGGTCATTCTCAGTTACATTTATACAGCCCGTAATTCCCAACTGAGGGCCTCCAATCTGGTTGTCTTCTCTGGTTTTCAGGATCTTTCTACCACTTCCATCAGACACCCTGCTTTTTCTTCTTTGCTGTGCTGTTTTCAACCCAGCTTACGGTCTGCTAAGCTTGGCACAGCCCCAGGGGCATCCTTGGACTTGTACCAAGCATAATTGAGCTTAACATGTCATACACATCCCTCTCTTTTCTAACAACATGTGTCTCCCATTACATTGTGCCCAAATCCTTGCCTTTTGGATTTCCCCTGACCCCTTAGAGAACTTCATCTGATGAATCCATTACTCGCTAATCTTGAATTCAAGCAGTTGAGCTAATACCACCGGGCTGAACTGAGATTTCCTGCTAGCCCAACCCCATCACCCCTCCAGAGGTGGGATCAGTAGCTTTTACGGGGCTCCTCCTTGAGGTGAGTTCTCCAGATGGTGATATTTTCATCCAGAGGGAACTCTCTGAAGATGCAATTCTGGCTGGGTTTTGTTATAATATGTCTTGTTCTCTGAAAATATGGAAAACAGCACCATTTTGCTGTGTTAATCCTTGGCACTAGAGACGGGGTAGTAACAGATGGATACAAAGTGGACGAGACTTGAAATCTCGTCAGAGAATATCCTTCTCATTGTCCCAGGTCTCAGTGATGTTCTGCAGTAAATTAAAGCAGTTCATTATGTGTAAGCAAGCTTTTATGATTCCTTAGCTATGCAAATAGTTTATCTACCCTTTCTCTTCTCTCACTTGATGAATTCATCTACCAAATATAACCATCTAGAACCGAACCACAGCCTTCCTTTGTAGTTGGTAGAGGGAAATAAATATGCTTCTCATTCTAAAAGAGACTTTTAATACCAGGTAAAACGTGCCCTGCCGGAACTCCAGGTGACCATCTCATTTGCAGACATCTACGTTGTAAAAGTCTAAAATTAAGTGAGATAAATCCAATCTGATGTCTCTCACACTCAGCTATGTCCACTGCCCGTGGGAGATGCCAGAGAGGACATTTCCACCACACCTCTGTCCTGTGCCCTGCCACAGTCCCTAGTGTAGAAGGGTTTTGTGTTTGGGGATTATTTCCATACTCTGCTCTCTGCTTTTGGTAGAGGAGAGCCTCCCACTGAATAGACTTGGAATTCAACCTGACGTGGTTATTGAGCCATTTCCACAGTTGGGTTGTGGCCTACAGACTGTCTTCCATCACCTCCCAGCCCTCACCAGCAATTAGGTACTCTGTATTTTATTGGCATTAGTTGCTTGGTCTATGATGGCACATGGCAGATGACCAGGGTTAAGTAGATAATGACTGGTCCTTAATCAAACACTAAGCTGTCTTGGTTCTCTCACCCTGGTCACCTGCTTAAACCGAAACCCTGAAATCTAACCATCCTTCCCTTATTCCACGGGAATTCAGGGGGCAAGCGCAGCTTTGCTCTGTGCTGAGCCAGCTCCAGTGCTCTGAGAGGGCAACTCACAGGGGAGGTTCCCAGATACAGGTTTTGTTCCCCCTGTTCACCGATGTGAAGGCATGGGAGGTACCATCCTCACCCTCACTGCCATCACTCATCTGGACTAGAGAAGCTAGTTCAGCTGTGCCTGGAGTCTTCCAGCACAGGACTGGAGTGAGTGGCAGCTGCTGTCCCACACCTGGTGTTACAGCCTCAGGCACCGCACACAGCATGTGGCGAGGGGCATCTTGGAGACCAGGTGTGCTGCTGACAAGCACAACCCCAGGCAGCAATGAGAGCAAACACTGGTGATGTGCTGGATGCTTGCTCTGCTCTTCTGCCTTCACTGTAGGTAGTCACATTGTTGGAGCAGAGGCTGCAGAGAGCTCCGAGTCCTGCTTTGAAAAAGCATCTCCCTCATCAAAAGCCATTGACCTCTCGTCAGGGTCACCAGGAAAGGAAAAAGCCAGGAGTCCCATTAGCACACAAGCCAGTATCCCAGATCTGAGAAACCAAAGAGACAAGGACTGGGACCACCTTGCTCTACAGCCTTCCATTGACTTGCTTTGTAGCTTTATTGCATAACAATCACATGCAGAACTGTCTGTAGACTCTTCCAGGTTTCATTCATGAGGCATTTCTATCACACACCTCAGATCTCACAACAGAGAACTGAGATTTAAGGTGGTTGATTCAAGGCGGCTGTCCACCCTGACAATATCTGCCTGTCTGAACGGTTGCTTCTCTGTTAATGCTGCCAGTTTAGGAGAGAGGAGGCATCACACAGGCACACTCTTACTCATTATCATAGGATCTGCTCTCCCTGCTAGCATCTACAATGTCCTAGGCATCATCTCAGCTGGTGGCCGAAATGGTAGAGCCCTGTGCAAACCACATTGGAAGGACACACGGACTGTCTATCCCCAGGAGTAGGATTCCTCCATCCCTGCTCCAGGGTTGCACCATTGCTCCTGGCACACTGTGCACACTAACATCAGTGACACCACTTGAACCACACTTCAATTCTTGCCTTAGCACAGCACCAGTGAAGACTGTTAAGATGCTTATCAAAGAGCTCTGAGTTTGTAGTTGGGCGGGTGCCACTTTCAGGTGACTTAGCTGATCAACTCAAATACGCTAAGATGGCTCAACCTTGACAGTTGTCTGCTAGTGTCCTGGATGAAAGGTGAAGCAGGGTGGAGAATCAGGGCATGGCTGTAACACTTCTTGTTGGGAGAATTGCACAGCAAAGTTGTACAGTACAGGATAGAGAGCACTCTGCAGGCAGGAGAAATCTGCAACCTGTGCTTAGGAGGAGGAGCTGTATTTCACGAACACATTAACCCAGCCACCTAGGAATGCCAGACATCAAGTAAGTGTTTTTAGTCAGGATAATCAACCCATTGCTTGCTTGTGTAATTGGCTCTTGTCCTAGTACTCATTAATAATCTTGCTTAAAGCAAGTTGTTAGTAGTCTGACTTCTCATTGTGCCAAGCATACAGAAATTAATACACTCATTTTGCTCATTTTGCTGATAAAACTGCTGGATGCCTGAGATCTCCACCATTTCCCTCCACCCATGTTTCATAATTCAGGGATCTTCACCAGAGGTGGGCTGACACCCTTTCCCCTTCCTAGGACGTTGGCTTTATGGACATGCATCATGGTCACCCAGGTGTGTTGAAGATGCCCGGACCCTGCCATGGTCTGTGGGTGCTGCGGTAACACCATTACAAATGAGAGGACTACTTGTTTTGCCTATGCTGGTAATTTTTTGATGATGCTTGGTGTATGTGACAGGTCCCAATGCCCTGAGAGTGTGAGCAGAGGCTAAATCACGCTGCTTGTGGGATGTGTACTGGGGTCTCCAGGTTTTCCAGACAGGTGCACTCTGATTGCAGGTCATCTTCTAGAAGATCTTCCAGCACTGGAAGGTCTACATGCCCCAAGGATCCCTGCTCTGCACTCTACCAAGTGCTCCAGGGGCGCTCCAGAGAGCTCCCATATGCTGAGCAGCAGGGACAGCCAGGAAGCTTGGCCTGATGAGCACTGGCAAGAGCGATCTTACAGGTAGTGCAACCAGCATCTGGTGAGGCAAAAGGAAGGGGCTGTGCTCAGTTCCACACCCCATGCTTTCAAAAGGCTGTTGAAGAAATTGCAAGTGTCCATAGGAAATCTCAGCTTATAATTTTTAAGTGCTGGAAAACTGAAACTAGAGCAGCTCAGCCCACTGAGCTCATCAGATAAAAGGTGAAGGTACTTCTGAAAGCAGAGGGCTCTTCAATTTGGAAGGTACGCATACATAAGACCCTGTGGGTGAATTCTGAAATCAGATCAGGTTAACTGAAATCTGACACATTTTTTGTTAGAGAGAATAATTAGCCATTGGACCATCAGGCCAGAGTGTGTTCAGGACTCTCCAGTGCTTGCAGTCTTTACAAATCTCCCTCTAACAAACAGCTCTGTTCATAGAATCATAGAATCATTGAGGTTGGAAAAGACCTCTAAGATCATCGAGTCCAACCGTCAACCCAACACCACCATGCCCACTAAACCATGTCCCTAAGCGCCTCATCTACACGTCTTTTAAATACCTCCAGGGATGGGGACTCCACCACTTCCCTGGGCAGCCTCTTCCAATGTTTCACCACTCTTTCAGTAAAGAAATTTTTCCTCACGTCCAATCTAAACCTCCCCTGGCACAACTTGAGGCCGTTTCCTCTCGTCCTATCGCTTGTTCCTTGGGAGAAGAGACCAACACCCACCTCGCTACAACCTCCTTTCAGGGAGTTGTAGAGAGCGATGAGGTCTCCCCTCAGCCTCCTTTTCTCCAGGCTGAACAACCCCAGTTCCCTCAGCCGCTCCTCAGAAGACTTGTTCTCCAGACCCCCCACCAGCCTCGTTGCCCTTCTCTGGACACGCTCCAGCACCTCGACGTCCTTCTTGTAGTGAGGGGCCCAAAACTGAACACAGTATTCGAGGTGCGGCCTCACCAGTGCCGAGTACAGGGGCACGATCACTTCCCTACTCCTGCTGGCCACACTATTTCTGATACAGGCCAGGATGCCATTGGCCTTCTTGGCCGCCTGGGCACACTGCTGGCTCATGTTCAGCCGGCTGTCGACCAACACCCCCAGGTCCTTCTCTGCTGGGCAGCTTTCCAGCTGCTGCTCACCTTGAGCCCAGGTTTTATGCAAAATCAAAGGGCAGGAAAATCTGAGTGACAAAGGACTTCAGAGCAGATGAGCACCACGCTCAGCACCAGTGCAGGGGCCAATACATCACAACCACAGTGTCCTGCCCACACTATGGCCCACACAGCAGATGCAAGGCAGGGCGAAAGGTTGCAGTGAGCTGCCCATCAGCTGTATGGAAAAGGACAGAGCAAGACTGTCCACTGCACTGTGCTGCAGAGGCACATGAGGTCCTCTTCCCATGTGAAGTAAAATGGACCATGGAGGGACAGCTGGGACACCAATATAGTAATGAAAACTATTGCCACAAATGCCACAGTCACACTCGTATTCACGTTCAGGCAGTCTGGGGGTTGCTGTAGGCCTGCAGGAGAAAAGGTAATGCAGAAGAGAAATGAGGTGAAGCCTTCAGCAGACACATGCATCCCGGAGCATTTGCTTCCCCAGCTCAGCACTGGGTTGCATGTTCTCTGTAATTCAACAGGGTGTTGGGAAGGACAAGTCATTGAAGACTTGTTCAAGAACAAGACATTGTTCTTTTGTCTTTTTTTTTTTTTTCTTATTTCCAAACTGGTTTTAATAATGAGACTGTCAGAAGTTATGTTTTTTTCAGAAATGAAAATACCAGTCTGACAGGAATAGAGAAAAGCAATAATGGGCCAAATGCATGTTTGGGTCAGTGTGACTCATAGTGGGCTGGCAGCGTGGGATCCAGACTGACAGCCTGCCTGCAAACGCCCAGGCCAACACAAGCCAGAACAGCCAACAGCCCAGGAAATGCTGGAGAGGCTGACAGCTGAACAGAAACACCCTACAGAGCGTGGGGGCATGTCCCTTGTTTTCATTCACCAGCTAAGCCTCAATCCATAACCAAGCTTCCTACATACGTGTGTCCTGACAGGGATCACACTGAGCCACGCTTTGGCTTTATGTATACTGGGACCAGACAAAAGCAGCATTTATGTCAGCACCTGCGCTGTGCACTCAATAAATGCAGCTTCTAGTCCATGCATTTGCAGATTTATGGAACCAAAATCACATCCTCAGGAGCTCTGGTGGTCCTAGGTCTTCTGGGGTTTTACCCCAAAAATGACACCCCAGTTGTGTTTCCTGATAGGAATAAACACCTTTACTGAAAAAGATTTGAGTGCTCCTTGATTTTGGAAGCATGTAATTTATGAAATCCCACCTTGAAGGGAGATTTAATATTTCATATCAGGTCCAACATATCCATTCATTTTCCATCAAAACCAGGTCTACCAATGCTGGAAAGGACTTAGGGGTTACAGTGGACACCAGGTTGAATATTAAGATAAAAGTGAGCTCTCATTGCAAAAAAGGTAAACCATAGACTGGTGTACCTTAGGAGGAGCATGGCCAGCAGGTTGAGGGAAGATATCATCACCTACGCAGCACTGAGAGGGCTGTGCCTGGCATACCAGGTCCTGCTGCAGGATCCTCAGTTCTAAAGGAATTTGGAGAAACCTGAGAAGGTCCAGCAGAGGCTACCATCATGGTCAGAGGCACACGTCCTGTGGAGAGAGGATGAAGGAGCCAGGCTTGTCCAGCCCAGTGAAAAGGTGGATCAGTGGAGATAGTTGCAGCCTGCAACTACTGGAAGGGAAGTCATAAACATCACAGAGCCAAACTCTTCTCAGCAGTAACAGCCAGTATAACAAGAGGCAATGGGGCAATGGCCACAGGTTGTAGCTTGGGAAGTTCAAGCCCTGGTTTCCAGCTCTAGATCAAGAACAGGATTTCATCATTTAAGAACCTAATCTATGTCCTGGGTCACAGTTTGATGCACTGAAATTATGTCACAGTTTCTTCACAGTCAGTCATTTGGGCCATTTCAGGACAAAGAAGCTGCCTCCAAAGGAATTAAGGATGCTGTTCTGTAAATGTCTCTTCTGTTTTCATAAAGTAGCCAGGCAGCAGCGTGCTAAAAACGTCACCGGGGTCTCAGAGCATGAGCTGGATAGCATCTGGAGACTAGAATAGGATTTGAATTGGCCCGCTGAGAGCTGGATTATCAACATGTACATTGCTGCAAGTCAGAAATTAACCTGGTGACCCGGGTTTACCAAGGTGAGCGAAAAGCCACCTTGTATTGTATTTTAAGCTACTGAAAACCAGCACCTATTTCCTGTGTCTCTATTATGGCAGACCATCCGAAAGATTGCCAGCTATTAAAGGTTCCTGGCCAAGCAGGTTTTGGAATCAAATTTGGCCCAAGAAAAATGTCTACTTCTGTCCAAGGACACAAAACAGCTGAATGATTTCAGAGCATTCCCGTGCCAAGCCTGACCTGAGTCCAAGTCAGGAAAACTCAGATGAAGACTCCCGGAAGTCCCTTTTTAAGGTAGAAAAGGTTCTAAGTATTTATGTTCCTATTTTACAGGACTTGTGTCTCTGGCTCCATTTCTGACCTGTCCAGCTCAGCTATAACCCACTCAAAGGACACATCAACTTCTAACAGGTATTGATGTGCAACTGGACAGCAGTTACCCAGGTCTCCTGTTGTTATCTCCTACTCTTTTATTAAGCTGCATTTTGGCATGAAACAAAATTTCTAATGCTTCCTCGGTATCTGTGTTTCTTTGAAGCTGGCACAAAATGTCTCCAGCCCTTCTCTTGGATCTCACAATTTTAAACGACCTTCGCATACACCTTTAAGCATGTTTTTCTATATCACTTTAGGGATCCCAATCCTGGTGTCTTCCAAGGAAGTTTTGTCGTGTACTGAAGTACCCCTGTTAAGCACATAATATAAATAAAATGGTTCTGTACTGATACCCTGAATTACGGCACAAGGATCTGCTCCTCGGCTCATCCTCCATTCAGGCAAGATCAACCTGTATTTTCTTTGAGACTGCAGATGCCTGATCTCTGTGAGACTGACACAGTGACAGTGCCACGAGATCATCAGTGTTAGCTCACTGCCATCAGAGGCATCGTGTCCTATTAGCATGGTATGTCTCACCTTAATAGTACCTCCCACCAGTTTCTGTACCAAGCTGAAACATGGCAAAAAATGATGCGGAAAAAGAGAATAGTGCCATAAGAGTTAATTAGCCTGGCAGGAAATCTGTTCCCAGATGGCCACTGACAAGAGGTGAGATTATCAAAACAAAAGGGATGGAAGAGAGTGCAGATCAGAGAGGAGCCCACGATGCAGCTCAGATTTTGCCTGCTCCCCGCCCAGAATCGCACACCTTCTCACTGTCTCAAACTGAGCCCCCCCAGCACCCAGGGACCCCTCGGAGTGTGCCTACAGGATTGACATCTCCCTAAATCTCTCTGCGTTGCTCTCAGTGGAAAATGTGTCCCTTTTACTTTTAAGAGCAAATGATACAGATGCAGAGGAAGAATAATAAAAGCCATTATGGCTGCATCACGAGCTCTTTAGGGCTTAAATATAAAGAATTGCACACTAAATGGGAGTGAGGACACGTGAGCGCAGAGCGTGTAGAGTGGCAGCACAATCACACCAGAATAGAAACAGCACTCCCAACACGCACCAGGCTGGCGAGGAGCAGAAAGGGCACAAGAAAAGGCTCCAGAAATACCTTCAAAGTAAGAAGATGACAAAGGGAAGCCTGGCCCTATGGGACCATGACAGCAAATAACAGATGACACAGATGAGGCTGAAGCATTCAGCGTATTCTTCAACACTCAAAATAAAGAAATAATTGCAACAAGCTGTGTAAGGCAATGCATTTTACAAAGAGATTAAACAGGCCAGGTGTGAGAAAGGATGAGTTAAAGATGAGTGAACCAGAACAGAGATACTCAGATACACAGCACCTGGAGACATCCCCCTGGAGTACTTAAGGATTCAGTTAAAGCTGTCTCTGAGCTGTTTGTTGTACTTTTAGGGAGCCATAAGAACATGGGAGGGTGAGAAGAGGCTGAGGCAGAAGTATAATATCTGTTTTTACAAGAGGAAGAAAGGAGGGGGGTGGAAATTATAGTTTGATTCCAGAGCCTGGAGATTTTTCAGGAAAACAATATTAAACAATTAGATTATGGCCACCCAAAAGGTAAAGTAATGAAAATGCCAGGTATGGATTTCTGAAGAACAAATCATGTCACGCTAGGCTCATTCCTTTCTTTGCTGTGATAGCTGACCTACTGAGAGGGGAGAAGTACTGGATGCAATGTCTACTTTCTTTAGGATTTTTCATTTTCTTTGTAATGTGTTGGGATTTGACCCAGCTGGACAACTGAGAGCCCAGCACATCCTGATAGCTGAAACCCTGGTGGGTACAGAGTATCGTGTGCCTTTCCCACCCAAAGTGTCCTTTATTTGGAAATTTTTAATCCCTTTCCCAGGAATGGGTCTAGGTCTGACAGCTCAACCCTTCCCTTTCACTTGAGAGCTAAGTGATAATTTGGTCCTTACCTAGCATTCACTTACACCCCCAAACTGGATTTTCAGCTTTGGATTTATCCCAAGTTCTCTCTTCCCCTTTGTGCACTCTATTTAAAAACATATCATTCACATGTTACATTTTTAGGCCTCTTCAGATGTCCTTGCTGCTGTTTCATGGTCAGCTGCTCCTTCCTGAGCTAACAGAGAGCTATTAAAAGCCAAGATTGCTATTGCTGTACAGAAAGCTTGCTGCTGACTAACCTCTTCTTTGCAAACACCCACTGCTTGCAGGGACAGGGTGAAGCCCTGCTCAAGCCTTCCCTGGTGGCTGTTCAAGTTCACTGAGTTTCATCCCTGAAGGGGATCAGAAATGCTTTCCCACCCCAGATGTTTCCTTGGTTTGCTTTACCTTCGGTACCGTGTGCTGCTCAGAAATTTCTCAGAGGGAGAATCAGCTACAGGCACAAATCAGGTAAAGAGCTGCTCTGGCCAAAAAGGTTGTTTTGCCTGTGCTGGATGCCTGGAATAAAGCAGGCTGAATGCAAATTCTTCTCCCAGACTGAGAGGAGTAGTAGCTGGGGAGCAGGTGGGTGGAACAGCCAGCCAGAGGAACGGCAGCCAGAGGAACAACCAGGTTTTCAAGGGCTCTCTCTACCTCCATCGCACTTGTGCTCTTATAGTTTCTCTTGGCTCATGTAGGGGCAAAAATTCAAAGCTGCTGATCCTTTGGGTAAGCCTTGAGCTGGCTCTGCTCAGGGGTAAGCAGTTTAGCAGAGCTGTGTTTTTCCCATACTCTGAGCTCTGGCTCAAATTCATTGGCTTTGGTACAGCAAGACATTCAGCTCCAAGAGGCTCTTCTGAGAGTGTGACAGAGGTTCATCCCTCCCTAGTCACCTTCTCTCTGGTTTCAGAGGGAAAAACTAGATCCCATGAGACTAACTTTAGCCTTTATATAGGTACTGCCACACCTACCTTGGAGGAGCTTATCCTGGGGGAAAGCAGTGCTCCTACATCAAGTGCCTAAAGTCCCTTTCTCATCGATGACGACAGATAAAGGCTGAGTCTATCCACTGAAGTTATCTGAATTTAAAGGTTTAACCCTAAAAGAGAGTTCTAGGTTAAAAGAGACTCCTCCCTGCAGCTGCCAAAAGCTACCTACACTTGAAGAGGGGCTGGGCAGTGTAAGCAAATCCCCCTGCATTGCCCAGACAGCCCTGAAAGCTAAGGAGAAGTACTCCTAGGTGGCACAGAGCCTGAAAATGATGTGTTGCAGTCCTCAGCATTTGCAACACTTAAGGCTCCTGGGAAATTTGGCTCCTGAGCTAGTCTGACTTTTTTTGAAAATTTTGCCCTCTTTATATATATTATAGGTTGCATTTAACCATGCTGAGCTGGTGAGTAATAACTACAAAATACTCTAGAAATCCCATACAAATTTTTTGAACTGCTCAAAGAAAAAAAAAAAGGGATACTACTGAGGATGAGTCAGGCCATGAGAAACAGGCTCTGTGCACTCATTCTTTGGTTAGCAAATCATTTGTGAGCGGATTCTGATTTCTTCAACTGGGTCATTTCCTAAAAGGATTTTTTGACTAGTTTTCATGAGTTATTCAGAGATTCGGAGTGCCTTGAAGAGTTCAGCTGGTTGCTAACCACTTTCCACAATGGGATTCAGGGTATACATGTTACCACTTAACTCGCACGGTTTTGTTCCCGCATCCCACCCAAATGGCTGAGTGATGGCTGGAAGCAAAAAGGGGGATGAAGGCAGGGTGACTTTGGCGTACATAGCTCATGCTGAAATAGGGCAATTTTAGAATTTGTTCACAGATGGCAGCAAGGCTCTCTGAATATGAGGGAGAAATGACCTGATGCAGAAACTGAGCAAACTTGGTCAGCAAAGTATTTTGTGGGGGCTGGCGAAGGTGAGCCTCTGCTGAGAAGTAGGGATGTGGGTGAGCAGACGCTGGTGCACGGTCCAGACCCGCATTCTCCCCTCCCACTCTGCAGGTACCAAGATCTCTTTCCAGCTGCACTTAGGAAATGGTGTCCCTTCTGCTTGCCACTAACCCCCCTTCCAATAAACAGCAAGATTCCTGTAGGGGAAGAGTCAGATGGCATCATTACATTAATTTCATGAATTGAGTTGCATTTCTTATCTAGGACCATGGCTAGCAGCAGAGAATCGTTCCTCTAATGGGGAATATCAAAAGGATGGATAGCCTTCTGCACAGCTGTAACGGGGGGAAGCTGTTCTGTAAGGCACCAGTGGGAGGTAGGTGCTTCGCTGCTTGGATACTGAGGAAAATTTACCCTTTGCAACAGCTCTTTGATGGTTTAGCCCTCCACTGTACAATGGATGAGTGCAACTTCATCTGCATAAGGCTTTTTTGGCCAAAGAAGGGAGGATTTATTTGATACAGCTGAAAGGGCACCATAGGAATTGTCCAAGCACTGGCTACCTCCATTGCAGGAGATGCCAGGAATGCATGCCCACATACCACAAGCGTGGGGAGACATGTCAAGAGAGGTGTCCAAGGCCATCGTGGTTTTCTCTGGGGATGCCCACGCTGTTTCCCACCACTCCTATGCAGTGTGGCCCGGCATGCAGAGCCTGTTCATAGAAACACGGGTTCAGGATCCTCAAAGCATTGGCACTTGCCTGCCTCCTACAAGAGCGTCCTAGTCACCAGAGATTTTTGCTTCAGCCACGGAGTCATAATAATGGCAGATTTCATGGCCCTGTTCTGCACTTCAATAATGGCAGCCCCAGGACATCACTTGTGGTTCCCTCTGTCATCACTATGAAAGCGGTGGCTGTGTGCTGTGTGTTCGTGTCATTTATTAGAGAATAGCCTCTTCAGTAAAGCACTTTGTCTTTGTTAGGGATTTGTCCTGTACCTGAAACAACCGTGCTGTGGATCGAAGCGCTACCCTGTTATAAGGAGCAGGTATGAGAGTCACCTTTGCTGAGCAGGTTTTCAGAGCAGATTCCCTGTGCTGGAAAAATATTTCCTCAAGCGGGGCACACTCCTTACATGACAGTTTTATCTCCATACTTGCCCCAGTGCTAGAGCTGAGGTACTCAAACACAGGAGTTTCAAACCACCACTCAGACCAAGCTTCTAGAAAATTAACTCCCAGGAGATAATTAGTTTTAAAATTAACTCCAAGCTCAAGCCGAAAAAGTGAATTCTGCTGCTCATACAATGCCTTGTCTGCAGCCACCTCTCCACGACTTCTGCTTAATCCAAACCTAAAACGTAACCTCTCCTCCTTTCCCCACTTGCCCTCAGTGAAGAGCAGGGAGTTTAAATCCCGTACGCAACAGAGCAACTGTGTGACACTGAACCATGAAGTGGTTGAACGATCCCTAGAAGAGTTCACATGTCTCATTTCCTACTTTCTGAGATTGCAACATTAATGCACATGCATGTGGTGTTTACATGGCCTTGTGTACGCAGAAAGATACTGCCAGATGTTCATTAGCAGCCCAAGCTTTACATAAAAGCCATGTCATGCTGTGTAACCCCAGAGAAAGCAGAATAGATAAATTCTTTAAGAGGTGAACGAGCAGAAGCTGGAGATGCAGGGTGTGAAGGGATGTACGGAGAGGGACTTTGTTTCACTCTCAGAAGTCGTCACAGCAGATTTCCCTCTTCTCCGAAGATGCAGGACAGAGATGAGGGAACTGCTCAGACTGGGAGTGCCAGTGAAGCAAAACTGGGCTGTGAGGAACAGGAGTTTGTCTGGCAGGATTAAATGCTGGGCTAAGGCTGAATGACAAGAACGGGATGCAGTTTGACTCGTGGAAGCAGAGCACTCTGCTGGGAGCATCAGGATGAAGCAGGAGGAAAGGCTCTCTGAGCATAATCCAGTGCAAGCACCCTGATCTACAGCAACCCTAAGGAGAACCAGACAGAACAATGCTGCATTCACAGCCACTAATTAGACTGATAGAGTTTCAAGCTTTCCCTGGATAAACCTGAACTGATGTGATGCTCTGGGCTTCAGCAAATGGAAGCACCATAGCTCTGAAGACGTTTGAAGTCAAGGGCATTTTGAATTGAAGAGGAAAATGGGTCATAGTAGGTGCTTTGTATTGGAAATTCAGTGTCAACCTGTTTTGCATAGCCACCACCTATGTGATGCTGATGACCTGTGGGATTAGATTTTGCACTACAGAGGGCAGGGTTTTGCTAGAAGAGTAGACGGGACTCACAGGAACTTGGGAGAGGCCTAGGAAGTATTTCATGTTTATACGCAAATTTTGCTGGATGCTTTTCATTATGTCCATGCCAAAAGTCAGAGGCAGGGGAACTGCAGGAGATGACCTATACGTATGGGTAGAGGTGACATAGAACAAAACATCCCTTCTGTCTGTGAGCTCACAGCTTTGTTTCCTGGTCAGTCCAGCTGTCATTGACACACTTGCAAATCTGAGAAATGGAGGCCACAGAAACCACGTCTCCAAGACAAATCCAAAGAGCCACATGGCACAGGCACTCCCTGGAGGCAGAGTGTTCCCACAGCTCTGCTGGATTACCAGGTTTGCTAGGGCTTTCTTTTCTCCCAGGATTATGCACCCATGTGCTCTCGTTCTTGAGAGCATCGAGCAGTCCAGGACTGCCTCACCCCTGGCCGCAAGGGCATTCACAGAGGAAGCCAGCCCCCACTTAATATGCTTGTGTGCCAGGTCCAGATAACGTCCAGATACTGGGATGGGATGGGGAAAGCCATGTTTCTTCTCACCACACTCCTGTTGTCTGGTCTTGGCATCTTTCTCCCTAGGGTACCATTTACCAGCACTGATGGTCATCAGCTCCTGACAGGGAACCAGCGCATCTAACCCCAGGTTGTGGTTCCATGTTGCAACGTGGCCAGCACTGAGTGCAAACCCCACAAGAGGTGAGTTGCAAGCTCTATGCTAATCCCAACAGTTATTACTTTACCTTTTAAGCCAATGGGGAGCAGAAACATAAGTATGAGGCCTCTTCAGCAGAAGTGCAACTTTCCGCATGGGTAATATTTGCTACTGGGCCATGGCTGGCAGAATCCAGCAATTCACTAAATGCCCCAGACAGCAGAGATGCACAAGGACCACGGGGCCACCACACGCACAGGAGGTCAAGTCTGTTGCAAGTCTGTGTTTGGGGGTTAGCAACCTTCACCAGTGGAGTGATTTAGGACCTCTGGCAGGACGGGGTCTGCTCATGCCTCTACTAGAGTGAAACTACTGGATGATGTTACGCAAGGCAGAGCGTAGCCCATATCCCTAGGGTAAAACCACAGGGCAATACCTCCCCAAACCAGCCACAGTCTCAACAGCTAGCCCGTGCTTAGTATGCAGGCTGTATTTCCTAGAAGGCTTCTGGAGATGAGGTGCCTGTCACCATAAACCAGAATCTGAATGCTAACTGACAATGACCAGACCTTGCCATTAATTCACTCCCCACCCACTCCGGCTGTCTCCCATGCCTGCACTTTGTTTAACCAAGTGACCTCTGGTGGAATTTACAATCTTCCTATTTCCTTGATTTATTAGTTGCAGCCTCTGGGTCCGATGATTAGATGGTCTGAGCCCAGCTCTATCCCTTTCTTCTAAGTCTACAGCAGGTTATTTGTTTATGACAAAGGCTGATAATAAAAAATACTCTGCCACACTTATTCCAAATCACATCACCATGGCAACAATAATCAAAGTTTTTGAGTTTTTCCTCAAAAGAGTTTGCTGCGTTAGATTGCTTATAGAGATCTCCATGTGTGTTTGGTTGGAGGTTTCTTGTGATTTATCTAACACAGGGTTTGTCAGTTATGTATGTATATTTTTGGAGCTCAGCTGATCTCTTCTGCATCTCTGCCCATTTCTCTTGGCCTCTGTCCTTCTCTCTTCACCTGTTCATGTAGACCAGGTGTCTACATGACTCCCTGGTCACAGCCACCCCTCTCTCTCCTCTTCTCTTCTCCCCCACCTGGCCCCTGATCGCGGGTCACTGCTTCCCTTCCAGCCCCGCTGCCAGACTACAGATACAGCAACATCCATCCACCTCCAGCTGCCTCCACAGATCCGCATCCCTCCAGAGGTGAAGGCCAGTCCCCTGGTGTCACACACAATGAGACCTCGGATGTGCCTCAAGCTACATGAGTGATACACGGGGCTGGACACTGCAGACCACTGCGGGAGGGTGGTTGGGGGTGCAGGGTCTGAGAGGCACGGGGAGATGCAGAGGCTATTTTGGGGCTTGACTCTCTGAAATACTGTCAATGTCTACATAGGGTGGGACTTCTTGCACCCCTGACCCCACTGACCACCCTGGTGCCTCTGGGGGAGCCCTAGTGACAAGGTCAGTGAGGGATGCTGCACTGTGGGTGTAGTCTTAGGTGATATGACCCTCGATCTCAGGTCCCCGTGGGCAGGTCTGCAGCACGAGACAGACTTTGTCACCTAAGATCACTTCAAGTGTTGCCAGCCACTGCTGCCCTTTGTGTCCCGAAAAGCCAGGCATCCCAGAGGGACCTGAAATTTGCCTTTCCCTGAAACCTGATACTCCTTCAGCAACAGTTTTTCTTCTTGCTGTCATACACTTTACACTTAGAAGGAAATGGCCACCTAACACCAAGCGTGGTGGCCTGTGTGCTCTGCCTCCTGGTGTCAGTGGGACTGGGCAATGCCTCTGCAAGTCTACTCCTGCAGGGAGGTCCCCACCCCACACATTTGCACCATTCCTATGCTTTAAAGGCAACTTCTGTGATTTTATCAGACCTGTCCTAGCATGGCCAGTGTACCTGAGGTACAAGCTGCCCCCATCCCCACGCCACTGCACTGTGCCTTTCCCTGAGATAGGGCATTCCCACAGGGACTCCTCCAAGGTCCCACCTGAAGATATTCAAGTCAAAGAGGCTACTGCCCCTGTACCCCTCCAGCTAGTCTACACTTGCTGGCTCCAGACATAATCCACCCCGATGCAGAAATAAAGACCCAGCCCTCAACCTCCTGTTCTTTGCAGGCTGCTTGCCCAAATTTAGCCAAGCCTGATTCCCAGCCAACTCACTGGTTGACAGCCATGGTTTCACTCCAGGCAGCCCTTGGGCACAGAGGAGTTCTCCTTGCTCAATCCCTTCCCTGAAGTCCCCTGTTCACCAGTGTCTTGCTCCCCTATGGTGCCCAGGGCCAGTCCCAGGCTCTGGAGAATGTCACTTCCCGTGGTGCAAGAAGGTGCCTCAGCTGCAGGTGGGTTCCAAGGCAGTGACCATCAGAGGTACTAGGGCTCATGGCCATGAAACATGTCCCAGGACATGCAGATGGACTGCTCTACTCCCAGTGTCCACGGAGCTGAGTGCCAGTGGCACAGAGGTGCTAGCGATGTCTCCACCCTCTTCCCACCTAACATTGGAGTTACTCATGCTGCTGCAAAACTTTGCAGCCCCTCTCCCTTGCTCTCTCTCACCTCAGATGACACCGCACTAGCCATTAGGCTTATCCTGCCTACATCGCATGCACTGTTTCACCAGGCATGTCTTCCCAGGCTGAAATTCCCTAGCTTATTCCTAACACCATTCCCATCTCATGTCCTTGATCTCTCCTGCATGATCCCAACCCTACTAGATAAACGCACTTCAGGTTCATTCTTCTGCACATCTAAAGCAGATCAGATTGAACCAAGGTGCTATCCTGAACCCCTAGCTGCACCCAGGGTCATTGACTGTTGGTCTTTGGTAAGCTATGCAGTCCAGAGCAACATACTCTTTAGGCACCATTTGTTTTGGCACTAAGGTTTTGGGAGTCTTACCTCTTGATTTGTTTCTCTTCCTCATTATTATCATTGCTCACTTTACACTGGTGCTTTATCTTATGAATATTGATTATTTTGTCTCACTGGTTAGCAATTGTTTATTCTAGACTAACATTTTCTATTCTTACATTTCAGCACACTAAGGTGATTTACAAAGGCAGTAAAACAAAGAGCGCTTGTTGCAGAGAACTCAAAAAGCTTTGCTGTGCTAAAGGTTCCTGGGAATAATAAATCAAAACTAACCTTGAGTCAGAGTGTAATCTCTGCTGCATTCACCCTCAGATGGAGTCATCCGACAACACCATCCAGAGCTCACACAATCCACAAGACAGCTCTGTCTGCCCAAAGCTGCCTGAAAGCCTGCAGGTTCCCCCAGCTCTGCTGTGGTCAGACCCTCCAGGGTGATTTCCCTCTCTCTGTGCATGCCATTCACCGCTGACAAAGCAAGGGGGTGGCTGGACCTCCTGGAGAGGAGCCATGGATGTGGCCTCAGAAACTCCCCTCGCTGCCTTCACGCCGTGTGAAGACATCCTGCCAACTCCTGCAGCCATGCCCTTCCTGCACACTCATCGCCCAGGGCCCAGGAGCCGTAGGCAACGGCTGCTGCAATAGATGTGCACCCTCACGTGAAATGCCACCCCGCTTAGTGCAGGAGCCCTGCTGCAGGGGAAACAGCCCCTCTACGCACCCACAGTGGGCTCCCAAAGCTCTCCACTGTTTGTGCAGCTCCACAAGCTGTTTTGTAGTGTGTGCAAATAGCCGCAGCCATAGCAGCACATGCATTCCCCAGCCAGGGCAGTGCTGCGACTGCTGAGGAACAGGAAAGTAAATGCTATCACTGAAGACACAGTTCCCACCGCCTGTCACAGCCACACTGCATCCTGTAAGGTCACCAGACCTTCACCTACTGGCTTTGAGGTTCTCTGTGCTCAGAAACCTTCATTCCTCTGTCTTATTCAGGTCAGTGATGCTCTTTATGTCCATCCATCAGCTCTGGAAGTCTCTATCAGCATGAGAAGGTGCCTGTTCTCTTCCTGCAGGCTGTGTGCACGTAGCCTGATGCCACACACAGCCAAGCAGGGCTTAGGCCGAAGGGTAAGGGACAGGTCCCAACCATTTTTCAATGCAACAAGTTTTCTGGGATGTAAGCCAAGCCTGGGGATGCCACAGTCGGGAGAGCTGGTGCAGAGAGAACCTGCAGCCTGGAGGAAAGCTGCCTCCTCGCTGGGTCTGGGCTGGAGGAAACCACTGCTGCATTTTGGTGGTAGGACTTGGGAGCCCCCCTGCCTGCAGGGGCTGCAGGAGGGGTATCGGGCTGTTCAGTGACTACAGGATACGGGAGGCCACACAGGCACATTAGGAGTATTTCTAAAGATGAAGCATCAGGAGGAAGGGAAGAGGGGGAGGCCGAAAGCACAGCGCTTCCTCCAGCTGATGCAGAACCAAAGTGCACCCCAGCACGCTGCAGAGCTGGCCTCCCAAGGAGATGACAGATGGTATGATGGCAGGGTTTCCAGATACCTGCTGGGCCAGGAGGAAGATAAACCCCTTTATTTCCTTTTCTGATCCTTTATCTCTGCAGGAGCTGACCCGGAGGACCAACCGGCCACCCTTTAACCCCTAGGTACCTGCATCTGGGTGTCAGTGCAGTGTGTGTGTGAGTGCTGGGGGATTTAATGTGTTGATCCAGAACAGTGAAGGGCAAGACTGCTTAGAAATCAGCACAGCTGTGCTGTGTTGCATAGTATGTCTCTTCTACCCCAGATATGCATTCACCTGCGCGCACACTTGTAAAGCACTGGTGGCTGTATCAGTCAAGGCTAGCTGTCAAAGCTGGCATCCCAGCTAGGACAGGCTGGTGGCTGTGACAAATTAAAGGTGATTCAGAATTTGCTATCAAAACCTTTTCTCAGTGAAAAACTAAGGCTTTGGAAGAAAAATAACTGGAGGTAGGAAACATACACTTTCCTTGAAATGCTGTCACTGCAAAGGAGAAAACTCAAGAAAATCACAAGCTGTGGAGAAACATGGTTTCTTAAAGTTTTCTGGTGATTTATCTCAACGATCAGAAAACCAGGGAATTCCTACTGAATCAAAAATTTGTCTCATTCTCTCCACTGATCGCAGAGGAAGCAGTGGACATTTGCCCCACTGGAGCTCTCCCAAGGGGAGCAGCCAACGGCAGCAATGGCTCTTCTAAAGAGTGGGCATCACTCCCAACTTTTGAAATTGGGAATGACCTCTCTCCGCTTCATTGTAGCAACCAGGGACATGATATGAGCGTGAGTGCTTGGCAGTTTCATTTGAGGTCCGTCCCAGCAAGGCTCATCCCGATTTCTTCTCTCTTTGTTGAGCAGGATGAGCCCAGCCTCCAAAGAGTCTGACTTGGGAACAGCCCGGTGTCCACAGTTGCTGAGCTGTAGTCCCCTGCACTGGCAGGCTGCAAAGTTCCTTCTTATCTCCTTCACATCAAGAACGACCCTTAGGTTCTCCCCTGGCTGAAGGTAGGACTAATGGCAGAGAGGGCAAAAATCAGGACAATAAACAAAATTCATAAAGCTGTGTCATTTCCCTGGGCTCTCCAGATTGTATTGAACCAGCACCAGCTCTTGAGGCAGTGTTCTTCCTGTTCACACCAACCCAAGGTTCCGCTCCCGAGCATGCAAATACAGCCCAAGGGTTTGGTTTCCATGCAGACATTAGATGCAAACCAATTTCACAGTCTCTGGAGCTGCTGTGGAACAAAGCCACTGTCCTTCTGTGGCTTTGCCAAGGAACCCACCAGAAGAGACAAGAAGGGGGTTGCCCAACCCTGCCTTAAGTGTATGCACCTCTCCCCTCACTGCAAAACCCAAAGGACGTATGAGCACCACACCAGTTAGTGGTGATGCTACCCTAGGACCAAGCAGCAACTATATATGGACCATTTGCTTCTGTGTGGGCTGAGCATGGAACTAAGTACAGTACTGCACTCCTTCAGCCCATGCTGCCACCTGCACAGCCCCATCTCCCCTGTTCCAGGTAAGCAGGACAGAAGCTGGCTCCTGTCTATCCCTGGGCTGCAGGCAGACACTGAGCAGTGCTGACACACCTGAAAGGAGGTGCTCTCAATTACTGTTGCATCATCCCCATCCGACAGTCACTCTCGGCACATCCCCTGTGCCTCTAAATGCCCCACTAGCCTCCTTGCTTATCTGAGCTCCCAGTGTGTAGTTGCTGGCAGCGTCACAAAGGAGACAAGCCCTGGAGGGAGAAGAAGGAATATTCATGGTCACTGTGTCTGGAAGGTGAGTGAAGGCTCTCAGCACATCCACAGGCAAGGAAGACATCCATCACAAAATTCACATTCAGGGTCTTATTCCTCTTACAGCATTAAATATTTAACAACAGAAACTTTCAAGTGTCTTTACAATGTAATTACAGTGCCAGGAGGATCATCTTCAATTGCTTAGCCCCAGCTCACTGCTGGGATCAGCACTGCCAGCAGGAGTGCTTGGGTGGCCCTGAGTCTCACCTGGGCTTCCTAAGTACCTACACGGACAGGCTTGCCAATGGTAAAAAAAAATGTCGTGAATGTTGTAATATGGAGAGACACTGCAGGAACAGCACAGATGTCCAGGAAGATTAAAATG
This sequence comes from Aptenodytes patagonicus, assembly GCF_965638725.1. NCBI lineage: Eukaryota > Metazoa > Chordata > Aves > Sphenisciformes > Spheniscidae > Aptenodytes > Aptenodytes patagonicus. The sequence goes on from NC_134963.1 coordinate 16,820,047, forward strand.
GAAGAAAAAATCCCTGTTACACTAATATAACAAAAAGCATGGTGATAGGAAGATAAGGAATCTGGAAAGAGGGTGTGTACAACTTCTCAAGGGCGGTGATTCTGGGAGGGGATGCAGGCTAGGTAGCGGGGAAGGAGCTGGACCCAGAGAAGTATAGGCAATGCCATGGTCCCACACGACCAGCCGGGCACACGCCTGCACGCGAGAGCAAGATGAGGACAGTGGCAGCTTCTCATGGCTGTGTCATGGACACTTGCTTTAGATACCATCAGCAGTCGAACACACACAGTGTGTTGCTAATTCTCCTTAACATCCCACAAGGGAAAGTGACATTCAGTAGTATATCCACAGTCAGTGTATCAAGAGAAAGGGTTGACCATCATCCAAGAGAGACAGGTTCTCAGGAAACATTGGTTACACGGTCCAGCAATGACATAAGAGCAGTTATACCCTCGGATGCTGACAAAAAGGGAAAAAGAGGGTCAAAGTCAATATGTCACTGGGTAACTGAAGAAAAACAGACGATTGCTTAATAGAAATTAATGTGTCAAGACTGAATTTGCAGGGTAACATGAGATATCAGTCCTTGGCAAAGAAACAGCAAAGCTGATACAGGATTGAATTAATAAAGAATTAAAGGCTAGGAATATTATCAAGTCCAGTCAACGTGGTTTTATGGAAAGTAGCCCTTGCCCAGCAAATCTGTTCTCTTTTGCAGAGGAGAGCACACATGTGGCTGACAGGATAAAGTGCCCAGGCACAATCAGGCTTTACAGTTTTGGATTAAAACCAGTTCTAGCCAATACCGGTAAAGCCCATGTGTAAATACGCTGAGTGTTGGACAAAAATGGCAGATCTCAAAACAAGTAGGGAATTCTCATCCTCAAACACTCAAACAAGAGTGTGATGAAGGGATTTTTGCAAAGGCCAGCTCTAAACCCTGGAACCACAGAGACGTGAGATGATGTGAGAGAGAGAGAGAGAGAGGGAGAGAGGTTTGCCTGTGAGGCAAAATTTGCAAGGTGCCAAGTAGTGCCAAGGATGGAGCAGTAAGAGAAGAGGTCCAACCGCTTGGTCAGCTGGGCCTAAGTGAACAACGCACACCTTGATGCAGCCAGGTGACAAGACTTGAGGAGAGAGTAGCAGCTGCAGCAAATCCCCAGTGCTGCAGCCTCCCCAGCCCAGGTATAACAAACCCTCCTCTGCTCCCAGGCCCGCAGACAGCCCTGACCAGGCAGCAGCTTTGCCTTCCCCAAGCCTACCTGGATTTCCCCATAGTTTGCTACCTCGTGGTCTTCATGTTTCTCTTACATGGATCAGCAGGTGAGGTGGAGCTGATAATTGCATAAACACATGGCCTGGTTTTGTCTCATCATTAACCATCCTACTCAAATCAATGAAATTAAACGCTTCTGAGAGAGAAAATCCTTCCCCCTTGCCCAGACTCGCCTCCTGGCAGCATCTGCCTTGCTTTGCTCTGCTCTCACCCTTTGACAGCCCTGGTTGCATATTATTGCTTAATTATAATCTCCTTACACCAGCCCTGGAACATTTAATATGGCCTGTGCTCTGCCTGGCATTACTGTAAAAGCAGTTAACAAATGTATCTGCATGTCTCACTAATCATACTAAAAACATGATTACTATTCTGTTAAGAACCTTGCTAATGAATAGGCATGAACTGCAGCTCCTAGGGATTGAACGTGTCTTTCTCTCCTACCCCTCCTGGAGCTCAGACCACAGCTACGCTGTTTCAGGAGGACAAGGAGGCATATTTGACATACAGCAGCCTCTGGGGCACTCAGCAGAATTCACCCTCTTGACAGATCATCCACTCCTAGGGGAACCTGTGCCATCCTTGGGGGAGCACCAAGGAGAGACACACAGAGCATTTGGATGTCTTTCTTCCACTGAGGCCACAGAGCAAGCACCCAAGCACAATTCCAGGGCACTGAAATCCAACCAACAAACAGTAAAAATAATAACAGTCATAAATAATAATAATTATAATAACTTCTTCTTGCACGAGAGAAGATCACTGGCAAAGGAAGTACTTCTGCCTTGGGTAAGGATGCAAAGGGCAGCCAGACCCTGCAGGGCACTGAGGTTGCTCTGTGGTAACTGCCTGCAACCAGAGGACTGTAGACAAAGTTTTGGAGGCTCCTCGCTGCCTCCAGGACCCTTGTATCGGGCAACACACTTGAAAGGTCTGCACCAGTCCCTGGCTGTTTGCTGCCACAGAGGTGTCATGCCAATGATGGACCGGCTGACTTTGGCCTCACAATCAGTGGTATGGCAGGAGATGTAAGCCAAGCCTTAGCTCAGCACTTGGCATATTCATTATGCCCATTACCCTCCTTCAGCAGCAGCAGCTCCTGCCCCCAGTGCAGCTGGACACCGAAGTGCGGTGCATACATGGGGTCGCTCTGTCAGATGCCCTGGCCTCAGCAGCATTCTGCTCTGGCAATGACTTTGTCACTCGCTGGATGTTCACGTTGACTCTATCTTTGAGTGACAGACTGCTAAGATCAGCTGCTGTCCTGCAGCCAAGGTGTATGGCACAGGTCTGCACCTTCACTGTGCACAGCTGGCAGCAGTGAGGATGCAGAAATGCAGGTTACATAGATATGAGCAGCAGGAAAATGCAACAGATAAGGAAAATGCAACAGATAAATTCCTTCTCAAGGAGATGGTTCAAACCTGGCCCTGCAAAGCTGCTTGAAGTGGAAGCGGCAGGCAGGCTGCCGGGCAGCTGTCCCACACAAACCCCCACAAGTGCTTTGCTGCCAGGTTCCTCCTCACTCAGATCTTGGGCGAAGCAGGCAGGGTGTGAATGGAGACCTGCCATCCAAGTCAGATCCACCTTCCTCCAGCCTTTCACACAGCTGCTGGGCGAGCTGGTCCTTTCAGGAGCTGTGGGGAGGAACAAGAGGAGGTCCTTCTGTAACGGAGCAAGGCTTAGAGTGGCTATTTATCCTTATTCCTGCTCCACTTGGGTTTGCTCTTTTAAAGTCCTCACTTCCCTTTTTTTTACCCTTTCTCCTCCTGCTCCATTGTTGCTCTCCTCTTCCTGACCTAAAGAAGTTTGCATGGCGGGAGTTGTTTGCATCCATGTGCTTGCCAGCGCAGGATCGTGTCGAGTTTATCCTCTCCATGCTAGTTTATGACTGCACCATACTGAAATGGATAGGATATGCGAATAAAAGTTTTACAAATATTTTTACTGAGAAAGTGATCCACATAAAAATACATCAAACTATTGATAGTTCTCCCACAAGAAAAAGCAAGGCTGCTATTGGAAATGTGAGTAATGCAATTTCTAATACCAGCAGAAACTGAAATTTTGCATAAATATATATAAAACTTGTATTCATTGACATGATTGATATTAAACAATAGCAATGTATTTGACAGAAAGATGCCATGATAAAATAACTCTAATGTGACAGCTCTCAGCAGAATTTTATGTTGCAGTTTAATTTTAAACCCTTATCTGTCTCTGCAGATAAGACTTCCCGCACTTCCTCAGGGTTACTGAAGGTTGGCAGAGAGCATCCTTGTCATGGGATTGGTTTTCTCAGCCCTGGCATGCAACAGAGGCACAAGAAACATGAGCCTGTGCATGTCCACAAAGAGGGTAACAGTGTCTGAGATACAACACTGCAGGATCTGAGCTTCCCTCCTGTATGTCCCTGCTCAGCACAGCACTTCAGCCTGTGCTTAACCCTAGAGAAGTTCTCAGGTCTCATTGATACCAAATACCGGGGCTGGCAGTGAGGTCTGGGAATGGGATGTTACCTTGGGATGCTCATGGAAAGGCTGACCTGCTGACATGGTTGCTCATGATTGCTGCCACTCCTCTGGCTTTTGCACAACCACAATGAAAGCAGATTTTTTCTTCTAATTCAATATTCACCTCACAGCTTATCACTCAATGTCAGCTTCCATATTAATGTACCGAGCTTCCCACGCACAAGCAGCAACTTGGTGCTGGAGGTGCTAATTCTACAGGTGAGTTTGCCCATATGTTGTGAAATTGCAGTAAAATAAATGATCCTGGGAAGCAAATGACACCCAGCAAAGCCAGTGGGTGTAACGCCATCAGTGGACCAGAGTGCAGATCCCAGGTATTCAGATAAACCCTGGAGCCAAGTCTTCACCCAGCTCTGCTAAAACCCCTTTCTCCTCCACGCAGAGCTGTGTAGGGGATGCTCTGGGCTGGCTTTTCCAGTCTCTTCACTCTCCACGTGCTGGGGCACGTGGTGGGGAATGGGAGGCACCAGGCTGTGGCTATGAGGAAGGGGAGCCTGGTAACAAGGATATTTTGACAGTCTGCCCCAGCTTGGCAGCACGGCCACTGGTTGCAGCACATCTGTACGGCTTGTATCCCACTCTGGGACCTGTTTTAAGACTGGTCAGAGGTGGGACATTGGGAAAAGAGGGTAGAGGTATGGCTGTCATCACCAGGGACCTGGGAAGAGGGGAGATTGCTCAGAGGGTGGCTTGCTCATGTGGGGAGTGCCCGGCCTGGCCAAGGAGCAGGTAGTGTCTTTGCCTCGTTGTTGTGAGCATCTTAAATCTGCACCACACTCGATTTAATCTCCGCAGTGCACCCACATGCCACATGGACCAGCCCTCCGCCTGGCAGCTGGTTAATAAAACATTGCTTCAGCATCCCACGCTCAGAGCTGTCCCACGAGCATGTTGGAAGGGTACATCTCCCTTTCAGACGGCAGCTGCCTTCAAAGGCAGCTCTTTGGTGCGCCCTTTGCTGATCACCAGGGCAGGGAGGGGACAGCTTTCCCGTGCTTCAGAATAGGCCCCTGCCCAAGCCCAAGGGAAGAGATGCAAGCAGGCTCTGTACCCTGCTCTTGAATACAGCATTTAGGGTTAGCAATCACTGTTTTGGCTATTCTTTATTAATGGAAGCTCCTCCTGCAGAAGAAACCCCAGCCCTGCCCTGGTGAGGACTGTGGGGTCCCGCAGGGATGACAGGGTGACACAGTCCGGCCCCACAGAGGATCATTGTTCCCAGACTTCACCTAGGGACATCTTGCAGACCATTGGTAAAGAGGAGATTTCAGCTGCGAATAAGGGAAGAATGAGGATCGATGCTAAAACGAGGTATCGGTGAGTCTCCTGGAGGGCACTCAGAGACTATCCACAGCCTGCTAAGCCTGGAGCAGTTTGGACACCTTATTTTTTGATTGCAGCATATGTGGAGTTATTTTACGTTTCCTGCACAACCTCAATTCTGGCTTTTCCTAAATCTAAGTGCCTTATTTTGCACCTCCCAGGATCCTCCTCTGTGCATGCTGTGCCCAGGGAGCATAAGCGCGTATTTGCTCTACAGCCAGACTGCACAGAGCAAAGTCAATTGTGTTGCTTCTGAGCCATCACCTGGGATCTGGCTGGGTTCAGCGATAACAAGAACAACGTGTGCAGCCCTGACCGAAACCCTGAGTTACTCTTCATCCATCAGTGTGATGGGAGCTTGGTGTTAGGGAATTGCCAAGCAAACCTTTCAACCTTTCTGCTGAAGAGACTTTGTCTGGAAAGACCGTTACCATTTCTGGTTAAGCAGAGCTGTCTAGCAACTCCTTTATCCTCGTGGCCCTATTGTTAAGCTGCTAACCCATGAAAAGAACTGCAATAAGGATAAAAAAGAAGCGTGACAGGGAAAAGTGCACTGCAGAGCATGCTCAGTGCCCCATGCTTAGAGTTTCATAACTCTGTTATTTATGACATGACTTTCTTCAAACTTGGCAGCGGCTCTTGTCCCGTTTGAAGGCTAAGTGCATGGCAGGCTGAGAGTCCTGAAACGGAGCAGCTTTTGAATTACCTGTCACAACAGAAGGCCGCAATCTTCTGTGAAAAACAGAAACTGCCTGTTTGTTCACTGTTACAAAGCCAAAACCTGCTGGACACGGGTTTTTGCAGAACTTTTCGAAATTTTCTGTTGGGGGAAAACTGAGGGCAAGAAATTTCAGCCCAACAGGACATCTGGAGATTTAGAGATACAGAGAGAGATGGGCAGGAACTGGAAGTAGAGGTCACCACAAAATTATTCCTACAGCATCAGTTATGGAGTCACATCCATCCCTCCATAATTACCGTTGGTCTTGGTTGAGTGATCAGCACGTAGCAGCGGGAGCACAGCTCCACCAAGAAGCACTGCAGTAATGGGGAAGAGGAACCACGTCCTTCCAAGCTCCCAAAGGTCCTCGCGACCTTGTCCCCTCTGCTTGCCTGGAAGGTGTTTGAAAACAGTTAATTTAAGTTCATTTCTGTCGCTGATAAGCTGGCAAGGAGGACGGTTCCCTGCCAGCCAGTTCCCTATTAGCATTCTGCCAAATGCCTTCAGGACAATTTAATTTACATGTCTATTATTTTTATGATATAGAAGATTCACGGGGAAGTGTCTAAGATTCAGATGTGTCTGGGTAGGGATGGGAGCTCTGGCATCCACACCCTGGTTTCTCTGAAGACCTCCTGAAAGCTACGGGCATGGAAAATAGCAAGCCAGGGAGGAAAATGCGCATGACCAGCTCACCCAGCCCAGCCTTCTCAGCTGGTCCACAGGCCCCCCTGCATTCTGGCGAGAGGTTTGCTGTCTAGAAAGTTTTAACATTATTTTTATGAGCAATTCACACCCTATGGGCTGCTGCAGACTGTTCTCACTGATCCGTCCATATAGGGGTGGACAAGTCCAGCCATACATTCCTGCTCCTCGCACACGTCAGCTTCACCTCGGGTGAGGGGACAGTTATGTAGAAATGCATGAAGTTTATGAGACTTTAGAGCTTTTTTCTCAAACATCCTGCACCCTTTACATCCTTCAATCTCATGGCCCTACGAATTGTAGCAACCCTGGAGTGTCCTGTATTATTTGCAGGTCAGAGTGTTACCATTTAGGCAGTTGCACCTCACCTTCTTGCCACACCAGAGTTGTGGCCATGTCCCAGCTACTACAAGTTAAGGAGAAAATCCAGCCTGGCCAGGCAAGCCTGCAAGAGGAGGGAGAAGGTGCCATCTCCTGCCATGGGGAGCATTACTACCTAAACATGTAGGGGACGAGCAGGAGGGGGTTGCACCCAGTGTGTGAGGGGCTTCCCTGGCACAAACACCCCAGGACACGCCATCAGGCTTTTCAAGTGGTCTTCCTTACCCACCACATTGAGGAACTACATCAGGTCCCTCCTGTGGTTCCTGCTAGCAAACACAGGTAAGAAACAAAAATTTTTTTCCTTTTCTTTTTTTTTTTCCATCTGTCAATGTTCAGGTGCAAGTATTTAAAGAGACAATTGGCAGATTTTCTAAGGGTAACAGGGCGGATCATGAGCCATTCGTTCAGGCAGCTCCTTGGGAGCAGGAGGTAGGAGTGTGGAGGCACTTCCAGCTCTCCGTAATGTGACATGCAGCTGGCTTGCTCCCCCTCCTCCTGTTCTTCCCTGCCTTGCACAACGCTGGAGTTGTCCTGCTCTGGAAGAAGTAAAACAAAGGAGGGAACAGAGCGCTTCGTTCATCTGTAATGCTTGCAAGAGGAACAGAAGCATTGGCTCAAACTTGGAAAGCTCTCAATACCGAGAGGAGCTGAGCTCTTGGCACTGCAGAGATTTTGGACCCAGTCATGTCTGGAGAAAGCTAGTAATAATAATGACAATAATTAAGGGAAGGAGGGTGCCACCTGGTAAAATGTGGTGGGTCAGGCTGAAGAACAGCCAGCTGGTCTTCCCCGGCCCTGCAGAGAGTACCTGATCGATGGCACTTGGCGCATCTTTCATCTGCAGTCACTTCATGCTAATTCCACCCTGACTGAGCAGACCGTCCCTCTGACAGCCCAGAAGATATATCTGGTAAAAGAAGTGGCTCACTAGGGTCTGCTAAAGAAAATACATTTTGTACTGAAGCCTGGAGAGCCCATGAGGAGCCTGCCTTTGGCAGATGAGCTCAGGGAAGAGTTAAAGAACAGCTCCACACTTTCAGCAGAAAGAAAAAGTTGCTCTCCTTCCTTTCTTTTCTTTTTTTTTCCCCTCACTCATAAAAAATCGCTTCATTTTCACTTCAGTGAAACTGGCGAGGCAGGAAATAATACAAAGGCTCTTTACAAAGCCTGACTTCTTTCTTCTGTGGCATCTGTGCTGAAGTATCTGTGATGGTAACAGCCTCTGCTCTCTCTTCACAGGACTCAGCTTCATCAAATATTCCCTCTCTTGAGGCCGTGCCGTGCGATGGTGGGATTCCCTCTCCCAGCTCCATTGCGTTTCCAGTCACACTCGGAGCCGCTCACAGAGCTCAGGCAGAGAAAAAGGAAAAACGATTCTGCTTTGCTTCTCCCAGCGAGAGAAGGAAAGGGCTGTGGCAGTGGGTTTGCTCCCCCCTCAGCCTCCACGTTCCCCCAGGAGGCCAGACCTGAGCAGACCATGGCCATGGGCCACCCAGACCAGAGGGAGCCCTGGTGACAGCGCTGCCTCCCCGCCAGGTACACTCATCAAGTCACCATTTTCCAGGCATACTTTAAACCCCTTTGGATTGTTCTAATCTAAATAATTAATCAGTGCAGAGTCCTTCTCTCCTAATTTGCCAGGAGTGATGGGCACATGCGGTGGGAGCTGGTTTTGCTCCCTGTGCAGCCCCTCGCCGCCAGTGGTACCTGCAGCCCTGCCAGCCCTGCCGCAGGCAGAGCATCCCCCGGCACAGCCCCTGCTCCCCTCCTTCCCCGCAAGCACAGCTGCCTGCTGGTCCCAGGGGACCGGCAGATGGACATGCCTTGCTTTGCAAGTTCATCCCGGGGAGCGCTGGCTGGCAGAGGTGAGGGGCCCTGCCCGCATTTCCCCGCCAGGACTCCCCGATCTACACACGGTCAGCGGCTCTGCTCCAGCGTGCACGGTGACATCCGCTTCTACGGCAGGTGATGATGATCTGCTCATTGCATCAGGCTGGTCAGCTCGGAGATGAACCATCCCACTGTCCCCTCAGCCAGCAGCTCTGCAGGCAGCCACAAACGCTGATGGCGTTGCAATTCCCCGGCACAGTTCATGCCACTGTCCTTATTTCCACCCACAGTGAGAGCATGAGAACAGCCTGCCGGACACACATGGGCACAGAGCCATTCTGCTCCTTTCCTGTGGCCCCTTCCCCTCTGGAGAGCAGGGAGCTCGTCAGCCCCAGCCAGCATGCCTTGGGCACCTCTTACCAGTGCGGAGTCCAAACAAGAGCCTGGGGATGACTCACGCAAGAGAGGGGACAGTGTCTGTCCCAAAGTGACCATCTTTCTTAGGGAGGGGACGTGGCAGAAGAGTGGTGAGGGCACCATGCCCTGGGCACAAAGAGAGGTGCTTTGCTGCTGGGGAGCAGGGAGCATCCCAGCACCGTTGCTCAGAGAGCACAGTGTGGGGAACCAGACCCTGGGTACCCCCAAGGTCCTGGAGGCAGCAAAGAGGCCACAGCGGCAAGCAGCAACGGGATGAGATGACCCTGTGACAACATCTGCTGGGACCTTCAGCAGAGCAGGCAGTACTTTAAAGTCCTCCAGCTGCCATGCTCACGTGTGCGCATGCAGAGGTACGATGCTGTGAGTGACAGGCCCTGCTCATGAGTGCAGGATCTCCCTGACCACCGCTCTGGGAGCTGTGGAGTTCCGTCCCCCTCGATGTCTTGGTGTAAGGAAGGAAAGGTTGTGGCAGAGATGTGGAGCATGGGAGGCTGAACATGGGCTCCAGGTGGACCCTGTACAGCTCCTGCCCCAGGGGAATGCTCTTACCCAGGCATGGCAGAGCTGGCAGCAAGCACCAGGGCCGGTTCAGCCCTGAAGGCAGCTCAGTGTACACAGCACGATGCTGGTGATGATGGGCAGGCTGCTGCTGTGGCTCTCGTAATCTCTCCCTCACCGCTCTGGCCCATCACTACTCTGGGAACTCTTCTGTCACCACTCCCACGCTGACCCCAAACCCTCCGGGATATTGCACTCATGCTGTTTTCTTCCAGAAATATCATTTTCCTAATAAAAGTGCTACTGTTTTCACCTCTCCCTGGTGCGGACACACTCTGTTCTCCTTCATGTTTTAATTAAGTCTCAGGTTCCTCTAGTATTTCCACTATAAAAATTGACTCAGAACAGCACATTTCACCTCCTCCCACAGGACCACACAAGGGCGGTTTCCCTCTCCAGGCAGTGGAGAAGGACATCCCATGAACCACTGGCCAGGCTTCCCTGCCCTCCACCAGGCCTGTTATGGCAATGCTCATGTTCCCCAGGCAAGAGCGAGACAAGGCTGGAGCATCCTACCCCAGTGCACCCCGCATGCATGCCCCAGAGACCATCTGCTCAGGCCAGGGAGAACTAGTGGTGGACCATAGAGATGAAGGAGGGGTCAGGAGCTATCTGCGGAGAAGAGGATCCTCACTCAGGTGACGGCAGAAGGGACCCAGATGGGGGTCAGCATGTTCAGTTCTGTCCCTGTAGCTCCTCCCTGCACCTCAGCAGCCCCAGGTGCTGCATTATCCCCACGGAAATGTCAGCAGGAGTCACACAGAGCATGGCCCATGTCCAGGCTCGCTGGCTCAGCACCTAGTCCTGTATACCTGCACATGACCCTGCGTGCATGAAGGGCCAGACTGGCCCTGGCAGAGCCAGGTGAGGGAGGGTTTTTCAGCCAGAAAAAAATGGTGGAAATAGGAGCTTTTGAAACTGCACACCTGCTTTCTCACTTACCAGTTCTGTCTTATTTTGAACTGGTAAAAAATAATTTAAGAAAACAAAGGAAAAAGCAAAATCAAATTAATAATTTTTTTTCAGGACAAATTTCTTGATTTTTGGCTGATGTGAAAAATATTTGGGTTTCTGCTCACAGCTTCCCTGTGGGCTTGGTGCGTCTTCTCTGAGCAGGAGCAGTCAGCCCCAGGGCCAGCCTGCCAGCGGGAGCCCAGAGCAGACCCCAGGCTGCTTTGAGGAAGGAGCAAGAAGAGTTTCTTCAGAAGATTTCATCCCACAAAAACAGCAGGACTGGACCCAGTGACCCAGCAGGACTGGACCCAGTGACCCTCCCAGTCCTCCAGCTCTGCACCCAGGATTGCCGCCGTGATGAATTCCCGGGCTGCTCAGCGTGCCACGGCCATGACAAGCACACAACGGAGCCTCGCTCCGCCTGCCAGGAACAAACAATTACGAAGCAATCAGACACACAAACACAGCGACTTGCACAACGAGCCCCTGGCCTGCTCACGTGCAGTAATTAAGAGCTGCCAAGCCCTTGTCTCCTCACCGAGGGGCGAGCGCATGCGGGTGCACAGGGCTGTGCAGGAGTCTTGCCTAGGCTGCACCACAGACCGTGTCCCACCAGGGGCACAGTGTCACTGGGGGGTGTCCCCATCCCACGGCCTTCTTGGGGTCCTGCACCAGGCAGCGTGGCTCTGCCATCAAGGTGACACGGCAAGAGCACAAGCATGCACCAGCTCGGGTGGGAAAAATGGGTGCAAATGGTACAGCACAGGAGAAAGTGTCTCAGGTGTCCCCCAAGGGTGGGACCCCAGGCACTGGGGAGCAAATGCAAGAACCAGCTAGCCACAGCCACCAAAAGAAACAGGGTCTCAGGGAGCATCCACTCCTGGCTTATCTGTATCACAAGCCGCATCCTCCTGCAATTACCTAATGCAACAACATCACAAGTTATTTACATATTTATGGAGTATTTACCCCAAACCTCATAATACTACAAAAATTGATCATACAGCTAGTAATTTAAATGAAAAATTGTTATTCATACGTTTTCATTGTAATGTCACATGCCACAAAACATTACAGGTTCATGAGGCAGCCAGTGCTCTGCTAATAATTAGAATACATTACCACTTTGATGAGGCATTTACACAAAACTGCAGAACCGTCTCAGAACTGCCGAGATGCTCCCAGCACCCCAATTAGAATATGTCAGAGGCTTTTATTTATACTATCGATCGTGCAGCATAAATTGCACCTTTTGCCTAATTCCAGATACTTTACACACTGCAGAATGTACGCACTGTCACCTCCTGGTCCCCCTCAGACGTCTTGGGGTGCAGGTGCTTTGAGCTCAGCACAGTCAGTGCCTTCATGGGCACGAGGGATTAACGAGTCTCGCTGCTCGGAGGGTCTGTAGAGACAACAGCCATGGCAGTACCTGTGATGGACCCTTCCCCATGGGAGGTGCAGAGGGTTGGGGTGTAACTGCGGATCCAGGGTGGGAGCTCTGTGGATGGTCCCTGGGAGATGGCCCCAGGGGATGGATGGGCAGAGGGCACAGGGTCTGCGGAGAGCTGATGAGCAGTGCTCACAGAGGTAGATACGTCTACATCTCCCCTCTCACCCCTCATCCCTCCATCCCTCCTGCACAGCCCTACTGCCCCCTCCACCTCATTTCCCTGCTTCCCACCTGCTACAGCCTCTGCTCCTAGTACTTACCTCCCTCTTATCTCACCTTCTGCAGCCCAGCCCATCCCACTGGTCCCTTCACATAGACCCTCCACCAGCCATCCCACCTTCTCCTATCCCCCAATCAGGCTTCCAGCCCTCTCAGCCCCATCCCAGCTGTATGTCCCCAAACACTTGATGACTCCACCTCATCAGGCCCCATGGTCCCACTAGCAGAGAGTCACGGCTGCTCTGCTCCCCAGGTGGACCTCATGTCTCCTGGGATGGTCAGATACCAGCCAAGGCAATAGGAATACCCCCCTCACCCTGCTCCCAGCTGCTGCAGTGGCCTCTGGGCCTCTCTCAAATGCCTGTGTGGAAGGTGGAGATCTGGGATGTAGGGTCCAATCCTCCCTGCATCCCTCACTGATGGGGATGATAGAGTGGGGCTTTCCCCTGAGAGTTGATGGAGTTAGGACACCCCACAACACACCAGCTCTCTGCTGACTAAGCAGGTATTGCTATGCCCACCACAAGCAAACGATTACAGCCCTCATTTCCAGGCGAACTGGAAATGAGTTTGCACATCTGTTACGCTTGGGTTTTTTGGTAGAAGAGGAAATATGCCTCCTATTTACCTGGTCGCTCATCCCAAGGGCTGGGGAATAGCTGTGTCTCTGCACAGGCTGCTTGCTGAACCCAGCTTTTGGGTCAGCCCAAAGTCACCCACCTTCTGCATCAAAAGGTGTCCAACCCAGCACCCCAGAGCAGCCGCCCCAAATCATCCCAGCAATGCAGCCAGCCGCCCAGCAATAGCACAGTGCAGGGAAGTGAGACTTTCGGTGGAGAAATAGATTTAAGTGTTGTCACGCCTTGAAGGAGCAATTACCAATGACAGGCGCTGCAGCAATGAGCTGTGAAGTTATGACAAATGCCCCAGCAGCGCCCCTCTAACAAATAACCAGAAGGTGAGAACGCAGCAGGGAAACACCAGCTGAATAGGGAAAACGTGCCTGTGTCTCTGGAAAACATCTTTCACGCCGCTGGGTTCATTATGGTGTTGGCTTTTCTTAATGCTGTTCGAAGCCAATAGCATCGGCCCTTGGGAGCTGCAGATCTCTGCTAACCAGCTGGCAGCACACGCCTTGCTCTGCTCCTTTCTGTGTGCCAAGCTCACACCCACAGCAACACCGGGATGCTCGGGCAGAAGGCAGCTGATGGTGCACAGGGGAAATGATCAACCAGGTAATGCAGGGAATAAGAACAGGGAGGGAATAAATGGCCAGGGCAAGACAGAGCTCAGGGGTGTCCAAGGCTGCAAAGCCAAGAGATGCCACAGCTGGTTTCAGCTCAGCTGGTGGCTTCACACTGCTGTAAATGAAGTCTGCAGATGCGTTGCCTGCTGGTGGCAGGAACGGTCTGCCAGGAGCGGTGGGAAGGAGTGAGGGGCTCCTCAAGCTGTGCCAGCTGTGCAGAAATGGGCTGAGAGCCCAAACCCTCCATCTCGCTGCTGGGGCAGTTGGGGGTGAGCAGCATGTCCCCTTGAAGAGAAGGGATGGTGCTGCAGGGGACTGGGATGAAGGACAAGGACACAAGAAAACAGAGCCTTGGGGGACCCCAGCAGTAGGAGTGGGGTCCTCTCCATCCACCACTTCCAGTACGTGAAGTGGTCCATGTGTGCCTGGCACTGCACGGCCATCGTTGGTCCAGCCCTCAAGCCTGGCAGGTCTTGGGGACCATGCTGAGGGTCCACCTCCCCTTCTCTCCTCCCGCGGCACAAGGGGCTGTGTGGTGCAGCAGTTCCCGAAGGGCTGCCTGTCCCCGCAGCCTCGCGAGGGCGCCGGGAACGGGAGCCACAGTCAGAGGAGACGGCAGCTGCGTGGCTGTGACCCCAGCATCAGCAACAGTGGGCAGGGCAGGAGCTATGCAAGGGCTCAAACAGGCTGGACCCATTGCCTCCCTGAATCGTGGAGGGGTCAGGACCAAAATAAACCCTATGGGAGACATCTGAAGGGAAATACGGACTTAGCACTGAGTCATCGGTTGTAAGTTTGCCATTGCTGGGCAGGGACAAGTCCCCTCAAGGGGTGGGATCTGTGCAAGCGGGTCTGCCACAGCACAGCCGGCGTACCTTCAGTCTCTACAACATGCCATTTCCCTCTTGTATCCACACAGGGTCTGCAGTTCTGCTTTTCGTACCTTCACCTGGCTGAACTATATGTCCTACTGTCTTTTGTTCTATAGTTTGAAAGCAAACTATGTAGCATTGTCATTAGGAGCTGTGCCTCACGCAGAATTTTTTACCGGGGTCTTTAATTGCACGTTGTAAATGTACTGCATGGGACTAATGATACCACAAAAAATTTCGGGTCAGAAGGAAACAATTGCACGATTGCCCTCTTAAAAGCAAGACGCTTCTCAGACACAGGAGTAGCACTATACCAAGAGAAAAAAAAAATCCCAGACATTTAAGGTTTAGAAAAGCCTGTCTTTAGGAGGAGAGAAGTGCTTTATTTAGGATCAAAAAGGATAACCCCAAGGATCCTTACCAGAAGCTGTAAACTACATCACAAAAGTGAAATAAGTTTTACCCAGGCTTGCAAAAAAAAACCCAAAAGCCTTCCTTTCAAGAATATTCTGTGCAGCTTAAAAACAATTCTTATTAAAATGAATCAATTTCATAAGCATGCTAACATCTTTATTCCCCAAATGTTAAGTAGAACATTTAGAACTGGAGAATGTATTGCAGAAGACCTTTCTTACGTCTAAATTCATGTTTCTGCTTAAAGGTCAAAACCATTCTGGGTGTTTTTTCCTTGATAAGCTCCTTCAGAGGTGTTTATTTACAAATGATCTGCTTCCATATCTAAGCCTCATATAATAACTCCTATTGCTTTTGTTCTCAGTGCAGAAGATGGATGTGTGCAAGTGTAGCAAGGCCATTTGATGTTATAACTGGATCTCAAAGCAAGCACTGTCTGAGTACAGAACGGAGCAGAAGTGGGCCCAGCCCTGATCTAAACAGCGCTGCGGATGTCTTACCTGGCACACAGACCTGTGGTACCCCGGCTGCTGCACGCCGGTGGCAAAAAGCCCCTCAGCCATTTGGGAACCTTTTTCTCTGGTCGCAGATGCTCTCATGGGGGAGCATGCTACTGTCTCAATATAAGCGCAGCAGGACAAGGGTCACCTCCAAAGGTTTAAATAGAAAAGACAACGATGTCTGTAATGAGTGGTGATCATTCCGTTTCAAAACTCTCTAAGAATTAATTTTCTCAAAAAGAGTAGTTACGCTGAAGAATCATAGAAAGAAGAGAGATTTGTCCCCAAGCAAAGCAAAATGTCAACTCCTTTTAGTTCCTGATGAATTCAAGGGATATTTTAGAAAGTGGACTAAGTCAGAGGAAAAGTGAACACTCTGAAGATGCTCTGGGACTCTCCCACCACAGCACCAGAAGCAGTTACCTTGCACACACACGAATGTGCTCCATACCCATGAGCCGTGCAGGGCAAAGCATCCAGCCAGTGAAAGGATGATGGAAACCACATTTTCCTTCTAGCTTACGGAGTTAAATTTTTTCAGATAAGCAGTAGCCGGATAGCTGAAGCGGGGGGTGGTCAACAAAGAGGAGTCATGACACGCCAGGTTTTTAATGCAGCACACCACATTATTTCTTCAGCGCTGGGAGGAATAGGAAGTTGTCAATGTTCTGGCAAGGAATCAGAGTTAATGTATTCTCGTAATTAATTTAATGGGGTAATGAAATGCTGTTGTAATTGAAGGTATTAACAGCTTCTCCTGTTAAATACCAACTTGCTTAGACCATGTGTTCCTTGAGAAAAGACATGAGCTAATCTTGGTAAACAGAGAGAAACAGTGGGATTTAGTTTGGATTTAGGACTCTCAGTATCCAGTCATTTAGTGGTTTTCAAGGCTACTCCTTTGAGTCACTTCTTTTAAGTAACTCATTTAAATGCTTTCTTTGGTTGCACTGGATTTAGCTGAGATTATTCAACTTTGCATATGCAGATACCATTTAGATTATGTGAGATATGCGAAGAGGATTCTCCAGCCCTTGAATTCAGCTATTGTGCCCATCTCTAAGCTCCTTTAAATGTCTAAAAAACGTAAGGGAGAACTCACCAGCAACTCTGGGAAGGCACGTGCTTTGTCCTTGGCTCTCAGGAGGAGAGGGACCCTTGGGGTACACGTGCTCTCTGCCCACACATCTCAGTTATCAGCTCTCAGCAGAGGTAATGGCTGCAGCCACTGTTTGCTGTTCGTGTTCTGTCTCTCGTATTCTCTCCTTTCCCTAATAATCAAATAGTCATGCTTAATAACTGTGATTATTGTACCTGCCTTCAGCTGTGATGGATAACAGGGACCAGCTCGCTGTCTTGGTTTTAGCAGAGGCACTGAGGAACATTTAGTCTTTGGGCATTCAGGTTTCCCTTGGCTTCCCTGAAATTTATTTCAGCCTGTTTTTAAAGGCAACTACTTGTCAGTCAACAGCGTGATCCCCATGAGAGCTGGGCTAAGGGCAATGGCCTCAGGAGCTTCTGCAGGTGGGACAGAGGGGGAACTCTCACAGATTTTGGCTTCATTTCTCATCACATGCCTGTAGCCATAAACAACTTTGCCATATGGGAGCAGGTAAGTGACGCTGCATGATGTGTCACTTACCATCTGGTAAACTGGGGGGCAGTTCTGCGTAATGCCTTCCTATGTGTTTTGCCTGCGTCCCCCAGAGCATCTGAGGAGGGCAGTGACTTGCAGGTATGGTCTGAACCTCAGCATCTGTATAAGGACAGCATGGGATGCAGGAGTCCCTCCAGCAACATATTCAGAGTGACAGATGCCCAGATCAGAAGGGACAGTTATGCCTGTCAGGTCTGACCTCCCGTGCACACCAGGGAACTGCACACAGTGACTTCTCCCCCGTCACCTGAGGTGCACCTGGAGCACATCTCTTGGAGAGATATCCCAGCTCAGTGAAAAGTATCTCACTGCTGGAGAACTCATCCTTTCACTGGGTGCCTAAGGGCTAGTTGTCTCCTCTAAGACTTGCGAGTGTTACAATTCAGACCTGCTTTTGGGCAGAGTGAGCATTCTGGTCTTCTGAAGGAGGCCGCTTTAGAGTCCATGGAGCACCGTCAACTGGCTGGAGCAGCCATACTTTGCTCTTCCACTTTCCTGCGATGACTAGGACAAGGTGACATTGGATTTCCATGGGGACAGGTAGGAGCATTTGGCATTGTTTTCTTGGAAGTGTTGAGTAGGAGCAGTTGGGTTTGTGTCTCCAAGGACACTTTCTATAGGGAGGCACGGACAAGGCTGAGCCAGGGCAAGAGTTACAGGCAGGTTGAACAGCTGGTTGGAGACCTTTACAGAGGACTGAATTTCTCAATTTCACCATTGGAGGATGACTTCCTTCCTGAGAAGATTTCCAGTTCAGTTGTGACAGTGTAGCCCAGGCTAAGAGGATGCACCTGGCAAGTGAAAAAAAAAAAACAGTTTTTGTAAAAGAATATAAAAGTGAAGACCAAGCATTGGGACTGTATGTGTCCAGGTCTTATGGGGACATGCTGGCTCCTTACGGGGAGTTGCTAGCAGAGATGTCACAGCAGACTCCCATGGCAGCTTCTTCTTCATGCCCCAACAGCTGGAGCCTGGGCGGAGAGAGGAGGGCTCGATGTGCAGAGCGTGGATATTGCTCCGGTGGGCTCCCCTGGTCCCTTCCAGCTTAACCAGTCTCCTGGCAACCAGGAGCTGCTGAGGCAGCCCAGGGATAAACGAGCTGCCTGCACCTCATTTACAGCTCTGTAATTATTTGTTTGTGTGGCAGGCATATAGGTCATTCACTAGAGCCTGGGATTGGTCTATTATTCTCTCTTCAGTTTAACACCATGTTCTGCTAAATTATGGTATTTGTATAGGTCTTTGCTTAAATAAAAAAAAAAAAATAAAGTTGGAAGACCAGAGAGGTGCAGAAAAAGCTACAAAGTTGATTTAAGGGCCAGGAAGAACACCTTCCATGCAGAGATTTAAAGGCTTCAAGCTGGTTAGCTTTTAAAAAAGAAGACTGAGAGGTGACTTCACCATTGCATCTAAATACCTTCAGGGGGAGAAAATATCATGCAATAAAGACTCTGTGACTCTGCTGCAAAAGGTAGAACAAGAGCTGGAAGCTGAAGCCAGCAACATTCGAATTATAAATTAGACACTTTTTGAGAAGGAAAGCATTTAACCACCACTGAAAGTGGCCTGAAGAGATCTTTCTGAAAGATGTGTTTCAGTCAAATCCAAGTCACTAGATGCACTACATGATGAACCCAGTGAAATGTAATGGCCTGTGATTTACAGGAAATGAGGTGTGATGATCTAATGCATCTCTCCGGCTTTACACCCTATGAATCTATTAAATAAAACCATCACGCAAGCTGCAAGCCAGCAACAAATCCCTTCTTCTTGACACACACCTAAAAATGAGGAGGTGGCTGGAGCTCTCCTGGAGGCATACACCACTCTTGGGAGAGACAGACAGATCACTGCACACTCTGTGTCCTGCAACCTTAATCCTGCCCTCTGACAACATCCAGAAGGGCAGATTGGGGGGAAAAAAGTCTTTTTTACCTTGTGCCAGCTTAGTGCAATTTGGGACTGATGAGTACACGGCTGAGATCAAAGATCCTCGGGCAGCTTTTGGAGGTTTCACAGCATCTGGTGCCATGGACCCTGGCCCGGGTCAGGGCACGGCAGAGCTGTGGACGGGCAGCAACTCAGCAATGCCCCAGCCCCGCTCGGGAGCCATCCTGCGGGCAGAGATGAGGTAGAAGGACACAGATAAGGCATCCAGTAATGCTGTTAACTTGGGGCTAACCCCAGTTTAGTGGTGGTCTCTCCGGGGACAGCCAAGCTTGAAGACTGGTGCACACCCCACAACTCCTGGGTTGAGCAAGTGCCAGGATCACTGCATTTTAAAAAAACACAAACTGAAGCAGTGGCACAGCATCTCCTGCTAACTCAAGAGCAAGTCCAGAGCTTGGCAAAGACTGACCCCCCACCTCCCCTCTCCTCTCTGTGCCCCGGAGTGTAGAAGACAGGCTAGCTGAGCAAGCCACTTCCCCGGGCAGGTGGCAGAGGACGTCCCTATTAACCCATCCTCTGAAATCCACTGGTACGCTTAGTATTCACAGCACAGCCCAACTATTTATAACAGAAATTTTTCATTTTGAGTTTCAAGGTATAACAAGGTGGTTATAAAACTGATTTAGGGATAGAAAAGTTTGATTATAAAGGGAAATTATTCGAAGGTTTCAATGGAAGGAGTAAGTTGCTATGAAATAATGGTCCTGTTACAGGGAAGATACGCACTGAATAAAAAGCCATTTAACTGTTCCCTTGCCCCACGCATGGCCGTCCCACCAGCCCTCGTGCTGCTGTGGCAGGAGGGCTGAGGTTTGCCCGGGGGAAGCTCCCTGCTCCCGCTGTCTCCGAGACTGCTGCAGGGCAGGGAGGGCAGGAAGAAACGAGCTCAGCTCCCAGCAAAGGCAAACCTTCGCAGCGGGATCTGGAGTGCAGGTTAGCATGAGGGAGAGAATAATTGTATGAACTTTATGATACAATGCTTCACCTCGGAAATGGATATAAAAGTGATGGAGTGGCCCCTGGAAGCAGGCAGCAGAGCAGATAGAGAGCTCAGCCTCCCGACAGATGGGATGTAAAGGAGGGGGCTGGGTTGCAAAGCCAGGAAAACTCTGATTTTCTAATGTGGCAGGACCTGTTTTTTTCACACCCCGGTGCACAGCACTGGGTGCTCCTCCTGAAGGGCAGAGGAGGCAAAAAAGCCATCCCCACCCCTCCTCACATCAAGGGTCCCTCTGCTTATACACAGCTTGGAGCATTGGGATGGGTGGCTCGGTGCTGGGGCTGGCAGGGTCTGTGAGACACGCTGTCCCCAGCCCACAACGAGATCCTTGCTGTCCCATGCCCATCTCCCAGCCTGCAGCCCCCCATGCCTCATTCCAGCTACACCAGTGCTGCAGGGTACTTTGCAAATAAAAGATCAGGCTTCTTTTACTCCGTAAATCAAATTTTAAAGATTTATCATTAAATACATTTTCCTTTCAACAAAAAATATTGTTTGCTTGCACCGTGCAAGGAATCAACATGCGACTTTGCAGTGGTTTTCATTACTACCTTCCTGACATGGGCAAACTCCTGGATAGAGGAGACCTCTGCCCTGCTGCTGGGAGAAGCCCTGCAGTACCCCAAGCCCTCACCTGTAGCACATTCGCTCTGCAAGGCTACAAGGGAAGCGTGTAGGCTGTATCCCTGTCTCTTCCCAGCCTGTGGTCATGCAGACCCTGTGTGAATGCATCCAGGAGGGCGGAGAGGCTCTCCAGGGTTGGGCACAGAGCCAGGGCTGGTGGTGAACATGGGGAGGCACCACAGTTAAGGATCACGCATCCCCAGACCCATGCAGCCTTCCCTTAGCCAGGGACATCTGCCAGGGAGAAAAGCAGCTTGGTTCAGCTCAGCTCCTGCGAACTCTAATTCATTCAGCAGCTGCTCCTCTAGCTCCTTGGTCTGTGCAGAGCACCCCAGCTTCAGATCCGTCCTTTGGACAGGAGTTAGTTCCAGCACTCTGGTCTCTGGCTGGCAGCTTCTGCAGCTACAGTGACCACCTTCACGTGTGCCGGGATGGGACCGAGCAGCGACAAAGGACAGGAGGGTGGGAGTCCACAGGGGTGCAGGAGGAGCCGGTGAGCAGGACTGGGGGGTTTCAGCCCACCTACGGGCACCTGCTCCATCAAAGTGCTCTGGGAGTGGGCTCCAGAGAGCGGAGCAAGAGCGGGCGTGGGGCTGGACCACGGTCCGTGACACGCCACTACCAGGAGCAGCTCTCCAGCTCTTTGGGGTGCAGATAACCACAGCCAGTGACTTCCCACTGGGAAGGGAGGCAGAAGATTCATCAAAGAACACAAGTCAGCAGGACTGTTATTAGACAGAGATGATAAAATTGCTAATAATGAGGCAGGGAAGAGAGAAGCAGAAATATTTATGTGCTGTGTGGGAAGGAGCCTGAGAATGTGCTGGCATACCACGAGAGCCGTGGAGTGTTTCCCCTCGCTGCTGCAGAGGGTTAAATGCAATCTCTTGCTGAGAAGCACTTCTAAACTAATCACACCAGACAAGGTACCCCCAGCGTCCCATGAGCTAACAAGGAGATATCTGGCCTTTATTAATTTTGACTACATCAGAGACAACAGGGAGCTGAAGGAGGTGGTGAGAACACTGACATTTTACTTTGCTGTGCCCCATGAAGGAAGCAAGTCTGTAATCCAAAATCAGTCACACAAAATAATAAGCAAACCAACACAGGATTCGGCTGATAAAACAATTAAATTACAGGATTAACACCAATCAATGTAATTGCGTGCAGGTAACTTGTTCATGGTGGGCTGCACGGATCGGAGCCGTACCATTGCTTTAAAGATAAAATACATGAACAGCACCAGGAACCAGCATGAGGTCTCTTTGCTTTTAGGCAAACGGCGAGGTGAGCCTCGACTCAATGTGATCCAACGTGCTCGGTACCAGCAGGCACCAGGGATGCTTCACTCGCTAGCAAACGGCGTGGGTGCACGGCCGGAGCAGGAGCAGCTTGTCACCCTGCCCGTGCCGGGTTCATCTGAGGGAAAGCACTGGCTGGGATCTCAACAAACAAACGTTAAAGCTGGCTTTTCATATGAGATGGAAATTAAGGCTATGATAAATTCGCTTTTTAAAACAATCAGATCTCCAATTCCCACTATTAGACTCGATTGGAGATACGATGAGGACTCAGGTTAATGTGGCAGATCGGCCATTTTGTGGAAATGAACACATTTATTTTAGCTGTGCTGTACAGGCAAAATTCACTTTAAATTACATAACATGGCAATTTGTCTTCATCATCCATTACCTGGGAGTTTGTAAGTGAAAATCTGTCATCAGAGATGCTGCCTACACTTGTCTAAAAGTTCAGGACACCCGGCTGGTTTTGTGCTGCAGGCGTAAACACGCTCTGCAAGGATGTCCAGTAAAGTGGCACACGTGCTGCTCTGTGCCAAGCACCTGGCGAGGGCAGGCAGTCTGCCCTGCTCAACTTCTGCCCCCCATTACCTCTGCTGAACCATCTCCCATGCCCGCTTGATCCACATCCGCATGGGCTGAGAGCAGATACCCTTGCCACAGCGGAGGGCAGGGCTCATCCACCCAAACTGGGCACCAGCCTTGCAAGCACCTACAGCTCTGATGGAGCTGGTCAGACCCCCGTCCCCGCAGGCAGAGTCACTGGGTGATGAGCTCAGATAAGGAGCCATCCTTGGCACATACCAGATGCCTGGTGATCTCAGGCACTTTTCCAAATAGTCATTGTATTCGGAAATTTGAGAAGGTTTCCCTCCACGGCATGAGTCCCATCTGGCGGTATCTGGACTCCCCTTTTTTCCTCCCAGTGACCAAATTCTCCAGTCACAGAGATCTTTTTGCTCAGCAAATTGTGACTGTTTTTTCAAGAGTTACAGCTGGATCTTCCTGTACATCATTTCTCATTCCCTTTCTCCCTGTGTTTCCTCCTCCTCAGATCTCAGTCACAGACTTGTCTTTTATCAGAGACTCAGCAAGCCCCCAAAATTGCAAGATTGGCTCTTCTCTCCAGATCAATCATGAGTAATCCTATGATTTTGTCTTCTTTGTGTGCCCTCTACTTAAAAGCATATTGCTCATGGGTTTTATTTTCTACATGGACTGCAGCACTCCCCAATTTTCTGTACTACAGCTGGGTGCACTTAGCCTCTTCTGCTTGACTTGCCTGAAAAATGTGAAACTCTTCAGGAGCTTCAGAGTAAGCAATTGGCAAGAAAAGCTGCCTTCAAACTTTCCTTTTTTTCTGGTAGCTGTTTCTTGAAGCAAAATGAGCAGTGAAACAGTGCCTAAGCATTCTCCATTTGTTTTGAACTCGTTTATACAGCTTCAGCTCTTGTGAGGCTCTTAATTGCACATAATTTTTGGTTTTGCTCCTGATACAACAGGAGATCAAAGATGGTGAGTGCAAAAAAAATGTAAGTTCAAAAAAGGTCTGAGCCTGAAG
This sequence comes from Aptenodytes patagonicus, assembly GCF_965638725.1. Lineage (NCBI taxonomy): Eukaryota > Metazoa > Chordata > Aves > Sphenisciformes > Spheniscidae > Aptenodytes > Aptenodytes patagonicus. The sequence continues at coordinate 16,843,573 of NC_134963.1, forward strand.
TCCAGCAAAGGTTAAACACTACCTGGTGTTTGGAGAAACCTTCTTATAACCTGAAAAGCAGAACACTGGAATAGGTAGTCAGAGAAATCCTCCTAATCAGGGGTTTGTTAACAACCTGTTAGGTGAGCATCCATCTAGCTGATGCACTTTGGAGGGGAGATGGATAGATGGGCTCGTTTCGTCTTCATCCTGTTTTTCTATATTCTGTTTCAGCTGCCAACAGAAGTTTACAGAGTCCCTTTCAGACATACGGACTCAAAGGCAGGGCCCTTCAGCTTTACATCTATTTTTACTGAACAAGTTTGAGCAGCTGAAGCAAGTCCAAGATGCTCCGTGACTTCCACGCCATGTACTATGGATATTTTGCTTGAGTCAAAGGGATGGAGGATGGTAACATCACTCTCTATGTGCTAGGACTGGCCCCAGGGGGCTGAGTTTGTTGTAGGGATCGGGAAGGAGAACAGTGGTTGCTCTCTGCTGTGAGAGCTGTCTGACCGTACTGCGGCAGCGGTATTCACGGGCTGTATCCCGGTCCCAGACAGCATCTCCCATTGTGCATGCAATTAGCACACACAGTCTTGCTCCCACATTTTATTTCAGATGTGAGGTAATTAGTGAAGTCATCCTCAGAGTGTTCCATAATCTAAACTTTCATTGCAGATAAAAGTTTATAGCATTGATGCTTGCTGGAGAAACTTGCAAATGTGAATCAAATGCAGAAATCTCTTCCCTGCACCTGAAGGCAGCCTGAAATAATAGCTCCAAAAGAGCTATGAACTGCCTATTAATTGGACAGGGCATTAATTTTGAAAGCAAATAACATTAATCATTTCCCAGCTGATTTATCCATCACAAACATTCAGAGAGTGTGCTTATCTCAGAACCTACAGTAACAAACATGCATCACAAAAACATCAAATACTTCTTTGTTGCCTTGTGCTTCCAAAAGAAAATTTTCTAATGCATCCTCCAAAGTATTAAAAAAAAAAAAAAAATCTTTTCAGTAGGTTGCCTTCCTGCTTCTTTTAATATATTGCAGTAAATATTTCCCAAGTCTCTGCCTTTCACAACCTTTGTTTCCAGAGTCTATTAATGATATTTTCCTTGCTCTTTTGGAGACTTCTGAGAATTTTCCTGCTTGCATAACTTTTAATTGCAATAACTTCATTTGGACACATAATACAGGTGTTTTCACCATTCATTGCTAAGAGAGATTATTCTAATTGGAGAAGCAGACATTTTACCTTCGCTTTTAAAATTCAGCTTCACTATGGCCCTACTAGAGAACTAATAAAAATTTATTCCAAAGTTCACAAAGCCCAACTTCCCATGGCCGGGGAATTAGGGACATCCTGATGTGTTTGAAATGAAACACAGACACCTATTGGAGCAGAATGCTTTCAGGTGCCAGCAATAAATACACTTTTATCATGCTTGTTGCAAAACCATACCTGCTAGAAAAGCAAAATCAAAGAATAAAAAGAAAGAAAGTGGCTCATTGCCTGCATCAGATTAACCAGTGACCTACTTGAGGAAAGCCGGGCCAAATGGGATGTACTGATTTGCTAAAACGCATTGACAGAACTTTTACAAAATCAATCCGGCTCCCCCTGGATCACGTTACAAGATCTGAGCTTGGCTCCTTTCCTCTACAGGCTGTATTTGTTTACTGAGTACTTGGGGGGTACCAGCTCTTCTGCTTTATCTTTGAATAAAAAGGCCTAATCTTTGATTTCTAACAGCTAAGGCTCATTACTACACACCGGATGCCCAGTGACCGTGCACCGTCATAAAGCCCTGGGCCTCAAATCAGTTGTTTTGAAGGGCATTTTCATACCACACCTCTGAAGTCCAAACGCCGCTTTGCCTTGGCACCCTGCTCCTTCCCACTCTCCTGCCAGCCTGGATTGAGCCGAAACTGCATCACATTATTTGGGCTCCCAGGGATGTTCAGCCCTTCCTAAATTCCCATGCACGCTGGGGCTTTGACAGGGACCACAGCCCTTGTACTGGTCCACACTGGTTATGTCCTCCCCAGCCTTGGACCAAGCAACTACTCTGCTCCAGCCATTCTTGGCTATTGCCTATTTTCCACCTCCTCCCATAGCAGCTCTACCACATCTCTGAGATATATTTAAGTCCCCTCGCTGAGTCCTTTCATCATGCTGTGTTTGTCACACACTGAGTCCTTCTTCCCTGTTACGTGTTTTGTGCTTCCCAGGTGTTTCTCCCCTACTTCTGAAGGGAAGGAGAAGGAGGATGTTTGGGACCATCTAGGTCCAATCTCTCTGGCTCCCCTCCCTAAGGACAGGCTCAGAGGGTCGTGCTGGGCAAAAAAAAATGGGAGGAGTGTCCTCCCTGAGATGTTTCAGTCTCTCAGCACTTCCAGCTTTGTTTGGGACAACCACAAAGATCTACATTTTAGCTTGGGAGCTGTTTCCCCTTCACAGACCAGCCGGAGCATGGCCAAACGCTCATGGCCACCACGTCCCTTTGTCTCAGGCTCTCCTAGTACCCCTCCCATGGCCCATGCACAAGCAGCAAAGGCTGCTCTCAGACAGCTCCTATAGCACCCAAATTTGAGACCTGCCGGGCACACTCTCTCTGCCCGACTGGGGTTTTGTGCCAGCTTTTGTGCATCAGCGACATCCACAGGTCCATCTCCCAAACGTAGATGGTCGTTGGCTGCCTCTCAACAACCCATCCAAAAACAGCCCCTGCAGCCTGACAGGCATTTCCATGGCACCTGAACCCCCCTCGAGTGGTTCTGTAGCACAGATAAACTCTGGGATAATCACACTAACGAGGCTGGTGCTCATCCCGCCTGCCCAGTGAAATCCAGACCGCACCCATCCCTGTGCAGAGCCCAGCCGGCTGGCCCTTGGGTCCAGAAAGTGCTTCCACTTTATGGACTGCTGCTCCTTCGCTAGCTGACTGCGCAGCTCTGAAAGCCAAGGACATCTGATGCTTTGCCAGGAAGGTTTTGTGAGCTTTTCTATCAAATGTTTTATCCGAGCTAAGACGCGGTACGTTTGCTGCAGTCCCTCTGCCTCCTGACTCCATAATGGTGTCGGGGAAGGAGCCGAGATGCGGGCTGGTTTAGCAAGACAGTGGAGGGCTACGTGGGGATGCGAGAAGGACAGCGCTCCCTGGCAGAGGCAGGAGAGATGCCATCGGCTGGCAGGATCAGGGTGAGAAGAGACAAGGGGAATCTCTGGGGAAAACCACTTATGAAATGCATCACTTGTGAATGACGGGCCAACAGAATAAAGACTTTTTAAAAATACAATGTATGTATCACTGTCAGATCTGCTGTGGTGATTATCCAGCACAGTCATCGAGTCATACATTGCCCTTTATTGTCTTCATACGGTCGGAGGGTGGTGGTGCTAGCAAATAATTGGATTTACACATATGTGTGCAGGTTCACAAGTGTGTATCAACACGAAAGGAGGCAGGATGCCTCTGGAGGAGTGGAAATGCTTTGCCATGCACTCTGTGATCCTGTCAAAACTAGTAATAAAGGAATTGGCCGCATCTGGCAGGCTTTGTTCCATGTGCAGCCGTCTGCTTCCTGCCTTGGGTTTCATTATGATAATGGGATATTGATATGATAATAATGCCTAGCTCCGTTATGGAGCCATATGTCTGCCTGGCGTTTTGCAGACACCAAAGGGGACAGTCCCTGCGCTGGGCAGTGCAGCCTCGAAAGGAGACAAGAGACGTAAGTCAGTCGTTCCTCTGGACACAGTAGGGTGGCCGGTGCCTGAAAGTCATGCAGAGGAAAGCACAGAGTCCATCCCCTTGAGAAAGGCCAATGTAGCCCACGAATGGGGCCAGAGGGACCTGGAGGGAGCAATCCAAGGACAGCCCGGATCATGCCATGGCTGTGCAGCAAACATCACCATTGCATCACAAGTGTGACAGGCACTGGAAAGCACAGAAACAGCAAAGAGCCCCAGCCGAAATGACGCAGGAGTGGGGCCACACGCAGCCACGGGAGGGCTTGCTTCCCACTTCACCAGGTACTTTGGGAAGCGACAAAACCACACAGTAACTTAAGCTGCTGCAAAGTTACTATGGTCTATGTAAAGGTCTATGGGATCACCCCAACAATTTATCACACAGCTTAGATGCATGAAGCACAGCTGAAGCTCTTGTCAGGGAAGGCTAAGAAGAGACAGTATCCACTGCAATCACCCATCAGAAAGAAAACACAGGCTCAGCTCCTTCCTGCTACTCTAATCCCTCAGGAGGCAGCAATAAATCCCAGGATTTGGCTTGTCATGTAAGTTTGCAGCATTTTTTCTTCTTTTTTTTTTTCTTAGTAAACAGAGATGCCAGAGGTTTTGGATAAACAGCCTTGCCAGGCTCCCGATTCCAGGACGTCCAGTGTGTCCCATTCAGAACGTAACCTGGACCATTAAAAACTCGGACATGAGAAGGCAGGGGCTTGGTGGAGACACTGCAGGCGCTGGGTGAGCTACACATCTGTCCCCTGCAATCGGACACCATGGAGGTGGGATACACTCATGCCCCCCCATCTCTGTCTGCTGCTGCAGCTGGGGTCCGGAGCACACGTGTCCCTCCCTGGTCTTGGGCCCCAGCAGATCTGGCAAGATCAGATGAAATCTCCCAAGCTAGAAATCTCCCACTTTATCAAAGAGAACAGGCTGGCTGCAGCGTGCAGCGAGGAGCTTCTGGATAGATCCTGGCAGCTGGCCCGTGGACTGCTGGAGCTGCCTGGGTACACCCTGCACCAAAGGCTTGTGAATCCACAAGCCAGATGCTTTTCCTGAGTCATCTGAAAGTCCACGTAGCAGCTGTTGCTGAAAAGCAGGAGGGTTCATTACAGGGGCACGTGGGCACAACTGACCAGCAAAATTCCCTTCACTAGAAGTGACTTCGTCCCCAAATTTTTTCTGCAGTGTGTCAGGAAGCATTTTGTTGCCCTGTGTTTCAAGGTCACTCAAACATCACTAAGGAGAAGTTAACACCAACTCTTGCAAAATGCAGCAACCCTGAGCCAATAAGCTGCCTTTCTACACGTTAGCTGCAAAAGGCAGCACAGATGCCAGGGACGACCCAGCACCATGCACACTGCAAGTATGGAAGGGCTTGAGGAAAAGTCTTTAAAGCAGCAGAGAAAACAGATACTTCGTTCTGCAAGCCCCAAAACACCCAGCAGGCTTCCCTGAAGGCAGGAGCCACAGCTGCCTCTGTAAGTCTGCTTTTAGCAACTTTTAACTGCACCTGTCCCACCGACCTCTCATTTCAACCCATGCTCTCTGCCTAGGGATATATGTATTTTTTAAAGCAACACAACCATGTATTAAACAGCCTAGGAGACAAGATTAGGAATAATTTAGCCGCTGTCTTTCCATCTCTTTGAACAATGGTAATGTCAGATGCCCCCAGTATGAACCTGAAATTTAACACAGTGGTAGATCATCTGTAAGGGAAATGTTATTTAGTGTTTCAGCCAACGTCTAAAGGAATTTCCCATAAAACATAAAATCTGAAAAAAATTATGAAGCCACAAAAAATGAATGAGGTGGGGAAAACCAGACATGGCTGTGGCTAGAATGGGGGAACGGCTTTAAGCTAAAGGGGGGTAGATTTAGACTAGATATAAGGAAGAAGTTTTTTATGCTGAGGGTGGTGAAACACTGGCCCAGGTTGCCCAGAGAGGTGGTGGATGCCCCATCCCTGGAAACATTCCAGGTCAGGTTGGACGGGGCTCTGAGCAACCTGATCTAGTTGAAGATGTCCCTGCCCACGGCAGGGGGGTTGGACTAGATGACCTTTAGAGGTCCCTTCCAACCCAAACTATTCTATGATTCTATGAACATAGAGGGTATTTCATAACTCAGAAGCACCAGGAAAAGTAAGTTCTTATTCCCCATGCAGTCCTAACATCAGTCCTAACAGCATCCCCCAACTTTTGAGTGTTTGACTCTTCAGCCAAGGCAAGCAGTGCTTTGTATGGAGTACACCTCCACAGAGTAACAAATCTCCACGTGATTAAGCAGGTGGGGTGAGCAATTGGCTTTGCACCACGCTCCTCTGGAAGCTGAGTGGTCTGACTTACAAGACCCGTGAGAGGTACGTGATTTATTTCAAACCCATTTATGGCTCACATAAAGCTTTAAGATGGAATCGGGTTTAGTATTTTGTTTTTATTTCATTTTATCATGTCTGTACACTGTAAATGTAAATGTTTGGCCTCAGCTCAGCGGGTGTAAGTCAGGGTAGCCCCCTGAAAGCTAGTGATGCCACACTGACTTACACCCACTGAGGATTTAGCCAGTTCTCTCTTAATATATGTCCTGTTACGCACATTTTTATTTGTGGTTATACTAACTGTGTTTTGCAAGGTTGCCAAATAAAGAAATGTTATCCAGGGGACAGCAAAATGCTGTTCTTGGCAAGATTGTTTTCAGTCCCCAGAACCACCTTGCTGGCTGTGAGCAAGCACAGGCCAGAGCGCTGCTTGGGAAGAAGAAAGGTGTGGGGGGAAAAAGAGGGAAATAAGAGGGGACATAACATGGGGGAAATAAGAGGGGAAAAAAAGTTGGGCATGGATGGGGGGAGGTAGCAGAGGCAGGCAACGGGGTGAAGGAGAAGCCAGGCGGAACTCAGGTCCATCATGCTTTGCCTCCTCTCCTCCCCTCTGAGCTGCCACGTTGCACAGAGGGTCCAAATGGCACAGGGCAGTGAGGTCAGGCTGAAGGTGACCCAGGCACTGATGGAGCAAGGAGTGTGGGGGCTGCAGAGAGGGATCTGAGTGCTTCAGCCTGAAAAACAAATCAGAAACATTGCTTTGTTGCTTTAAAAAGGGGGTCCCATTAGACCCATCAGACCTTGTCTTCCCTGGACCACAGGCACCCCGTTTCCAGCGCTCTTTGCTGAGGTCGAGTGCCTCAGCCGGGAGAGGTCCCTGCCAGGCTCCGGGCTGTCTGCGGGCAGCAAAGGCAGCTTCTTCCTGAGGAAGCTCTTCCAAAAATCAACCACTAAACTAAAAGCTCCTTTGCTTTGCCTGGTTATCTGGTGATGCAAAGACTGGAGCAGCGCCTGTTTTGCCCAGGGAAGGGGTCACCCACAGCACTGCATACCCAGCCCCTGGATGCGGAGAGGCATCCCAAAGACGGCAGAGCGTTGTGAGCATGGACACGACCTGAGGTGTAACCTACGCAGTGGTGTGCCAGAGCAAAGAGAAAGGGGAGCCCTGGCAGGGGGAAGGACAGTGGGGCAACACTAACAGCAGTGACTCAGCCCATGTGTGTTGGCAAGGTCCCTGGGGTAACTGCTGAGGCCCTGCAAAGAGACTCAGAGGCTGAAAAGTCTCCTAGTGAAATGCGTTCACTTTCCAGCCTTGTGGCAGGATGCAGGTGCCTCAGACCCACATTTTCCTACAGGATGGTCTTTTTTGACCAAGCTCTCAAACAGCTGCAGACATTTCTTCCATCCTGAACTCTCTGGCCAGCCAGCTTCTGGAGGCCATAGGGACATAGAGCCCATCTCATCCCTCTGGAAAGTCTTGTCAGTAAATATCTCCCCTTCCCTTACTCAGGGCAAGGTGTGGACTTGACTAGGCTGAAATCTGTGGGATGTTTTGAAAGACTCATAGGGAAGCAAAAGGTCTTAGATGAGCAGCAGACCCACCGGAATCCCCCCGGATGGGGTTTATGGAGACACCTGCGCTGCTGATAAATTCGGCAGCCAGCAGCAGAACACTACTGTAATATCAAAACTGGCAAGGTGAGCTGGTTGCACAGCACCGCAGGCACCGGAATGGAGGTTTCTTTCCTCGACTTTGGCACTGCAGCATGTAAAGCTGCCTGGTTGAATAGGAGTTGCTATTTTTCAAATAAGAGCCAAAACAGAGGCTCCGATTCCTCATGAACATTAAAATAATTAGGATGGGGCTTTTTGCAAGAGCAAAACTGCTGTTTCTGGTTACTGGCCATATTCTAGGCCCATTATTAAATACTGTCTGTCTAAATTCCCTCCTTCTTTTCAGCTGGATGTAGTGTTCTTCATTTCCCTTTCCAGATGAGCAGGTGCAGAATGGCTCTGTGTCTTGCCTGGGAATGCTTAGCCACCTGACGAATGGTAAGGTGGTGTGCATTGCTGTTGTACAAAAGAGTATATGCATTTGGCAAATGCGAAAATAAATATTGCTCATAGGATGCTGGAAAATCAATGGCACAATTTCTACTACAAGGATCTCAGTAGGGAAAGCCTGTCTGAGATCACTTGTGCGTGCGTTTCTGTAAGCGGCTACACGGCGCATGCACATTCCAGCAATCTGTCACTATTCCATTACAGAAAAGGAACAGGACCTGGCAAGAAACAAGAAACAAGCTGGGGAAAGTAGAAATAGGACTGGAATCCACCATATGAAGTTCAAAGAAAACCCCTGCCTTGCACAGGAGTGCACCTGAAGCTGTACATCCCATGATCCAAGTATCTTCCACCTCAGCCAGCTCCAGCAACACCTTCCCTGCTGGGGGTGGTGGAGTCTTCTGCTGGGCTGGGCTTTGCAGAGGAGCTCAAAAGAACCAGGCAAACAAATCTTACTGCAACACAGTGCAAATAAAGCCCAGACATGGCCTTCACTCATGCCTGTCATTTCCTATATCCATTTTCTAGGATTCTTCTCATTTGATATCAACCCCCAAACATTTTTCCTTTTTATATATATTGATTTTCTAATTTTTAATACTGTTCTTCCCAAACTGCAAGAGTTTTTCTGAGACTTCCTTTCTTTGGTGGTAACCCTCTGGACACCAAAACTGTTCTTACATAAGCTAAAATTTCCTTTCACATTTTTATGTCTGTTTTCCCTTCTACTCATACTTTTTGCTCATACTTTTTCTCCTCTGAAGGAACTTTCTGTTTCTTACTTAGCCCTGTGTGCTAAGTATTTTTGTCTGAGCCATCCCCTTCTGGGCCACACTGAATGAAATGAGCTGACAGTCTCCAAAGATCAGTGAGCGTCCAAACTGGCGATGAATACAACATGTCTTTATTCTCACAAGCTGGTCCCGGATAGAGTCACATCAAGCAAGCTGAGGTCTGTCCCATCTCTTGGGACTCTGGCCGACCACAGCAAGGAAAGAATCTCTGCAGTCCTGCCTGGCTGGGCACCCTGCTCCTCTCCATCGACTCCAGTGACTCCTCTCCATCGGCTCCTCTCCAGTCATTATTCCCCTGAGGAATAATGACCCAGATCTCAGCAGGAGCTCTGCCTCCCACTGCCCCCATCCACAGCCCTGGTGTTTGGCGTGCACCTTCCTTCATCAGCAACTCACAGCCCTGCCAGGACCGTGGGACACCGTCTCCAAGCACTCAAGAAGTGATGCTTCACCCTTGGCTATGCAGGGCCTCTCTGAGGCTACAATCCCTGGAGAAACACAAGGTTTCTCTCCCCACTTCTTAAAGGCGGCTGGCTGATGGGATTCTGGTTTCCTTCCATGATCTGTAACAGATCAAAAGTAGCCCTGTGGATGTGGCGTGGGTCTCCATATCCAAACACATATGAAAAAAACCACAGGAAATAACCACTCAGTCTATGGAAAACAGACTCAGACTGACTGCATATTGCTGCCATGGCACGGTGCAACAACAGAGTGGCAGGAATTGCAGCGCTGGAGACCTGGGAGGCAGAACTCGGCAGCAAACCTCCTGCTAGGTTTCTCCCACTGGAAGGTTTGCTGGTGTCCATGGGGAATCCTCACACATAAGCCATTTTTTCATACCACTAAAAAAAAAAAACCCAGTCATAAGAAAGTGTCAGAAGCAGTAATGTATAAATTCCAGGTAGATATATAACCTCCTCTAAAAGGTGAAGAATTACTGCCTGCGTTGTTGCATTTTTCCTGGGATGACATAGTAAGTAACTGAAGATGGCATGCACATCCCTCACTTCATAACCAGACGGCGGTCAATTCTGCTGAGCGTGGCACGCTGCCTGGGGCTCTGGGCAAGGGCGTGTGGCACGATGTTTGCAAAACGCCATACTCTCTTTGGACCCTCTCAGTAGGAGGGACTGAGAGTTCTTCCTTCCCTCAAAACATCCTCACCCCCGCTTCCTTCTCCCTGCTGGACGATATACCAGCCCAAGGTTCAGACACTTTACATACGTCCCCTACAGTAATCATGGGTGAGCTGCCCAGTGCCAACCAGTCAGACCCTCTGAAATACACTGGACTGTCACAGTGTCCTTTACAGAACTGGGGGCTGTGACTGCGCCTAATTGCACCCGAGGGCCATGAGGCTTCTATGTGTAATAACAGTAAAACAAACACCAGCTCTAAACAACATGGGTTAGCACTCCTCTTCTGGCACATCCTGGAGAGGAGAGGTCCCCAAGGAAAGTGCAGAGGTCTACAAAAGCCCACACCTGCTCCCAGTGCCCTGGCATCTCCACGGTCCCTTTTCTTTAGGTCCGACTCCTCCTCCTGCACAGCCCTCGTATCCTTCATATTTTGGACTGCAGTAGAGCCAGGCATCACCTGTACATGAGGTGATGCACACACCACACTATGTTGCCCACACCTGCCCTCGGGTCAGGCCAGCATGGATCCCACCCCCGAGGAGGGCTCCAGGATTCCTGCTCTGGAGATGCTGGCAATTCTCCTTTCCAGAGATGTCTAAGGACAGCAGAGCCTCAAGAGCCTGAGCTCCCTGAGTCTCCTCTCCAGGTTCAATAACCTTGCATGGTGGAGGAATCCATCCTTCATGGAGCAGCAGGTTTCCTCTCCGCCAGCACACAGGACTGGGCAGCAGTGCTGGCATGAAGACCACTCTTGGTCTCAGCTGCTCAACGTTTAGCAGGAGGCACCAGGGCAGCTCAGATTTCGGGGTGACATTTTTTTCTCATTAGCTGAGGCCTTGGCTGCACTTTAATTGTTAATGAGAGTTCAATATCTAGAGCTTGCTACGTGTAAATGGAGGGAATGCGTGCCAAATGTCTCACAGCCCGCAGCTCGTGTCCAGCCATCCCTGCAGGAAGCCTGGGACACAGGAATGCTTCAGACTCCTCTACTGCAGGGGAGTAAAGGAGTAGGGACTGGTGCTTGGAGGAAAAGCCGTGCCGTGCAGCCAGCAAGCACACTGCCTGTCCCCAGGAGGCAGAGCAGGACGGAGGTTGCATGAAATCCCCTGCCCTGGGTCCACAGCAGCTCTGAAGGCACAAGAACTGTGGCCTCAGCCTCTCTCCCAGGGAACGCAGGGAAGGTGGCATGGACCTGCTCCGGCTGGACCTTTGCAGCTGCCCCAGTTGTGGTCTGAGCCTTGGGGCATCAGGTGGAAGCTGTGGCTCAGTGATGGTGACTGCTGATGGGTAAGGTGCAGAGCAACCTTCAGACCTGCTGGATCTGAACTAGACTTTCTTTTAGAGCCATGGACTTCTGATCTCATGTTTGGGAAGAAAAGAAGGGTAAGATCTGAAATGCAGAGGCCTGGATCAACACATCACAGCTAGTCCCAGCTGCCAGTCAAACCAGTCTGACCACCGGTCTTCACCAGGGTCCTCTGAAGAGACCAGAGCAGCCAAGTTATGTCCCAGAGCAGGGAAAGGAGCAGTGTCAGAACAGCAGAGCATCTGTCCGTGCCTGACCCGGGTATGGTCTCAGCTTCAGTCCTCCACCACCGCTACCCTGGCTTTCTGCTGTGTGCCTGCTTCCTCCATAAAAGGTTAATAAAAGTGGCTAATGTTCATAACTCAGAAATAGAGACCAGAACTCACTCTTGCTTTCTCACAGAGGAAGTCTGACAGACAGACAAGGGGACTTTGACCAGAGGTTTGGGTATGTTTTAAGTCCATATGCTCTCCACAAGCATGCAGAACCTGAGCCTGGTACAGGGTGCAGCCAAAAAGTGACAGTAAAGGAAGGGAGAACAAAGCAAAAGACATCATTCTGCAAATCTGTTCATCCATGGAGTATTTTGAATACTGTGCATGGCTCTGGTCAGATCATCTCCAAAGCAAAAATAGAAAAGTTAGAGAAAAAGGCATCAGTGCAGACTGCAAAATGGAGCAGACTGCTTGGAGCAGGTTAAACAGAGCAGGACCTGTCAGCTTGGAAAGGGTTGCTGAGGTAGATGTGAAACCAGTCTGTAAAACTGGGAATGACAAGTAGGGATTGGTTTCTCGGTGTGTTTTACAACAAGGAGTAGGGGCTGTCACGGAGTGACGACACGGCAGACTTCAAAAAAACAGATTTAGGTACAACGCATCATTAACCGGTGGGACTCAGGGCCACAGGACCCTGGGGAAGCTACAGAGACTTTAAAAAGAGATTAGACAAATACAGATCACAGGAATATTGATTGCTATTGAAACTATAGTCCAATACTATATGCAGAGAGGCACGGCTGTGATCACGGCTCTGAGACAGCTGGGACCTCTGCCGTGGAATCACTCGCTGGGATGCTCCTTTTCCCTTGCACTTTTGAAGAAGTCTCAGCGAGTCCCAAGGGTGCAGGATCGTGGCACCAGGTTGTTCAAACTCCGTTTTGCCTGTGCTGTGGCCCCGGTGATGGGTCAGTGCTCACAGTCCGTGCTGCCAGGCTCTCAGGAAGGCTGGCAAATTTGCCAGTACTTCCCACCAGCATGAAATTCTCTTCTGAAAGACAGTGACTGCAAGAGGCAGTCCTGCTTGGGCTGAGATTAGGCCCACATGCTCTATAAACCAGACGCTCTGCACACACTAACAGCTCTGCCAGGAGATTTACAGGCAGCTGAATCCCATTACAGCCTCACACCCCAACAGTGCCTGCAGTCTGATTAGGAGATGTTGAGTTACCTGTTGGACAATTGCCTCTCGCAGACCACAACTTGCTGCTCCACATGTGCACGGGTAGGTTGGGTAGCCCTGGCTTGGGGTGATGGATATGGTCTGTGCATGTGTGCGTGTGTGTGCACGGCAATAGTTCAACGTGTGAATAGATGCATCATGTGTGTACATGTAAATCTCTCAGTCCCTGCGTGTGTGTCTTTGCACAACCAGGCTCCGTGCAGAGCAGGTAGCAAACTGACCATTATAAATCCTAGAAGGAGTTCACACAATTAATGTTTTTCATGAGCTGTAACTTATAGACCTCTCCCTTGATGTTTTAGGAGGGTGTAAATATAGGAAAGCAGCCCATAACTTAAAGGCAGGAATGTGCTAATTAAGTGTGCAAAAGGAATGCTAATTAGGAGATGGTGAGTGGGAAGGGCACAGACATGGTGTAATCCCAGGAAGCCTCGCTGAGTCCCTCCATCCTGCCCTGAAGATGCAGTCGCTGCCTGGGGCAGCTGCTCCGGAGGGGGCTCCAAGGCCAATTTACCGCGGGGCTGCTTCAGTCCTACTCAGGAGCAGCCAGGAGGTGATGGGATGCAAGGCACAGCCATGGAGCCTGGCAGTCTGGTCTGGGAGATGGCCAGGCAGGTTAGCATGGAGGACACTTCTCTCCATGACTAATAACAGCCCCTGGGATTCCATAGCCAGAGCCCAGAGACTGTCTCATCAGGGAAGTTCAAAGCCAAATCCATCACTGGAAGTTCAGCCCTTTCCTCATCGGCTCCATTTCCAAAGCACCCCTTCTACATCCAAGTTTTGGAGAGCCCAAAGTTTTGGGGAAAGGGGGCACAGAAGATCTGGGCTATGTGCAACATTTTGAAAGGGCTCAGGTTTGCTGGAGTTGTGCTTATCTGTAGCTGTCCCGAGAAATAAGTGGTTCTGCCAAAGCCTCATAAGGATGTCCCAGCTCTCTCCTGACCAGCTCTAGCTAGAACTCAGCAGATATCCCTGGGAGCTTTGAATGAGAGGACGTTTCTAGCTGAAATACTGAGGAATCCCCACTGTAAAAAGAGAGGAATCTTTTCCAGATGTTGCAAGACACCTGCCCCTGAGTCACCCTGGTGCCACCCCACCTCCCAGACCCCTCTCCAACCACAGCGGGGTCCTCACTAACCAAAGTCACAGAAGCACATGATGTGACACCAGCCCCTCTCCAGGGCAAAGACTGGCCCTCCTGCTCCTCCTGAAAGCAAGGGACACCTCTCTCCTGCAATTGCACCTTGCAAGGAGAGAAGCTCCATTTGGGGAAATGGAGCAGGGAATGCTGTGGTACATCCTCCACCCTCGCACTCCCTTTGCAGCCCTGAAAAAGCAGACCTGGAAGATGGGGACCCCCCCTTAGGGCCACGGGGATTGCACCACTGTGGGTAAGTCACAAGCCTCATGAGCAGCACCAGATTCATCCCTACCGTCTGCCACGGGATGCTGAAGAGCTGGTGCAGCTTGTCATGGTAGGAAGCAAAAGGGGGTGGATGGAGGGACTCCCCAGGTGCTGCACTCACAGCTGGCCTCAAAGCAATGTCACCTGGGGCGGGATATCGCTGAGCTCTGTCCCAGGGGAACGGCTGTCTGAGGGACAAGGCTGACAAAATGAGGATGGGTTATACCAGCCATGACCCAAAACATCGCCATGACCCAAAACATCTTCCCAGCCTGGCCCCTCTCGCTCCGAGTTTTCTCAGGTCAGCTAGGATTTTTTCCTTTATTCTAGACAATAATAGCAATGGACAAAAAAAGCCTGGGGGCTTTTCCTTCGTTATGTGCTGAGGGTTTGTCCCGGTGGAAGGCAATTAGCGCTGGTGGCTGCTCATCCTCACAGCAGCACAAGGAGGAGGCGACATCCACCCCGCCAGAGAGAAGAGATGCGAGGCCAGAGCAGCCACCACAACCGTCCCCGGGCTGGTCCTGGCTTATTAAAAGCTGGAAGCGCAGAGCTGCGTGAGCGCCTGGCCGCCTGCTGATTGCACCAGGCTCCCCGTCCTCTGACTAATTACCAAATGAAGCTGGCGATGGCGAGGCATCCACACGCTGAGCTGCGAGAGCTGATTGCAGCCTGGTTCTGTTAACATAAAGGGAATAAATGACAGAGGGAGCTGCAATTTCCCAGGATTTCAGAAGTGCTATTTTTCCTTCTATTACAATGTGTGAACAATGGTCAAGTGTCTCACTTCTCCATCCACGGGTCTCCCAAACGAAAGGGATTACAAGTGTATCATTAATATCAGAGCAACCTGGCAGCAAGTCGACAGATTTAATTTGGTGACAAGATGAGTGGCACCAGAATTCTTCCATCTCCCCGGAAAATGAAAAATAGGTTCTGCCTGCTACTAGTAAATATTGCTGGTAAGTGAATAAAAATTCAAAAGGGAAAAAGCAATTTTCTTTCTGCTCATATTGTGCTTAGTTCTCAATACACTTCATGCAAGAGGCTCCCCTGGCTGATGGATTCCTCCTAGATTATATCATGCCTTTAAATTTATATGCCCCAGCTCTTTAAAAGACTGTTTGCCAAGGCCTTTGCATTCCGTGTTAGTCTGGTAACTGCTGACATTTGAAAGATGCCATTGAAGACAAATCCAAAATGTTTTTTTAAGTAAGAAAAGGAGACAGACCTAACAGGTAGAGGGAGA
The DNA here is from genome assembly GCF_965638725.1 of Aptenodytes patagonicus. NCBI lineage: Eukaryota > Metazoa > Chordata > Aves > Sphenisciformes > Spheniscidae > Aptenodytes > Aptenodytes patagonicus. The sequence continues at coordinate 16,859,057 of NC_134963.1, forward strand.
TTAAAGATTTAGTCAACAGCTGAAATCAAAGTTTTCATGAAGTGGTAATGTCAGAAAAAGTTTACAAGGCCTAATAGAGGGCTCGCGTGTCATCAAAACCCAAATTAAGTTTGGTTTTTTTCCTCCTAGAACTTCACATGAATTTTTCAGGGCTCTGTCTTTTCTGAAACAGCAGAACAGCAACCCAACACGCAGCCCAGTGAGAGCTGGCGAAGGCAGCAGCTCTGCTGGCATTGGGCGTAGCGGTCGGGAGGAAGCCTGCTTTGAGCTCAAATCCACATCCCTCCAACGAACAAAGGAAAGTCCCGTATGTGGTCACTGAATTTGTATTAATTATCTGCTTAGAAAGGCTGTTATCTACCATCAAACACTGGAAAAGCACAGCAAATTGTCAGCGCTTCTCATGCTTTGAGTCAATGTCTTTGTAGCCCAAGGCGTCGCTGCAGTCCCGCAAACCACCTTTTGCCACAGTCATCTCTGGCGTGGGGCTCCAGTGCTGAAATCAGGTTATGCTTTGCCCTGGGAACTTTTGTGTTAAAGGATGGAGACAACAAAGCGGGACTCGACATCAGCTCCCACCACCTCCGCTGAGTCTGTCAGGCTGGGCAGGCAGAGCAGGGATAGCATCCTCACCCTGCCACCGAGGGATGGTGGACATCCCCTGGCACAGCTTGCAGGGCTCTGCAGACAGGGCAATGACATGAGACTCAACACATGGGAGAACTGCTGAGTAAACGCACACGCTGGTCTCGGTGGGCCAAGGGAATGGGCCAGCTGGCAATGAAAGGAAGGGGTGGTCATCCATCCTCAGGTCTGCCAAGGGGAGCTGGGCTGAGCCTGCCCTCACCGGAGGCGATGTGGACAGCTGAGACACTGGCAAGGTGGTGTCTCCTTGGGCATGCAGCTGGAGGGCAGATGTGGCCCTGAGTCTGCAGTGCCTGTTCTCAACAGTGGGTGATGTCCAGTCTAGACTGCCCCTCTGATACCCCCCTGCCGTGGGTCAGCCCCATCACCAGAGCCAAGGGAGAGCTCTGCCTCACCCCCTGCACAGAGCATCTCCACACATGCGTCCCCATTCCCTGGAGACACCAGCATTTCACCCAGCCCTTTAATCCACAGACCATGGTCTTCACCCACACAACCCAACTATGGCCATGAGACACCCAAACTTTGGCTCATTCCTCATCTCTCCTCTGCAGCAAAGCTCTGCGTTCCCAACACATCATACCCTTCCTGGTCACCTCCCTCTCCCACCCCATCCAGCTCACTGGTCCCACAGCAAGAGGGAGTCAGTAGAGGGATAAGAGTCAGCGATCAGCAGCAGGTTGTGCGGTGTCATGGGGCTGCCGTACAAACGTCCCCCTGCACCGGAGAGCAGCAGAGAAGAGGCATTGAGTTCTGTGTCTTCACCTACTCTTTGCTTAACAAAAAGATATTAAAAGCAAATCAGGAGCTTTTCACACCTGTGATCTCTATGCTGAAAATTGCCACCAGAAGGTGTTCTTCCAACCCTTAACTAAAAAACCTCATTAGCAGCAGTGCTTATTTACTGTTGTTCTCCTGCCTTGGCCTGGGCTGTCCAGTGGAAAATGTGAAAGGTTCTTCTACTTAAGACGAATGAACCTACTCCAAAAACTACGATTTAAAGAGCAATTCCAAGCCTGAGTAATGCCTCCCGACCTGAATCTCCATAACAATTTCACCAATTTTAGTCAAACTTTGCAAGAAACTTCTAATTAGCTTCCAGAGTGCACTCATTAGTCTTCAAAGCAATGCAGCTGGGTGAAAAACTAAAATAAGACCTCCACAGAAACCTCTTTTAGCCCTTACGGTGAAGAGAGGTGACACTGGTGTTGCAGTATGTTCTGAGGCATGGGGTGTGTGGGGCAGGACGGTGGATGTCATGGTAAAAACTGGTGTCAGATAATATCCTAAACACAAGGTTACCTGAGCCCATCACTGGGTCTGTTTGCCCAACCAAGAGAGTCCGATCCCTGCAAAGCCCGGTCCCTCTTGAACCCCTGGCATGAGTCCTACACATCCCACTGTGCATCCTCTTCTCTGGAGAGGAACATCTGTCCTTCATGCATGGTGGTACTTGCCTCTGATGTGTGCTAAGCTCTCCCTTGGGGCTGGGGGAGAGCATGGGCACTGTACCACATGTGGAGCTCGTGCTGCCTCTCTCTTGAATGCAGTCACAGGTTTCCTCCCACCTTCCTGCACCCATCCCCGCCAGATAATGAATTTACACTCAGAGCAGTTATCGCCATCCTAGGTCTTTATTTAAAAGCAAAAGATCAAGAGAACGGCTCATTGCCAGCATGGAGAGATTAGTGCTGCCATGCTCTAAGCAAAGGCATTAGGCAATCAGTACGCTCCTATATAACAGGTGCTGTGAATTGTTTTTAATTTCTGTATTCATTTATTGTCATTTATTTCAGAAGGCAAATAATTGTGTTACTTGGCTAGAGAGTCACAGGACAACAAACCCATGTCTGCCGTGATCATGAGACAGCCATGGCACTGACGAGCAGCACCTGATCCTAACTGCTTTTAACAAAGCTATTACGTTTAAAACTCAGCCAGCCTATTCATGTAATTCCCTATTATGCTCAAAGACCTGGCACTGTAAACACTTCCAGTCTTGGATGATGTCCATTGAGGGCTGCTGCCTATTCAACGCTTGTCTTCCTCAATTATCAGGAGGATAGGAAAATTTTGGTGTGGTCTTTGGGGTGAACAGCTTGCCCTCCCCACCTTCCCCAGACTCCTGGCATCAGGACCTCCACGCCTAGAGACGTTCAGAGCAGTGATTCACTGCACACTGTGGAAGTTTGTTCATCACCTGCCTTCCAGCCCCTTGAATCACTTGTTCCCAGATGATCGTTTTTCTGCTCTCAGTCTGTGGTATTTAAACCAGTGGCAAAGTTCATTGTAGACACAGAGATCCAGCCAAGGGGCTCCAGTGGCCTTTTCCCCAAGCACCTTTTCTAGTCCATGCCCTCCACAGACTCAGTCTGCAGAAGAACCCCCATCTTTGCTCTCCAGACAAACATCCCCACCGCTGGAGTATGGCACAGAGCAAGGATGAGCCAGCCCAGCTCCACCAGCAGCTCCACCCAGCTCCCTGCCAGCAGCCAGCATGCACGGCCTGGGGCCACCTGAAGGACCGAAGCTCTTGGAGGAAATTGGAGACAGGAGGAATCGCTCTTGTTGAGATGCATGCAATCATTCCAGCCCCAAAGTCATTACCATGGCAGTCTTGAACAGTGCAGGGTAGTGCTTGAAGGCTAGATCAGCCATGTGGGAGAATAACTGCAAAAGAAAGGGATGGGGACCCTGGACTGCTTGTGCTTTAGCATGAGAGAGGCCTGGACCTGCAGAAGAGATGGGCTTTTGCTGCCTAGAAAAGGTGCAGGATATCTCTAGGAGAGGGACAGAGGCAGAACCCAAACTAGAAAACACGTGGGACAGCCAAGTCGGGGTCACAGAGTGGCAGAAGTAACCACATGAGCTGTGGACCCAAGCCAAGCTCCCACCTGCCCACAGCACCCTGCAGGATGGGTGCCTTTGCCAAACACATGCCAAGCCCAGAGGACCCCTCATTCCAGTGAAGACAGAACCAGAGCACATGGTGGAAACCAACCCCAGCCACATCAGGGTTAGAAATGGGAGGCTTCGACAGAGGACTTCAGGAGTGCTGAGGATCCAGCCCCAGCTGCATGCTGGACCCACCAGAGTCTCCAGGAGGGGAGATGATGTGCCGGGCTTGTACACAACCAGATGGCCTCCTGCTGCTACCCACAGTCCCTGAACCTCTTCCACTGGCCCCATGAAGTGGACCGTGTTGTCCTCGCCACACCAAAGGCAGTGCCATGCAGCTGAGTGCGGCTGAGGGTGTGCTAGCCGAACTTCTGACAAGCGATTTTGGGTGCTGCCTAATTGTTTCTCTGCCAGCGACCCCAACCCTCCTCCTCCCGGTTCCTTTTGGGCTAGTGAAATGGAGCTGCCCCACTGCCATTTCTTTCTGCAGCTGGGTAATTGCCAGCGACGCTTTTTAAATCACTTCGGGAAGGTTTGATGAAACAAACTAGATGGAAATCAAATTTCAAGTAACTGGTAGGAAATTGAAAAGAAAAATGTTTATGGAACAATTTTCTTTGCTTCCTTGAATGGTGGAAATTGTTACTGTCACTCATAAATTATTGATTTCAATTTGCCCTGTTCTTTTTTCAGGGTTGCAAGCTCTAGAGGAGCAGGGGCTCTAACTGGAGGCGTGCCCCAGAAGTGCTCCGGCTTGCTGGAGATGGGCAGCAATTCTCCCCGACACCAGAAGAGGGTCCCTCTGCCTTTTGGAGTCCTTCCACACCTGTCCCGAGGGGGCTTTTATCTGGACACTCTGACTGACACACACAGTCAGTCCTGTGAAAAGCAAACTGCATATATTGATGGGAAAAACACACTCAAGGTGGGAACAGGTTGGTCGTGGGACCTGTAGTAATTGGAAATCCACCTCGAGTGGTTAACTTGGCTGGGAAGTACCCAGCAGGAAGGTGGTAGGGAAAGTAATTACCAGGGTGAAAGTGGCTCAGAGACTCCTGTAATTATCATAGTTGTAGAATTACTGGACATGGAGTTAGAAGGGACCCTGGAGAAGCAGATAGAGCCACGCTTCTCCCCAGCGCTGTGGCAGACAGAAGGACCCACAACCAGAAGTGGCTCACCTGGTCTTACAGAAGGAGAACATCCCCAGCAGGGAGGTGAATTGCAAGCAGATTTGAGTGGGAAGGACAAAAAATTGACAGAAAAGTGGGAGCGAAAACAGGGATGTTTTCTTAGAGGGCAAGAGCCATAATTCCATAATCAAGTAATAGGACGTGTTTGGCCAGATGCCCATCCTCTTCAGTGATGAAATGGAGGCAGCTATTAGAAATAAAAAAAAGCAATATATAACAAAATGGAGTGTAGGGGGGGAAACAGATAACCATTGATTTTGAATTAGAAGTTATGAAGAACAGAAAATTGATACAAGAAGCTACGCTCATCAGTTAAAAATGCATGACTTAGTGAATGAATGACAGTGAGAAGGCAATTGAAATGCCCTCTGAACATAAATGTAGTGCAGGGGTTTTCTTTATAGAGATGACCAAACTCTTAGGGCAAAAATGCAGTAAATGTTTCTGGGCTACGTTTGTGTCTGTATCACAAGAGGATGCTGAAAAACTTACCAGCATTTTTAAGATCAAGGATGGTGTTAAACAGCACCGAATGGGGATATGTGACACAATGGGCAGGTCTGGAGAAGGTTGGTCAGGAGCACCCCCGGTCAAATCTTGGACCACTGGGGAAGCTGCAGCAGACGATCACAAAGGAGAATGCAGACTGGGTGAGTCTGCCTCTGAGCATCAGACATGGGCAAAGCCAAGGGAAAGTGATACAGGAGTCAGTTGAAAGGAAGCTGGAGAATTAAGTCCAATCAATATGGTTTTATGGAAAACAGGTCTTGTCAGCCTTCAGTTCATTCACAGAGGAGATTACATGTGTGGTTGATAAAAGTAACTGAATAGATGTGATATACTTCAGCTTGGGGAATGTGCCTGACTTAGTGCTGCATGGCTGATTAAAAATGAGCACTCGACTGCATCAGGGAGAAACATGTGAGACAGACTGAGACTCGGGTAAGAGCTCAGACAGCAGTCACTGATGGGGAGCTGTCATTAAGTCTGTGTTTCTCATAATGTTTTGTAGCAGAAGGCTTAAAGTAGTCAATATTTTCATCAATGATTCAAACATTCATATTAAAAACTCATTCATAAAAAAATTTGTGGCTGATGCAAAGAATGAAGAGATTGATAAATCACATCGAGCTCTCGGCAGGGGTGGAGAGAAACTGGGATCACCCAGGAAACTGGACCCTTTCCCATAAGTGTTGCGTTACAGCCAAGTGGTTCATCAAGGGGCCCTACAGGTCTGCACATGGGGCTCTGCAGATCACCTGCAGGTTGCTGTGAGTGCGTTCAGGACCCCCTGTGCAGTTCTTGGGCGGGCTAGGAGATAGAGAGAGGAGGGCAGTGATTTCACCTCTGAGCACAGTGATGTGCATGCTTGCATCCAGCCTGCCTGTGCAGACTGGAGGCCAGTCAGTGATGAGATGGATGGGGAAATGAAGGACTTGAAAGAGCTCAACACGTCTATCTTGACAAATAAGAAATCTGCAGGCTGACTTAATCATCCCACATAAGCACCTTCCTGTGGAGAAAATACTTTGTGCTGGAAGGAGTTTTAACTAGCAGAGAAATGCCCTAGTGAGTGGGCAGGGGAGGCAGGTGCTCAGACCCCCATGGGGAGCGCTGCCTTCCTCAGGTCTCCATGTCTCCTGGACTGGGATGCTGTCCTGAAGATGCCTGAACTGAAGGCAAGCGACTTGTCTCTGTACAGAAGCTGAGTGGCTGAAATGTGATCGGCTGTGACGTGCTGGAGACTGGAGACCAGGTAGCCGCAAGGATCCTTGCTTGAACTTGTGCGTCCCTTGTCTCTTCTTCCCTGCTCGGAGCACCTTGCTTACAAAGATCCTTGCCCAGCAAAGCTTCCCCACTCCTTGGGGAAACCCTGATATCCCTTAAAGAAAAGATCTTTCACCACAGGATAGAGGCCAAAGGCTTGTTGTTCATAATTATGTTTTTCTCCAAAAAAATAAGACATTTTGTGCAGTGGCACGCATTCAAGCAAATCTACCAGCGAGCAGATGTGCAGTCTCCTTGTTCACTTGCTGAGGGCAGTGGCAGGCTGAGGAAAGAGCTGGTCTTGCTGCAACAGAGCAGAGGGCTTGTCACCCCACACTCTCTCCCTACAGATGGGCTGCCCCCGCACCCAGAGCTTCTGCAGGTGGGGACGTGCCTCCAGGGCCTGCTGCACCCCAACTGCCACCAGAAACCTTGATCGATAAAATGCATTCACCAGAGTACAGCAAACCTTAATGTTCCCATCGCTGGATGTGGCATCAGTGAGAAACCACCTCTGGAGCCAGGCTGCACCCCAGGGTGACAGATTGGGTCAGGGATCCATCAGGTCAAAAGCAATACCTGGAGGGAATGGTCTGGAGAGCTCAAGAGCAGCAGGACCTCTGGGACCACCACAGCTCTCTGCAAGCCACTCAACGTCCTGCAGGTCCATCACGAGACACCAGTTTGACTAACAGGAGGGCATGAGAAACAGCTTGAGACAGGCGAGGCGGAGCACGATATGTGCCTCTGGGAACAGCTTTCCTCACAGCCAGGGTGATGCTGGAGAAGACTCATTTGAAGCAAAGCTTGAGCAAGGAGTAGGGTAGATCTCAGGGGTCTCATAATGGGACACCAGCCTGGGTGCCCCTGTACTCTGCATGCCTTGCCCTGCCCTGGCCTCCTGGGCAGTCCTCTGCTCCCAGAGCCCTTCTGGACCAGCCTGGACCTCCAGCACAGCAAACAGACACTGGTAGGTGTCCCTGTCACCAGGCAGACCATGAGGATAGTCCATCGGGCATTGCTGCATCCCAGCTCCTGCTTGTGCTCCTGGCCAGGAGGGTACAGGGAGCTTTCCACCTCTTGCGATTGGCACTGCTGGGTCAGTCCCAGGCTGGGTTGAGACCAAAATGTATGTGGGCTGAGGACATGAGCTTGTGTTTGAAAACAGCTCCAGACAGAGATGACAAACAGAATTTCCCTGACAACCTGGAAAACAATCTCTCCATTACGGACGGAGCACGCTGGTGGTCTCTGTCCAGAGGGAATCAAATGCACTCGCCAAATATTTACAGAAAGCACTGCTGTCAGAGTACTCCCAGCAGCCTTATCTCCCACAGCAAACAATGAGCATTCAGAAAAACAGCTCTGCTGCAGCCTCCTTCAGATAGCAGTCCCGGCGTGCAACAAGTCTCCCTGCTCTTCATGGGCCCAGCTTTCCCAGCGAGGGTGGGAGGGTGGCGTGGGAGGCTGGTCCCCACCTCCCCATGGAGCAGCATCTCCGGCAGCATCCACGCTGGAGGTCTGCCCAGGGCCATCTCTAGGTTTTGCTCGACAGGTCTCACCGCTCCTCCCAGCAGTATCACACCACCCAGGGATTTAAACCTGATGCTGCTTGTGAGCAGCACCCTCTCCAGATGTCCCATTCTAGCCAAGGAGCTTGAGCTTCCCTGGGTACTTTGGGGATGTTCCAGCCATGTAAACCAAGAAGCCTCACGCTGGTCCCCAGCACCTTCCTTGAAGCATTTCTCAAAGCAGCAAAACAGACTGTGTGGAAGCTTGTAGCCGAGGGGACTTCTGCTGGGAAAAATCCCCTTCCACAGCCCTCAGATCCTCTGAATGTTGCAGTGAAACCCTGGGTGAGGTTGACCCGTGGAAGTAGACTCCAGGTGGACTTGGACAAGGCTACACAAAAAAACCCCAACACAACACATTTAGGTACACTCAGTGCTTGTATCACTTCTTGTGACGGCACACTGATGGGATGGAGGAGGTGCGTGGCCTTTAGACAACCATATTCAGAAAACAGGCGTCCCGTGGCAAGGGCACCTGTCACGAAGGAAACTGCACGTGATGCCCCTCGACAGTCTGGTAGCAAACGTGGATGGTTGAAAATTTCAGTTTGTGCTGATGTCGTGGTTTAAACCAGGCAAATGGAGCCACTAGAAGAAAGCGGCAGAGCTGAACTCCTCCTGGAGAACGTCAGGCTGAGACAGGAGCCTGGAGCCTGGAGCAGCTCAGCCACGAAGAGAGGTCAGACAGCCTGGGGGTGCTTCTTTGGAGAAGAGACAGGCAAGAGGGGCACGGTGATATGATAAATGATCTAGAAAAGAGCGATTGGCAGCATCTGTTCTCTCTGCCTCATCATCCAAGGACACCCCGTGAAACTGGAAAGCAGCAGCGGGAGAGGCAACACCTTCTTGCAGGAAGCGCCTGCGGACCTCCCCAGTACCAGAAGACACTTTGGTCTTGGAATTTAGCGAGACTGAAGCGGGTCTTGTACACTTACACAAATAATGAGATTATTCACACGCTGCTGAGCACAGCAGTGATTCTGGCAGAGACTCTTTGCCTGGTACCTTGGGAGGAAGCCAGTCTCTAGCTCTCAGAAACCAGAATTATCCCACATATGCAACCCCTGGTGCTGCATCTTCTACTGCAGCATCTGGTGGTGTCCTCATCAGCCCTGGAGTTGATGAGGCCTGGCAGGTCCATGCTCTGACACGTGCGGTGAGCTGCAGTCAGCACGTTGACCACCTACAAACAGCATCTACAGCGTGACTGGGGCGAGAGGGGTCCTGTGTGCCATGGAGCACACCAAGCCTGCCTCTGGGTCCAGGCTTATGCTGGATTTTGGGTCAAAGGCTCCATCCAGCTGGAGGGTTTGAGAGCAGAGACTTGGAAGTGAATGATGGGACTTGCTCCTTTGGCAGTGAGAAAGCCGTGTGGCACCAGAGATGAGCCCCCTGGTAGATAGCTTCTGCATAACGGTCTGCTCACAGCCAAGCCCAGCAGCAACTAGTCCTTTCAGCCCTGCAGCAGGACCACATGCCTCCCACCTTCCTCACTGAGTGTCCCCATCACCCGTGAGCACTTTCTGCCCTCTGACAGGAGATGTCCATCCTGACAGCAGGACTGCTCCTGCCCTGGGAAGGCCCATTTAATGGAGCACTTCCTATCCTAATGCTCCTCACTGCTCCCTCCATCGCTCAGAAAATACCACTGAGATGCAAAAGTGCTTCTAGACATCAGAGCTCTGCAGAAAGCTGCCAACAAGTGCCCCTTATTAATTAATCACCTGCTAGGCTGTCTTCCTAACATGCATGTGGAAGACAGGCACTGTCAACCGGATCCCTCCCAAAGACAGAGCCTGGCACTGTGGGTGACGGCCCCCTGGGTTTGCTTACATCCCATCCACAGGCGCTGAGCCTCCGGGGTTTGCTCCAGTCTGGCCAGGAAAAGCAGGAGCAGCACGTAACTGTCAGCGGCATCTCCCGAGCACTGGATCCCAAACACCGCAGTGATTGCTCCCGGACCGTGACAAACAAGTCAATAAACTCAAATTAAATCACAAAGCCGTAATAAACAGCAGGGTCAGCGGCTCCTTTCACAGGCACTGGGCAGGTTAATGGAGGTTCCCTTCCCCGAGCCCTGCAGTGAGAAGACCTGCCACCAACCAGCGCTACCTTTCAGAAAGAGAGGGGAGAGCCAAATCCAGTGCACCATGGGCTGGAGCAGAGGGCACTGAAATGCCCTTCAGCCTTCTGAGGAGCAGAGATGGCATTTGCAGGAGAAGGATGCTCAAAGACTTGTCACACAGAGCAGGCTGGAGCTGGAGAGCACCTACAGCCATCATAAACCCCCCTGCCAGGGCTGACCACAGGCAGGGCAGTGCAAAGGGCTCAGCGCACTCCAGAAGAGGGGATGGAGAGTGGTCACTCTCCTTCTGCTCCATTCCCATCTCATCCACAGAGACTGGGGAGACTCTTGGTAAAAACCTTCTTTTATAAGAAAATGGCATTTTGTTGCTTCACCTGGACTATCTTTGGCTTAAGGATTTGTTTTTCTGGTCACTCCTGGCCAAAAACATTTGTTCTTGGTCCTGACCGATCTCATTTTTCCCTGCTAGCATTAAGCCCCCCAGCAGCAGTGGCCAGATGGCTGCTGGTGATGTCTAATTGCCCAAGCTGGTCTGTGCCCAAGGTTATATTTGTGCTTGCTGACATCCAGTTTGAGGAGTTCCTGAGTCCAGCAGGACTCCTGGGAAGCAGCTGACCTGTGTCTGCACAGCCCCAGCTCCCAGGCAGGTTTCCCAGCCAGGCTGGACCGTGACGATCCAGAATTGTCCAGCCCTGGGGGTGACCCCTTTGTGGGATGGTCTGGACCATTGCTGTGTCCAATCCCATGGAACAAAATGCCCATTTCATCAGTCTGCCTGCCTGTGGTTACGGCTCCCAGGGTCAGGTTTATTGAACACTTCAGGATCCTTGGCCCCTTCACCTCCCATATGTGTTCCTCCCACTCCTTCCTTGCCTCCAGCTCCACCACGGTCTTCAGCATCTCTGCCAAATGTCAGTCCCATTTTTGTCCTCCTGCACTTTCCCCCTTTCCCACTCCCTTCTGCTCCTCGTCTATCATGTAGTTCTGGAGCTGCATTTAGGCACTTCAATGTCAGTAGTCATCCTGGCCTGGCAGGTCACAGGTACACCACCGGAGCTAAACCCAGCACCACCAAAAGCTGTTGAGACCAAGGCACACTCATATGCTCTGCAACCTGCTCTCTCGGGTGGTTGCTCAGACTCTCTTGGACTGCTGGTAGGTTTTATTTCCCAGTTCAGTAGCATCTAATGCACATGTCTACTTCTCCTCCCAGGTGTAACCTCATTGCCTGCTGCACAGTAATTTACATGCTAATGCATGGGCATATACATAGGTACCTCACTGCCTGCGACCTAGCTTTGACAGTCAGGCATTTTGCTTGCTTCTCCCCATTTCAAGAGCAAGGAGAGGAATTTGCTCCCAGGCTTGGGCCAGTTTAGGCTACACCCTACCTGAGGTTGTGAAGTCCAAGCCATGCCTGCATCACACCTCTGCACCACGGACCTCATGCACCCCCCTCAGCACCGTGTGAATAATTCATCACATGCACCAGTCCTCCTCTCTTTCTGTTCTCGAATTAGCCATGAGCAGATTGCGGCTTTCTCGAATGAATTTGTTACTTGGAGCTGTTCCTGTGAACAATTCTTAGGCTGTAGCTCCTTTGCAAGCAGTAAATAACTACAAGCACGAATGCCGCCCTGCTGGCCCCACCACACTCACTCCAGCTCTGAGGCTGCAGTGGAGGGACATCATGCCTTCCCACCCGTAGGATGCTGTCCCAGGAGATGCTGCTCCTGCTCCTGTCCCTTGGGCTCAGAGCAGTGCTGGGGACTCACAGAGATGAGCATCCCCCACAGTAACACTGCACTTTCAGTCAAAGGATCGCAGGCAGCGTAAATCCACTAATGAGCCTCCAAACACTGTGCCAGTTTCACAAGCCTTCTCAGCCCACTCCTAGACAGGCACATTCTGGGAAAGGGCAAGGAATGAGGTGCCAGTGCATCCTGCAGGATGTAGATTGATGGGAGAGGGTGTCCAGAGGTGCTACTTGGTGGTGCCTTGCCTGGGAAGTGCCTAAACCCAGCAGATGTCATAAGAGATCTCAGGTAGGCTCATCGCTGGTGAAGTGGGGCTTCATTTTTTTCCTCCCCATGCACCAAATAACAGCAGCTGCACGTTTTGCAGAAGTTTGGAGAAAAAGGAATATCCACTTGCTCACCTGCATCACACATGTCTTTCTACAAGCAGGCTTTGCTGACCACCCCTGAGTCCCATGCAATGGTGCCCTTCATGACTGCAGACAGGAGGTGAAGTTACTCTGGAGAGCTGCGGACGAGAGGCTTCCAGGCTGCGTGCAGACTGCCGCTGAGCACGCTGTGCGGCTACACACCTTCTGCTCCACCAGTGGGTGATAAAATTAATCTTTTCTCAATAAAACATGTTTTCTTCATGACTCACTAAAGGAGCAAAAACCATCATCATAATAATGCACTAACCTGTATATTTATTTCCAATATCCAACCTATCAGGCAACTGCTGAATTACTTCTCTAATTAGTTTTCCCATTCATGAAGGATGTGACCTTCCTCTCCAGAGAGAAATGTACAAATGAGAAACTATTTCTTGGAGGCAATACCATGAAAGCAGCAGTCATATCAAGGATAAACAGGGATGCAAAGTCCTGCTATTATAGCAGAAATAAAAATATTTTCCTTCAAGACTTAACAAATGTTCTCCATTTCCAAAATGGGAAAAAAATAAAAAGGAATATGAATATAGTCTGCTCTTACTCCCAGTCTGGGCTGTGTAAATCAGTGTGGTCAAGAGGGAGTATTTGACTCCAACTTCTTTCACAAATGTGGTCATTAACTCCAAAGAAACCCCCAAATTGAATGCCCAACTCATATCTTCCTGCTTGCAGAAGCTGTTAGGGCTCGGCTGTGTGGCAGGGCCATGCCAGCACCAGCAGTTGTCCCCAGCCCAACAGCCACCCTCCTGCTGCTCCTGGCCATGCCACTTGAGTTGGTTGTTGCCGTGGCTGGCCTCCAGGGACAACCAGAAAAAGCTCTCGAGGGCGAAGACTCACCCAGACTGCTTTTCCCTTCCTCAGCATTGAATGTCTTGCCCTCCAGGCCTGCTGAGCATCCGCATCTCATGTCACCAGGTCTTCCACTCTGCAGACAGGCTGAAGCGTCTCTTGTGCATGAGGGAGACATGGTTGAGATCATTCCCTGGGTGGCTGCACCAGCAGAGGTACCGCATGTGACAAGGAAGCACTTCTTCCACCCCTTCCCTTGAACCATCCTCATATGAGACTTTATTTTGTGCAGGGTAGCAAAGCACTGTAGCGGGAATAGCTGTGCACCTGGGAGGATGGAGATCAGGACCCCACGCCTGCATCCTGTGAATATTCAGGTATTTGCTACCTTTTGGCACAGCTTTATCAAGGAGTCTCTGAACAGGCTCCATCCCACCCCTTACCCAAGCTGTCCTGTGGCACAGAGCATTCTTGAAACTGGGATGGGGAAGCACTGCCCCCACAGCCCCCACCTGCTGTCTGGGACCTGCTCTCACCCAGCCCCAAGAGCTCAGGGACTGGACATTTGTAGATGTACAAAAAGCCTCTGCTCCCACCGGAGGACATGGGGAGGACTGAGCTGGCATTAGCACGGTCTGCCAGGAGGGTGGCGTGTCAACCTCCCTTCTCCACACTGAGGAAATAACCCCTTTGCTGAGAAGAGAGGAGAAAATTGTTCTCCAACCAGATTGCCCCCTCAATCCTCCCAGCAAGGATGCCTGCACCACCCATGGCCATCAGCAGCAAAAGGCATTCACTGCCAGCTTTGAGATGCAGCCAGCACTGCTGTGGGGGTGAATTTGTGTTTCCATGGGAGCTGGACACCACAGAAAAACCATCTCTGGAGAAGAGGCAGGAACAGGCTCTCCTTGGTTGTGCCTGAGAGAGAGCAGGCTCATTGCCAAGGCAGCGGTGCCATGGACGGGATCAATCAGTGGAGTGGGGGATTTAGCCTGCTTCTGCCCCAGATCAAGGGCTCCATCCCTGAACAGCACAGGGAAATCTGAGTGTCGTGCCTCTTCCAGGAAAGTCCTCATGGGAGCACAGTGGATGCTCACACCCAGGTCTGTCCATTTTGCTTTGCATTGCTTCTGCCAGCCAGGGAATTTCTCAGAAAGTGGATAGTCTCTTGCTGGACCTTGCAGAGAACCAAAAAGCAACTTCTCCCTGATGCTTCCCAGGATACAACGAGACACAGCTGGAACCAGCAGCCGTGACGCTACAGCAAGAGCACCCGCCCCTCTCTGGACCTGTGTCACAGGTCCCCTGTCAGCTCACAGCCTGACACCCTCTGACAGCTCCAGCAGACAAATATCATCAGCCATGTTTTTGCAGAGAAACAGGCTCAGCAAAGTCACGTGGCTGCAGCACAGCCCCAAAGCAAGTCAGTCTGAATGGGTTGAGGGTGCTGTAAGGATGTGGTCACCTGCCTTTGTCTCTCTCGTGCTTGCCCAGTCCTATCCCTTGTGGCATGTTTTCTTACAGTGTTTAGATTCACCTTTCCAAGGGCTTGCAGGGATGTGTAGAGACACTTTGGTGGGAGGATGCTCTCCAGAGAAACCCCTGCACGCAGCATAGTTGAAGAAACCCATGCCTGCTCTCATCTCCTGTCCAGGCACATGCCCAGGCATGCCTACATGTCTGATGTTTGCCATGTCATGTCATGTCATGTCATGTCATGTCATGTATCTCCCATGTCAGGAGCAAAGGCACTGAGAGATCTGTCTCTGGGACAACCTGCAGGTACCACAGGAGATGAGGACCCTCTCCTACCTGTTAGCCATCATAGCAATGGTCCCAGGGCCCCTCCCAGCTTCCCCAGGCTCCCTTACTCCACTGGCAGCGCAGTGCCACCTAGCTCAGCACCCTTCCCCACCCCCCTGCCCAGTGTGCCCTGGCACTGGGACAGGTCCCTGCTGAAGGACCAGGATCCCGTACGTGAGACCAAGACCCAGAGAGCTGCCATGTCCCCGCTCCTCCTCCTGTCCAGCAATCTGCACGCCCTCAGGGTCTGCCAGGAGTAGGGGGCTGGAGGGATTCTCCACACAGGTCTCCAGAGACCAAAACACTAGGTGTGGGCTGAGCGTGGAGGGCACAGACCAGGCATCTGAAACTAAACTGGGAGCAGCAGGGTGAGCAGATGGGCATCAGCAGCGTGATGGAGGATGGCTGGGCGGGCAGTGCAGAGTGGAGGTGCAAAGGAGCTGGCCCAGCTCCGATCTGCACAGCTCATTGCGCTTTCTGCTTTCACAAGCTCTGACGTCACTCCTGGATAGCTTTTTATTAAGATGTAAATAAAACCATCCCGGCAGCCTGGAGACGCGGCTGTTTGGATACCACCTTTGAACCTTTCTTAGTGGCGTGGCCTGGTAGCCCCTGTTTCTATTGGGAAGACATCGCGCGGACTGGAACATGTTCCAAGCACTGTAATTGCCCAATAAAAACATGTTTCTTCACCATCCAGTTGAATTAGTGTCTGCAATATGTTTGAAAGCTTTATAGCCCAGTTAATTGTAAGGCAGTAACAGAAAGGGGCATTATGGCTTTAGAGAACACAAGTTACATCTGTATTTAATGATATTAAACCATAAGAAACCTCCATTCGAATAAAGCGATGACTGCTATAGTGCCTATAAAAGCGACGATCTCCGTGTTCAGCAGAGATGCTGAGCCAGGGTGCAACAGGAGCAGGGACACTGGTGCCTGGGGCAAGGACATCACGCAGCTTCTGTGGCCGTTCCTAGCGCATGCGGCTGAGAGCACACATCCCTGCACCCCAAAGACCTACCAGGCTGTGCTGCACCCCGTGCCTGCTCCGGCAGCCTGTTTCACACACAGGCTGCTATCCCACAGTCCCCCAGCCAAAGGTGTCCCATGTCCCTTTGAAGGGAAGCACCACCACCCCTATCCTGGCCACTAGACAGCTCCCACCTTCCCTGTGGGCTCTCACCATCACCCTGCCCATCCAGGGATCTGGGACCTGGGACCAGGGACCTGCCCATCCAGGAACATCCTCTCATGGCCTAGTGTGGATGGAGAAGCTGCTCTGAGAGTGAGAACCAAGGCGTGAGTATTCGTGAGTGAGACGTGTTCTCTTTGCTTTTGTTAGGAGGACACGGATTTGGGGCTGGGGAGGGTCCAGGGCACCAGAGCACTGAGAACAGCCCATGGCATTTCTCATGGGCTCAGCAAGGTCCTCACTCAGCGCCTGCAGATGGTGCTTCTTGGGAACCTCTCCTTTCTCCAGTCACATTTCAGCCAAAGCCAGGAGGATCTGGGGTAACCCCTGGATGGGTTGGGGATGAAGAAACTGAGGATCCCAGCTGGGGATGAAGAAACATCTTCTGGAGCCAGCATCAGAGGACATGAGGGTATTGAGGGGCAGGGGCTGCACAGCATCTCCCATACCTCAAAGGCTGTTTTGGAGAAACATCTGGTCTTGTTCTTGTGCTGGCAGGAGGGGATTTCAGCTGTGTCATGGATCATCCCATGTCCTGGATCCCTACCCCAGGGAGTTCAGTTCACCAGACAGGGCCACTGACCCAGGACAGCTCCTGATGACAAGGACAGCCCCAGTCAGGGGCAGGTGGGGCAGAAGGACCCTCCAAGCAGGGCAACAGTGGCTGTGGCTGATGGCAGACGAGCTGTGGTCACTTCATTGAGTCTTCACAGTCCATCCCACCCTTCTGTACACCCCTGGGGGTGTGCACCCACCTGTCCAGCCACTGCGCGCCTCAGCGCTTGGACCCACAGGGGTATCACCAGGGCAGGAGGGCCAGTGGTGGCCATGGACAGAGCTGTAGCTACAGCCCCATGGCAAAGCACAGAAGAGAAATCCAGGGATGCAGAGAGGCACTTCTTTCTTCCAAGCAAGAGGAGAGCAATCCTACTCCTTTAGAGGCTCAACCATCCCCAGAGCAACCATGAGGCCGTGGACACCAGCAGGTTGCTGTGGTGGGACACCAGCTCTCAGAGACCCACACTTGCTGACGGTGGCTGTTTGTGACAAGCCTGGCATGCCTGGCATGAATCATGAGCTTTCCTCCAACAGGGCTTCAACGAGCAGAGGACCAAGAGCCAAGAGCCAAGAGCCAAGGTCGGGCCAAGAGCACTGCCTGAGCGGAAACCCATGAGGGTACCAGCCCCTGCAGAGCAAAAGCATTGGCCCCTTTCTTTGGGCAAAGGGTGAGTATTCAGCACCTGCATAAATGGGTGACATGCAGGTGAGAAGCCTGTGACTCCGTCAGCTTTTGTGTTTGCAAGTATATTGACTGTTGAAATTAATTCAACGTGCGGGTAGGGAAGTGAGGTACCAGTGAGTTCATTTAGAATTAGATATGCAATCAATGGAAAATTAATACAATTAAGTTTCAAATTGTCATTTAATAAAACACCTTTTTGCAAGTGGAATATTAAGTGGGCATAAACGCTGAGACGCTACTCGAATGCGCTGCTCTCAGCCAAGGGAGGCATTCGTGTCTGGGAACTGTGCACGCACCCCCCCCTCCACCGCTGTAATTCGTTAGATAGGCTCTAATTATATATTTATAGTTTACAGAAGTTTCAGCTAATTGCATGATGCCTCTCAGAAGCCTGCTGCAAGGCCTTGCTTGCTGTTAATGGGGCATTGGTTATCACTGAATTACCCGTAGCTGTGTTTCAGAGAGCATTTAGCGGATCTGCTGAGGAGCACAAGCCTCAAATCTCCTTGCCTGACACGTTAACTGCATGCAGGGACGTTTCCACTTATAGTGCAGCCAGAAAGTGGAATGGAAAAGACCCCAGTTGCTGGTTTATGTCATGGATTTGGAGAGAAACTGCCCTGATTTTCCAAAGTGATGTGCACAGGCTGAGCCCGGAGCCCGGCCATGAGAGGACAGTGTTGGGACACCACCAACTGCTCCCAAAACTGCTACGTGACTCATTCCCAGAGGGTTTCCTTAGGCTGTGGGGTGAGCACTGGTATTTTGGGTGAGCAGGCACCATGAGGGATGTGCAGGAAACTGGAGGTGCACGGGGGCGAGAGGCTTCAAGGGGATGAGGACACGGACGCAGGCAAGGAAAGGGGATGTGGAAGAGCGTCCACGGCCCCAGCAGTCCCCACACACCCCAAACCCACAGGGTTTAGCTCAGACCATCTCTCAGCCTTTCTCTCCACTGACCTCGAAGCACTGATGCGGCGGGGCAGAGACCCAAGGCTCCCTGACAGCTCCCCGGTAGAAGATTGTCAGCGACACCAAATCTGACTGATCCTTAATTGAGCTGTTCATGCTCTTTTTTTATTTTTGGTCTGACTCATCCTAGTGTCTGTTTCCACCACTGGCTCTTCTTTATGTGCTGTCCTGCTCATCCAAATACCTGCCTCTTACTAGTGCCGTCCTCGCAAAGCCAGGACTTCTGCGCTGCAGGCAGGTCACCTTGCGACCTGTCCCCTCACCTCCCAGGGTAAGGCAGGTTTTCCAGCCTCTCTGCCCTTCCTGCAGCTCTTTTCTGGTCATCTTCCAGTTTGTGAACACCCGTGCCAAAGTGGGGATGCCATCCTTGGCTGGAGGATCCAGCTGCCGACTTGTTAGAGCTGCGTACAGCTGTGCACAGTAATGGATTTTGCATGAAGCTGGACAGTTGCGCGGTGAGGAAGTGAAGTTAATGAACAGTAATTGCTTGCTTGGAAAAAATGCAATATTGAGTATCACTTGCGCAGCCTGCGCATGGCCCTGAGCTGGCAGGAAGGCACCTCGGAGTGTGAGTAGGAGAATAAACCCATGTGGCTCCTGGAGGAGGGGGATCGGCACCGTAATGCATTCAGCGCTTCTGAGATAAGTGATTCAGAGCCCTGCTTGGAGCCCGTCTGTGCATCACACCCCCCCGGGCCCAGTGCATGCCACGGGACCGAACGGCAGCGGGACCTGGGCCCTCGGCAGCTTCCAGAAGGGCAATAAAAATAGAAACTGAGACTCAGGGAAGCATCACCATTGCTGTGGGTTTATTGTACAAATCCCAGAAAGAGTTGCAGATAAACATGTTATTAGGTTAAATAAAAATAAAATGCATTCTAGAAAATGTTTTGAAATTTATCACATAATTAAGCTATTAATTTAATGGTCTTTATTATTTGGGTTGGAAATTTACGTGGGTCCTCATCTCATTCCCTTTATTGAACAACGAGCTCATCATACACAGTCATTATGCATTTTCATAAACATTTGATGAACAATAACTGTGAGAAACGTAAAATATTGTTTTTGTCCTTCAACTGTAATGTCCATATGGAGACGCGTTTTGCATCAGAGTCAGCAGTTGCGGTACTTCATTAATAACAGCTTTTGTTACTTTTACTGTTTACAGCACAAATGCAGCCCTTTATGGGGGGAAGAAGGATTTAATTTGCAGGGTCTTTGCAATGATTTGTAAGAGAGATGCTGTGCCCACATTCCTCTGTGATTCAGTACGAGCCATAATTACTCAGTATTCTGGACAGCTCTCTTACAAGATGTCAATTTATGTGTAATCGGAGCGAACGCAGCGGCTGGGGACGTCTCAGGCCTCTCCCCCTACAAACACACACACGGTTTCCTTAGGTTTGCAAAGAAAATATTTTACAAGGCGATGGAGCGAGGTCTCGCCCTGGAAGCAGGGCTGCTGGAGGGCTGGTGGCTGAGCGAGCACACGGCCTCGTTGGTGGCCAAGGCATCCTTGACACAAGTTGCTGGCTTGCACAGGCACCTCGTTCTGCTTGTGCTCACCAGGATGGGGATCAAGCCGTTCCCTTGGCCTCCCCTCACTTCAGCTGCCCCGTGTTTATTCTTGCTCCTTGGCTGACATGGAAAGGACCCTGGTACTGCACTGGTGAGGACGGGAGGCTTGGTCATGGTGGGTGATTACCATCATGCAGCAAGGCTGATGCACATACAGGGTGCTCCGGGATGGCTGTCAGCTGTAGGGGAGATGCTTGGCTCTGGTTTCTGCTGGCAGCAGGCTCAGCTCAGGGTTGCACCAGGCTGAGCAGACCCACAGACAGCTGCCAGACCCAGCACCGGGGGCTGGCTGGGCACCCTCCCGGCTCCTCCGCTCCCCTGCTGCAGTTCAGCTCCCGCTGCCCCAGGAGGTCCTAGCTGTGCCCAAAGACCAGAGCAGGGACACTGCTGTGCTGCCCGTAGCACCCTCGCCTCAGGCTGGATTTTACCACAAGCCTGAAGAGCAGGTCTGGGAGCCTTCCCCAGCAGGTTCCTGTGGCAGCAATGCCTGGACACACTATCTGCAGAAGCACTTGTAGAGTGAAAAGAGACCCCTCAAACCACGGCCATCCCTCGAAGGGGCTTTTCCCCACGGCCCAGAGCATCCCAGGGTCTGAGGCAGAGCAGCTTCGTCTAGGGGACAAGCGGTTCTGCACAGGGTACCAGTCTGGACCCAATTCCTGTATTCCCTTCTGAGTCTGAGGAGGGATGCAGTTTGCACCAGAGCTGCTCCACGAAGCAGAGGGGGCAGGGCGGTAACTGAAATCACAGCAAAATGTGCCGCCTGTCCCCCCTCCCAACAAAATGCCCAGCTCTCCTGCCCAAAAGAGGCTCAGGAGCAGAAAATCACCCAGCAGGAGCGCCAGGCTGCGGCAGGAGCGGGCAGGAGAGCCTGCAAAATCCGGAGATGAATGTCCCAGGGCTTGGATGCGCCTGGCTCACCGTGCGAAGCATTAATAAAGTTTCTCCCAGGGCAGGACACAGATTCAGACACAACACTTCCCCTTCAGCACCGAGTCCCGGGCCGATGTCGGCCCCGCATGGATTTATGGCTCCCTGCGCTCGTAAATGTCGGCACCGCCGGTGATGGATGCAGGAGCTGGGAAGCGCTCCCCCCCAACTTCAGGAGATTTCTTTATTTTTTTCTGATCTTTTACAACAGCCATAAACCAGCTGCTGATTAGTGACGGGTCCTAAAACTTTAGGCAAAAGCTGTTGAAACCAGCTTTAAGCGCTAAGCTTCTCCAGAAGCAGAGCAGCTTAGCGTTTCCCTTTTGAGGTCACATCTGTGACGTGTGGTCCTCCGAGCCACGGTCGTTGCAACAGCAGGTCCGGGCAGCCCTCGCAGCCCCCTGGGCCAGGGACCGGCCCTGCCCTGTGCTGCCCTCCCAGGTGGCACAAGCAGCAGATGTCCCCAAACAGGGCCATGCCTGTGGCCCTGGGTTTGGCATTGCCCAGGCCGTGCCAGGCAAAGGGCAGAGCCCACGCTCCTCTTGGACCTGGGGAGAGATGTGAGGGGCAGGACAGCGTGCAATGATGGGCATCACCACCTCTCCCAGCAGGGCAGAGGGTCCTCCATGGGGACTGGCCATTGCTCCCCAGCCCCAATCCAGTGGTCCCGGATGATGGGCAGCACCAGCAAGGACGTGGGGTGAGAAAGACAGTGCTGGGAGGACCTTCCCAGCGGGACAGCCCTCACTGCCATGAGGATGTGACAGGGCTGGTGGTGGTCATTGTTTCTGGATGTGTCAGTTCAGCAAGTGGGCTACTCCCATCACGTTTCTTCATGAGTTCATTGAGTATCGTTGACTGCAGAGGCTACAACTTTGTTTTCTGTTGATGCAGAACATGGCTTCACATCTTCGGATAGGAAATTGTGTTCTGGTGCCTCTGACTCCTCACCGTTCCCGGCTTCCTTCCATCTTCCAGCCCCTGGGTGAGTCCTTGTCCTCCATGCCGGCCTCCATTCACCAGTGTTGACCTTTTCCTGGCTGCTAGCATGAGGCTGCACCCGTAGCCTCGGCCCGACTGCCGCAGCACCTTCAGACCTGTCTTGGTTTGTGCACCTCTGCCTCCTTGACTCAAAGGGTTTTGCAGAATATATAGTCCCTTTTCCCACATTACACTGTTAAAGGTAGCAGATGGATGGATGGATGGAAGGACAGTTCGAGGGATGGATGGAGGGTTGGATGAAGGGATGGATGGATGGATGGATGGGTGGATGGATGGATGGATGGGTGGACGGACTGACTCTGGCTAGAGAGCAAGTGTGGCATTTTGGGCACATTTCCTCTAGGTGATAACCAGTCTTCAACCCACCTCTCTTGCCTTCCCACTCCCGCTTCCCATTACGCTTTCGGGCTGTGCAGACCATGGGGAAGGCTCCTGTGCTCAGACCTGGCAGGTCCCCATCGCTCTCGCCAGCAGGGACGAGGCTCCATTCCTGCAGGATTGCTGCGTGGACCATTTGTCCTGCACCGGGGCTGGGCATGTTCCCTCCCTGTCTGCTGCTTCTCTCGGGAACAGAAGTTTAGTGAAGATTTATCGTAGCACTAAACCTCAAATTGAGCACATTTGAAAGAAGAACAATTTATTCATCAAAAATATAGCTGCATTTTATCTGCAATTATTCTCAAGTTAAGGCCTCATTCAGCAAGCAGTTGGCTGAATAAACAGCAACTTTTTATGTCTAAACCATCTCATTTCGACATTCCATCAAAAAAACAAATGCAGGAGGGCATAGCCTACCCAGACAACATTTGGAAAGTTCCCTAGCCATTTTTTCTGCCAGAAAGTGGTGGGACTGGGGAGGGAGGGTGGGGGTGGCTCCTCCAGCCTTGCTTCTGACCAGTATGGAAGGACCGGTTGGGCATCATGTGGGGACAGCAATCACAAACAGCGTGGTTCACTGGGTTTGACATTAAAAGAAAGGGAGCATACAAAAAGAGACAGTTGGCTGCACAAACACAAACGTAACGAATTCATGGGGATGCTTTACCACCTGCAAGAGCCCCTTGGGAGGGCATCCTAAGGAAAAAAAGAAATACAGAAATGCAGGAAGTTACTAAAAAGAGTATATTAGGTGCACAGCAGCTAAACATCCTGATGCAGAGGAACCACAGGACAACAGTAAAAGACCAATATTGCTGCATCAGGAGCACTTTAGTGTCCTGAAAATCAAAAAGGAATCCTATAAAATGGGAATGAGGGTATAAGGATGAGTGTAAAGGGAAACCTCAAGCGCATGGGGGTAGAACGAGAAAGGCTAAGGAGCCAAGTGAGTTACAGCCAGCGAGGAGCATAAAAGGCAACAAAAGAAGTTCCAGAAATACACTGAAAGTGTAATGGAGAGAAAAGAGAGTCAGCACTCGTGTCTTGTGATGGAGAGAAGAAGCAAAGAGATTATACAGAGAAGTAAATGGTGCCTTCCTCACCATGGTTTTTGCAGTATAAGGCTGTAACCGGTATCTAGGGCAATTATCATTAGCCAGTGGCAATTATCATTAGCCAGGGGATAGGAGCTGAGGTCAACGTCAGGAAGGAAGCAGTTACAGGATGCCGAGATAAGCTCGATGTATATGAGTAGTCAGCGGTCAAGAAAAATTACCCTGGAAAATTTAAGCAATCTCTGAGCTATTAGCACTAGTTTGTGACAAATTTTGAAGGCTCGAGAGATCCCAGAGAAACGCAGAAGTCTATCTGTACCAAAAAAAAAAAAAAAAAAAAGAAAAAAAGGAGATGAAGAAGTTGGGGAGTTACAGAACAGCCAGCCTGGCTTCAGTTCCTCGAAAAAAATTGGAACAAATTATTGAACGAACCATTTGTAAACACCTAGAGGACAATAATGTGATAAAAATAAAGAATAAAAACCAGCCAACACAGTTTTATCGAGAACGAATCATGTCAGGGCGATCTAATTTCCCTCTTTGCCAGGGTAATTGGTCTAGTGGAGGAAGAAGCAGCAGTGGATGTGATACATCTTAGGCAAAGCCTCTGGTGATGTCTTGCATGGCATTCTCATAAACAAGGCAGGGAAATACAATCTGAG
This sequence comes from Aptenodytes patagonicus, assembly GCF_965638725.1. Classification (NCBI taxonomy): domain Eukaryota; kingdom Metazoa; phylum Chordata; class Aves; order Sphenisciformes; family Spheniscidae; genus Aptenodytes; species Aptenodytes patagonicus. The sequence continues at coordinate 16,883,015 of NC_134963.1, forward strand.
TGAAAACCCCAGGAGGTGGGTAAAACTAAGTGCAAATTGGTGCTCAAAGCGAAGCCAGCCGCGCTCCGCTGGCGGGCTGAGAGCAGGCTGCGAGGGGGCTGGCAGGGGTCCGTCCCGGGGCGGGCTGGATGCCTTTTCTCTCCAAGCAGCGTGGCTGGTGAGCGTGTCAAAACGCGGGGGTGACACCTGGGTGGATCCCCAAAGCCACCGGGGATCGCCAGTCCCCCGGCAGACACTCAGTGGTGACAAGTTTCCCTTGGGAAGGAGGACAGGGGCCGCGTGGGCAGCAGCGGTGCAATGAAGGCAAATCCTCCTGGGAGGTGGCTGATGGGGCTGCCTGCAAGTGCAGCGGTGAGACACCCACCGACAGCGAGACCGCGGGGCTGGGGGGATCGAGCACTGGATCTTCGGAGCGATGCAGCAAGCAGGAGCGTGCAGAGGAGAGTCCCAGGATGGCTGTGACCAGCCCTGCTGTCCCCTGCTCAGCCCTGCACGCCTCCCGTCTCTCCCAGCACCAAACCCCATCGGGTGGGCTGACACCCTTCTCCAGCCCCTTCAAAACATCTGCGAACTAAAGCAATTCCTCTTAACTGGATATTTCATGTGATGGGAAATGCATGGCTTTGAGTAAAGCCCTGTTAAATATATATATGCATATTCAGATGAAAAGAATCTATTATTATTTTTTAATTATGGTTCATGCACTAAATTAAAAATTCAATTCTGCCTCCAGCCCCACTCTTGAGCCTCCTGGTTTTTAAGCAATGATCAGCGACAGCTTCAGCTCCGTCTGCCAGCTCAGCCCCCGGGGCAGCACACGTCTCAGCGGCTGCGTTAGTCCCGTGCAGAGCCGCAAGCCCCAAGTAGCTGCCCCGCTGCGAAGAGGGGTGATGCTGCGTGATGGAGCTCCCGGTTTAAACAAGTCCAGCACAAAACGGCAGGAATCGTCCACCGCCCCAGAGAGCAGAGGGGTGAGCTCCAGCCCCCCTCTTCGTCTGGGCAGATGGTTTCCAGAGGGGCCCCCAAAAAAGCTCCTCTCTGGGTAGCCCCATCCAACAACAAGTGTTTGAATCCACCCTGCGACCTTTGCTTCCCTGTTTCCTCCACCACTGCCAAGACCTGAGAAAATACCCTGTTCTCAGAACGAAATATTGCAGAAAACCAAAAATGACACAACCTTGGAGTTCAGCATCGTGCATGCAGCCCCTCCGCCTGAAGAGGCTTGACAGTTTGGACCGGGAGGAAGGTGTGATGCTGCAATGTTTCTTTGGAGGGGAAAAAAAAAAAAAAAAAGGAAAAAAGGACAGCTTTTATTTTTAGAAGTTTTAGCAGCCAAATTGTTGTCAGGCCGTCTGTGCTCTGCTGAGCAACACGCAGTGTTGGGCACAGCCAAGAAGAGTTTTCTCACAGAGCAAAATGTCATGATAAAACCAGGTTTAATCAGAATCCCAGCACCCTTCACAGAAAAAGATGCCAAATTTTGGACAATTTGTGTATTGTTTATCATCTTTTTTGTTGCCATGATCCAGTAACAGGCAGAGAAATGTGGCACTGCGCCTGAACTGTTGTTATCTTTGGGAACATGCCACGTTCCCCATTGATGCCCTCTGGTGATGCTGTACAGCCAAAAGGAGGTCTGGGAGATTAGTTCTTCTCTTCCATCCCCCACCGTCACCCAGCTTGGCCCTTCATTGCTGTCCATCCTCTGCAACTAGAGATGCTTCCAAAAAAAACAAGAAAGGATGTAGACCATCTTCTTATTTCTCTTTGTTTTCTGGCCTTGGACATTTGCCCCATCTTCCCAGGGCTCAACAATCTCATTACAGACTCACAGAACTGCTGAGGTTGGAGAAACCTCTGGAGATGGCCTAGTGCAACCCCCTGCTCAGGCAGGGTCACCTAGAGGAGGCTGCTCAGGGCCATCACCCATTGGGTTTTGAAAATCTCCAAGGATGGAGAGTAGTGCTTCTCTCATGACGAGCTCCAACGGCTTAATCATCTTCACAGCTCTTCGTTGGACTCAGTCCAGTATGCCAACGTCTGTCTTGTACTGGGGAGCCCACAACTGGGTGCAACACTCCAGATGCCACCTCACTTGTCTTTAAAATAAAACTAGTTCTCCAATAATTGCTTGCATCAGAGAGCCAGGCTGTGGGAGCTGCGTCTGTCCTGGAGAGAAGCTCATAACCACGACTGTCCCTACCTCTGCCCGGACGTCAGCGTGGGGCCAGGCTGGCAGATTGGCACGCGGCAGCTTGGCCAAGGGGACACTTGAGCCCAGGAAAGGGCAGCACCCTCAGCCTGGGCCAGCCCAAGGGTGGTCCTGTGGGCACTGGGAGGAAGCAGGCAACAAGCACGGGCTGTGCAGCACCGCTCGGCAGCTGCCGTGCGGGCACATGGCGCCTGCGGATGTTTCGCCGAGCCCGTCCTTGACACCAACTCCCAAGCACGTCCCAGGGAAAATTTATTGCTGCAGATCCCTCATAAATGCCAAGTCAGTGTGTGATGGATGGGCTGGGAGCTCCTCCCAGGATGCTCTCCGCAGCAGCTCCAGCTACTGTCCCCAGGAGCAGCAATAAAATGCCATTGCCACTCAGACCGGGACGAGGCACACGGCGCATCCACGGCCTGGCAAGGAGCCTTTTGGGGGAGCCCTGCATCAGCCCAGCATCCCGGGGGCCAGAGCAGTGTGTCCCCGGGTGCAGGGCTGGTAGACCCACCTTCATCTTGCTGGGCACTGCTCCATGCACACACACCCCTGCCTCCTCCAGCCCTCCGATATGCGTGCTCCCCAATAAACACCCCTACCCTGCATGAACGCCCCTCACACACACACACTCCCATGGATGCACAGACACACACACGCTCTTGTGCACAGCCCTGTGTCTGCTCACACCTGCACCCCCCACACCGCCACACCTTCATCCCACGTACATAAAGACACTGGCAGAGCTGGCCGACGGCATGCCTGGGAGGAGGGCTTGTTCGAAGAGCTGCCATGCCCCATGAGTGTGAACAGGGATGGACCCGGGTATCCCTGGCCCACCTCTCCTCTCCCCAGCACGCTGCAGGAGCCCTGAGTGTTGCGAAGCAGGGAAGAGTAGGTAGGGAGTAGATGCAGCCACCAAAGGGCAGCCTGGCATCTCAGTGCCACCTGGTACACCTACATTAGGGATCCTTGGGGTGCTTGCCAAGTCCCTGCCATCTTGCAGTCGCAGGCTGGAGTGAAAGGAGAATTGTGCCTACGGGAGAGCCGAACGCACCTTCCCCCCATGCACCAGGCCACAGGGCAGCGCAGTGCTCAGGCCGCAGGACCGGACACCGGGGTGTCTTGGCTGTAGCACAGCTGGAGCGGAGAGAACTTGAGTTTTTAAAGAGAATTGAAGGGCCCGCAGTGCTGTGCTGGGGGGGGCGGGGGGGGGGGAAGGCCGGGGCGAGGGCTGAAGGAGCCTGAGGGGCTGCAGCGGGATGAATTCAAGGGAGCAACCACTTCAAGAGTGGCCCGGACCCTGGGCCGGGGGATGAAGGCAAGCAAGAGAAAGCAGAACGGAAAGCAGGACAAGCTCCACCGTGGCTGCCCGACCATGACATCCCAGCAGGTCCTCGCTGACGGGCCCCAGCAGCCCTGCTGTGGGCAGAGGTTTCGGTAAAACACCCAGCGCATCTCCAGCCGGGCCGCCCTCCGTGCTCGCCCCTGCCCTGGGCCGGCGGAGCGGCCAGCTGTGCCCCGCGGGGGTCACCCGGCAGGGAAACCGGAGAGGGACCGGAGGGCACGGGGGGCTGTGCGGGGCCGTGCCCGGCTGCAAAGCGGGGGATGCTGCGGGGAGCCGGGCAGCGCGGGCCGGGCAGTGCTGCTGCACCCCCACCACCCCCCCGGTAACGGCACCGCCACCACCGGCACCATCGGCACCAACACCACCGGCACCGGCACCACCGGCACCGGCGCCACCAACACCACCGGCACCATCGGCACCAACACCACCGGCACCGCCACCACCGGCACCAACACCACCGGCACCGCCACCACCGGCACCGGCACCACCGGCACCGGCACCGGCGCCACCAACACCACCGGCACCATCGGCACCAACACCACCGGCACCAACACCACCGGCACCGCCACCACCGGCACCAACACCACCGGCACCGCCACCACCGGCACCGGCACCACCGGCACCGGCACCGGCGCCACCAACACCACCGGCACCATCGGCACCAACACCACCGGCACCAACACCACCGGCACCGCCACCACCGGCACCGGCACCACCGGCACCGGCACCGGCGCCACCAACACCACCGGCACCACCGGCACCGGCACCGCCGCCACCGGCACCGGCACCGGCGCGGCGGGCGGAGCCGCAGCGCCACCCAGCGGCGGCGAGGCGCTACCGCCGCCCCCCCCCCTCCCCCCCCCCCATCCTCCTCCCTTCGGCACCCACCAGCCCATGCCCAGCACCAGCGCACCCTCCTGCCTGCTCCCTGCCTGCCCCCCTTAGCGCCAGACACCCCCCCTGGCCAGGAACCACTGCCATTGCTGTGTACTCCCCCAAAAACGCGTCCAGACGGCGCCGCTGTCTCAAGCGGGTGGTGTGACCCAAGAAGCAGCAGGAACATCTGCTGAAGGCCACATCTGCATCGCGGTGGTTCCACCGCCTCTGCTCCCTGATGCAGACGCGTTCACCTCTTGGGGGGGTGATAACTCCGAGCAGCCCCTTTCCTGGCCATACGTGGGTCCTGGTGCAGCTTCGGCCTCCGGTCAGCCCCTGGACGAAGGAACCTGGTCAGTGGAGGGGTCAACCCATCACAAGCACTCTCTCTCACGCCAAGACCCCTCACGTGTCCTTTGTTAGACCTATATTTCTGTTTCTGGGTAAGGAACACAAATCTGTTCTCTCCAAAACACAGGGCAAAAAAGGTGCCACGACGCTCCCTGGAGGGAAGCAGCGGAGAGCAATCCCACACAAGGTGTGGTGATGGCAACCCCGAACTTACCTCAGAGCAGGATCATCTCTCATCTTCAGCCTGCTTTTTCTCACCTTGAACTAGCTGCCTTGCACTTAAAAAAAAACCCAAAACCAACATAAAGATACCTTTTTAGCAATGCAGAAAAGGTTTAAACACTTGGAATGACCCAGATCCAATATCCTTGTACAGCTGTTTCTCTGCAGGTGAATTTGGTCTGCCTTTGGCCTCAGCATCTGGGGGCTTCCTGGAGGAGTGACTCAGTCACCACAGAGTGCTGTGGGGTCCCTCCTGCTGCAGAGGAGCTCAGGACTCAGCACAGCCCATGAAGGTCCTTCTGCAGAGCTCCTCAAGCCTTGCAGGGATGGGCTGACTTGTCCTCCTGGCAAGACCTGAGTGCAAGAATTCACAGGAGGGAGATGGAGCCACACCACTTTTCCGGCATGTTCCTTGTTAAAAGCAACCTCACGTGCATCCAAGAGCCAGCTTGCAATGCATGGACGTGTTGAGTAGCAGTTTGCTTTTGGTTGCCCATAACCAGAGCTCGCAGTAAGATCCCAGCACCTCATTTCCACCGGGTGGTTTATCTGAGCTGTGTTAGGGTTGTCCTGCTGCAGCGATGGATGGACAGCATCTGCTGTGCGCAAACAGCCAGAGGAGCAAAGCCCTCCGGCCACCTCTGGGATGGTAAGGGAGCGGGATGGGGTGACGGGACAGCCATCCCCACAAGATGCGAGGCCACTGCACTGTCTGCTTCTGGAATATCCACAGCTCCAGAGACAAGAAAATTTGGGAAGCCCCAGAGAAAGTTATCTGTCGTGGTGGTAACGTCACCTCTTACACTGGCAGAACATGACCTGGCTGGAGCAGAGCTGCAGAGTGGCTGTTGAAAGCACAGAAGCAAAAATGTCAGCAAGAGGAACAATCTTTGTTGGGTCTGTCTGCCAAGTCCTGCCTGGATTTTGTCCAACTTTACCCTTTAGGCCTGAAACTTTCCATCCCAGAGTCTTTTTCTTTCCAGGTTTCAATGCAAACAGTCACAGCCAGAGGGACAAGGAGCGCTGAAGCTGGGACAGCCAAACACCCAGAGGTCTGCTGGGGGTGGACAGTGCCCTTCGTCAGAGCAGCAGATGAGCTTTCAGAGAGTGAACTCACTTTTTCCAGCTGTATCAGCAGCTCTAATGAGAGAAAATGACTTTGGCCTGCATTAAGAAAAAAAAAATCAGTCACTCCAGTGGAAAGCTGTCACATCGCCAGCTTGAGGAACAGGGACATGGAGTGTTGCCTTCTCCCGTCCCTGGGAAAATCTGCAGAAATTTGGCCGGTGACATCGAAAAATTATTTGAGTTTTCATACAGTCAGGGTGTGAGTTTTGGTGGTGGCTGCCAGCGCTACTGTCCCAGGCCTGGTGTCCTCTCTCTGTCCCCAGTGGGACCATCCTCCAGAGCACGGGGGTGGGCTCCATCCTGGGCTCTTCCTCGTCCTGCGGTCCTGGGGTGGCTGTTACGGCTGTGTGACCGCAGGAACGGGGCTCAGGGATGGCAGAGCTGTGGGGACCTCTGGCATCTCCAGGTCAGCCTCCCCCTTGGAGGAGCATTAGATCAAGCTGTGGCTTGAATCCCTCCAAGGAGGGATGCTCCCTTTGATACTTCCTCGGGCAAAGAATTAAGAAATTACATATAAAAATCTGACCAGAAGGAACTTTGAATGTGCAAAATGAAGCCACGCAACCACCAGAGTGAAAGATGGGATTCAGCCTTAAAAAAAATCAGCATTTCTGGGCGGCAAAATGCATCTTGCAGTGACACCAGCCACACAGCCTGTTTTTCGCAGGCCATGTTCATCACGCAGGATGGGGAGAGCAAGGGGAGGTCAGGCTGGGGAGGAAGGATGCCGTCATCTGCACGCCCTGCTCCGTCTGGTGCTGAAACCCGAAGGTGGGCAGCCAATGCTGCGGTAAGAGAAAGGGGCAGTGAATTGTCACCCCAGAGCAACACCTCGGCTCTGCCCTTGCTCTCCTGCGGGCTGCAAAAGTAAATTGCAAAGCCCTCACCTGGGGAAAGGTGAATACGACGGAGAAGGCTGTGGGGAAGCAAAGAGCTGGTTTGGAGAGGTGGGGGGCACAGGGGTGGTGGTGACACAGAAGGTATAAAGGGTGAAAAAAAATATGAGTAGGTCAGCAAGGATCTGCAGCCCGTGCGGTGAGCAAGGATACGTGGGTCTGGACATGTAGTTCAGGGCTGTCTCCTAACGCCTATGGATGTTAGAGACGCAAAAGTGGCTGAGCCCTCTTTGAGCATCCCCTGGCCCTGGGGTGCTCCCCTCAGCTCAGGGGCAGGGGCTGGCTGGGATGGCAGGGCAGAGACTGCAGGGGAGACGGAGGAGGACGGGAGGCGCGGCAGGTATGGAGCCTGGACAGAAGCAGATGGGGACGGAGCGCAGTGCCCAGCTGATCTGTCAGACGACGGATGGCTTGCACGCTGCCACTGGCTGCGCTGGCCGGGGAGGGAGGCAGGCACGGCCAGCGCTGGCAGCCAGCAGCCTCAGTCACTTTTCCCTTTTTCTCCTTAATTTGTCCCAGAAGGCCCCTGTCCTCCCCTTCTCCGGCTGTGCCTGGCTGTTAGAGAGGTCGCGGTGCTGGTGGGAGGACAGAGGACCACAGGGCCCTCGAGCAACCCCCTCTCCATCTCCGGGACCTGGCAAGCCGCTTGCTCCCGGCACGAGAGGCTGAGCCCGGAGAGGTGAAACAACCCTAGAAAAGTCAATCTATTTTCAATTCTATTTTCTATTTTTTTTTCTATTTTCAGGCTTTATGGGATCTTGCGCTTGGAGGGGAGCGTCAGGCCTTTTCTCTGGGTGCTCTCCCTTTGAGGGGGGCAACTCGGTGCTTCCCTGGGAATAAGGGAAAAGCATGAAGTATCCTACAAAGTATTTTCCTGTGAAAAGGAGGAAGGCGGGAAAACAATACAAAAATAAAGAAAACAGAACAGCTTTTCCCCTTTCCCGATGGACATCTCAGGAGCACAAGGGGAAAAGGAACATTTTGCCTTCCACTTTGTTCTACTGGAAGAGAAGTCCAAGTGCCACTCAGTGCTACCTGCTCTCAATTAAATACACAGAAAGTTAAGAAGCCAAAATAAGTGACACTTGGGAAAATGCAAGTATCAATCGGCTGCTGCGAGCTGGGAATCGACCCGTCCCCTGAACCAGACCAAAACCCGCGTCTAGAGAGGAGCCGTCTCTGGGCAGTGGACATCAAGGCTATGCGACCAAAGGGGCTTTGCTGGGGCTGTAGCAGCCCTCAAATCGATGAGGTTTTGCTGCGAAACATCTCTGCTTCCCGAGGCACAGTAATTAAGAGCATATTTTTAGAAAAATGAGCCACCGCATTAATCAATAAGGAACAGACAGGTTCTCAAGGGTAAGGGTGGCTTGAGTTAATCTGCTACAGCCGTGAGAGCGCTGCTTATCCCGAGTCCGATGGTGTCTGGTTGCCCCCAGATTGCTGCAGGGAGCCCTGCCCCGAGCCCCTGGCACGCCAGGCTCCCACACCCACACCTGGGGGGTCTTTGGCTCGGCTCAGCGTGGGGACCCTGGCTCCGTGGGCCTGACCAGGGGATGCTCCTTGCAGGCAAGGGCTGCAAAAAGGAATAGAGGGGTTCCTTAGTAGCATCACCTGGGAGGAAGCTGAGAGGTTTGGGAAGATGCTCGCTGGTGAGCTGTCCTTGGAGGCAACTGGCCCCAGGGACTGCCAGCCCTGCGCACACACCTCCCTGGGCTGACGTCTCAGCAGCAGCTCTTCATGGGGGCAGGAGGGGCACAGCCAGCCCCCCACCAAACCCTCCTGCTGTCCCTGCCCGGGGCTGGCCTCTTCTGCTTTCCACCCATCTCCTAGGGACCCACGCCCCTGCTCCGCCGGGGAAGCAGAGCCGAGCAGCCCCTTCCCTCCACCCAGCCCTGCCTCTGCCCTGTAGCGCTCCTCTCCCTCGCCTTCCCCTCCCCACTGCTTTCCTGGGAATGCTCCCCCAGCACGAGGTGTTTAAATCATTTATGAAGGGCTAAAATAGAGCTGGCTCCCTTCCAGGCGCTCTGGCATCCAGGCTCCACAAACAGCCCACCCGCCAAGGGAGTCAGCTTGGAAAAAAGGCTTTTTATGTCTATTCCCCAGACCCCACTTCCACAGAAACCTTCCGGCATGATCCTTTCTCAGCCGTAAGTGCAGCAAAATTGTTTCAGGCATTCACTGACCTTCCTTTTCCCCCAGGCACACTCGTGGACATCTCACACGACCCACTTCTACCCGCAGATGGGAAACCAGAGGGACCCTCTGCAAAAAAAAAAATTACCTAATGTGGGAAGTCTGATGTGCCTTTCCCTGCCTTGGATATTTCCTAGGTGCCCTTTCAGAGGCAACCTCCTTTTTTTTTATAGCTTTGACCTTTGTGGAGATAGGAATTCACCTGGGTATTTTCTCGTGGCTGCTGAGCCACACCAGACCCACAGGAACTCAGGCGGAGAATCAAGAGGACATTTATTTATTAGGCTGCAAGTGATTCACTGAAAATCATTGGGATGCAAGTGGAAAATGCCAGGGATTGGAGCCCAGCCCGGCTTCCCAAATCCTGACGGTGCTGGGGGAGCAAGGTCTGAGACGGCCAGGAGATCAGCTGCAGGAGGAGCCCTCCAGCATTTCTTTCCGCTGGCAGGGTCTGTGGCAGCTCTCAGCTGCTCTTGCCGGGGCTCCCGACCCACAGAAACACCCCAGGAGCTGGAGCTCACGCCCTGTGACTCCCCGGGTGACCACCAGCAAGTCCCCAAAACTCCCTACTCCGGTCCCGTAGAGGCAGGACACGAGTGCTGCAGCCTCACCCTGCCTGCGCAGTGCTGGGATGGGGTTCAACACTACCCTTGCTGCAGCGGTTAAACCTCCAAGGGCCTCTTTAGCACCAGGAAGAAGGGGAAGGATGCGGTTCCCCGGCTGCGGGAGGACGGGCCAGCTCCTCCACCCCACTGCCAGCACGGCACAGCAAAACGGAGCAGCGCTTGCAAATGGTCCGTACTGCAGCATGAGCCAGAGCCACCCCCAGGAGGGTGACAGGGAGGGTGACGGGGCTTGCTTGGAGGGGTTAGAGAGAACCAACTCATCATCTAAATACACCCTGTCCTAGCACTGGGAGCTCCTGTGCACCCCGCAGGGGGTTTATTCCCATCAGTGTGGATATTAGTGGGTCTGGGGGTCTCCCTGAAGAGTGGCATGGCAGGAGATGAAGCCTCTTGTGAAGAAAAATAACCCTCAACCAGATGATGAGCCACACGCGGTTCCAATCTGGGAAGCGCCATCCCCACCTCCACCTTCTCCTGGGTGCTGCTGGTGGGTCCACAGCAGACGGCTGCCCCTGACCCATGCTGGGGAAGGGCTGCAGCTCCTGGCCACCCCACCATGTCCTGCTCCAAGGGGCACATTTAGCAGAGCTAGATGCCAGCTGAAGGTCCGCACTGTTCCCCACACCCCTGCCTGCTTGCTGACAAGGGCGCAGATGTCCCTCCCGGCGTGCTGGCCCAGGGTGGAAGTGGTTTGGTAGCGCTGGTGCTGGGCACGAGTCAGGCGTATGATCAGCATGAGAAATACCCGACGGAGGAGGACCTGAATCAGCACTCTCCAGGGCAACCGCAGAGGATGGATGCTGGGAGCACGGGGTGCCCACAGCGGCAAGGGTTGCTGGAGCAGGCAGGGCTCGAGGGCTGGCGGAGCTACGGGGACAGCAAGGACCGAGCCCCAGTCCCGAGGATGGGGCAGGATTGCCCCTACCCCAGCATTGGGCTGGAGGAAGGTGACGGTGCGGAAGGTTGATCCCTGCGCCCCAGCAATACGGCACAGCCCAGCAGCCCCCAGGTCACGCGCCCGTGCCCGCTTCTGCCGAAAGGCAGGAGGAGCGATTTTCACCTCACAACTCTCCCTCCCAGGTGCCGTGAGCGGCTGCTGTTACTTGTTGCCATCTGTTATTTTTGCAGTGTCAAAAATGCCTCTCTGCCGAGCGCCGGCCCATGAAATATGTATGCTGTGGCCTGCTCCTTTCCAAACTGCCATCTCCTCCCGCACTAAATCCCCTTCTTGCCTATTTGTCTCGCATTCAAATTTGTTTCTTTACATCTTATGGCTTTTCAAGCCATCAATAACAGCCTCTCCCCAGCTCAGTGCCGTCGCTGGTGCGGCTGAGCGTGCCCCGCTGAAGGACTCGGATGCATGTTATCAGGCCTGGGGCATGTTCCCCGTGCAGCATACAGCAGCGTGGTTGCGTTTGTGATGTGGGTACCCATGGCCGTGGGCTGGACTGGGCTTCCCACGCCCCGCACGGGCCAGCTGCAGCCACCGCGCCAGTAGGAGCAGCCCCTCAGCATGCACCGTCCCCCTCTGTGCCAGCAGCATCTGCCTGAACATGGTGGGGTGTGGGGACAGTGGCCCGAAGGGCATAAAGTCACAGCCAAGGGGCATCAGGAGCTGGGGGCCAGTGCTCTTGCAGGGCCATGGTGCAGTGACCCACGGGGGCTTGGCCCGCTCCCCACAGCAGCCCTGAGCATCCCTTGTTGGCCTCCCAGCCATCAGCGGGGCTGCCAGCTCAGGGATCCCCTCTGCTTCAGGAGCAGCCATCCCGAGATAAACACCATTGGATTTCGCTTCCACCAAAATGTGGCTTTTTTACATTTCACCTTTGCGTTTGGATCTGAGACTGAAGTTTCTCTGGAAACTCAGACCTGGTCGTGCACCACAGACCTCCCCTCCTAGCCTGGAGGCTCTGCCGACGCCGCGGGGCTGCCAGCTCTGCTGGCACAATGGGCAATGCTCGGAAATTTTCCCTGCTAAGATCAGGCGAGTATTTCCCGGGGGTGACTGATGCCGTTAGAGCCTTTCAAGGGAATTTCCTCTGTGGCACCTGGCTGAGAAACGAGCTCCCTGCCACGGCAGGGGTGGTCTGGCTGTGGCTGTTGGTTAACAGGGAGTCATGGCTTGGCCTGGCACCGCTGAGGCTAGAAAAGGAGCAAAAGTTATAGCCGATTAATAGTTTTTAATTGCAGCGGTAGCATCTGCTCCTCAGGCTTTAATGCAGCTCCATGGAACGCTGGCCTTTTTTTCTTCAGCAGGAGTTCGAACTGCAGCCTGAGACTTCACGTGCGCAGCCTCGTTGCGGCAAGGAACTTCAGGTGAATTATTTCACTCTAAATAGCACAAAAGAGTTAATGTGGCGCAGGAAATATTTTGAAGGAAATGGATGCTTTTTCATAGCTGACTTTTTACCCAGCTCTGTTAGGGGGCAATGCCGCTGTCTGGCTCTCACCATGGAAGGATGGGACGTCCCAAAAGGAAACCTTGCAAATGAGCTCAAGGAACCTCCGTGGTTTCAATGCTAATTACAGCAATGCCAGTGCTGGGGTGTGGAGGGAAAAACATTTGCTGTAACTAATTTTTCCTGTACCGCTGGCCCTGTGGTAGCTGTACCTCACTCAGACAGGGCCAAACTTTTACAGTGGTTACAGTTTGCTGGTCTGGGGGTTGCTTTGGAAAAGAAAAGTTTTGCGTCGCAGCTGCTGGAGCCTTCTCAAAGCTTCGGGCTCTTCCTCTCCTCGGGACATGGTTTCCCACCCCAGCAAACCTCGCAGGCCTGCTGCTGCCTGCTCCACTCCCGCCTGGCCGATGCTGCCTGCGCTGAGCATCCCCAGGCACAAGATGTCACTGAGGAGCTGGGTTTGGGCAGGTCTGCGTTAGCCCGGAGTCATCCTCTGGGAGCCACTGCAAAATTGGGGCTGGAAAAGTGAGAGGGGACGCGGGCACGGAGAGGGGACATGGTCACAGAGAGGGGATGTGGGCGCGGAGGGGGGATGCGGCTGTGATAACTTGCTGCTGCGAAACGGTCCCGCAAAAAGGAAGGGAGGTCCCTGCTCTCTGCTCCCCAGGCCAAGAGTCGTGAGCGTATCTGGCCGCGGAGTGCCAGGGAGGTGCTGGGTGATCTCTGGAGTTCAGTACTGGGTGTGCCTGGGAGGAACAGCTCAGTCAAACGCCTGCCAGGAGCGGCATGGACACTCGGCCCTGCCTGGGAACCTCCCAAGGCCCTGCCAGCCCTCTCCGTGGTGGGGTTCCACAGGGCAGGAGAAGCCCAACTGCTCCAGCCCATGCCGAGGGAGACGGTCTGCTGGCCCAAGCCGCCCCAAGCACCCCAGCACCCATGAACCCTGACCAAACGAATGAGGATTCAGCTGAAACCCCCAAATTGTTCATGCACAGACCAAGAGGAGCAGCCATCAAGGCTTGCAACATCTCTCCCATGACAGGTCCCCCAGGTCTGAGATACCCTCCCCAAGGGCCTCCCAGCTCTGTGGGCTGGACATGCCGCAGCCTGCCCCAGGGATTGCTACGAGGGGACAGGGACCCTTTTGGGGCACCCTTTGACCCTCCCTGGGGCTGCTCAAAGGGGTGAGGAGCCCCTTGGCCCTGCAGGGCTGGCCCCGGTGCTCCCCTCAGGGCCCCTCCGGTGGGATGGGGGCCACTTCAGGGCTCCCTTGGCACCCCCATAGCTCTCCCTGGGACTCCTCCAAGAGCATGGGGCTCCCTTCACCCCTCCCCAGGACTGCTCCAAGGGGACAGGGCTTCCTTCAGCCCCACCCGGGGCTCCCCTCGGGCCACCCCTGCCCCTCCACGCCCTCCCCGGAGCTCCTCGGAAGGGATGCGCCCCCGGGGCGGGCTGCCCCGAGGAGATGGGAAGAGGGAAGGTACCGGGCTGGGGGGCTGCGGGAGAGGAGCCGTGCCGGGCGGGGCAGGGTGGCAGGGTGGTGCCGGTGCCGGTGCCGGTGCCGCGGCAGAGCCGGGCCGCGGGGCGGAGCGGCGGCCCCGCAGCCCCGGCGGGTGCGGCCGTGCCGGCGGGGAGCCCCGCGGGGCGGCGCCGGGCGGGCGGTACTTAAGGCGGCGGCGCGGGGTGCGCGGCCCCGTTGTGCCCATGGCTCCGTCGAGCGCGGCCCGGGCGCTCCGCGCCGCCGCCCGCCTGGGCGTCCCCCGCCGCCCGCGCTCCGCGCTCGCCGCCGCGCCCCGCGGGGCCTCTCCGCCGCCGGCTGCGGGCAGGGGGGCCCGGCCGGTGCCTCCCCCTCCGCGGGGTGCGGAGCTGGGGCCGCCGCCCGCCGTGGATTTCGGGGACCCGCGGGAGGCGTTCCGCAGCAAGAGCAGCGCGGAGCTGCTGCGCGGGCTGGTGGTGCTGGGGCTGTGCGCTGTCGGGCCGCTGGTGGAGCACAACCGGGAGGTGGGTGGGTGGCGGGGGGCGCCGGTCCCCGGCTGGGGGGGGTTGACCGCTCCGAGGGAGGGGGGGGGGGGGCCGGTCCCGGGCAGGGGGGTTCCCGCTGCGGGTGGGGTGCCGGGCCTGGGGGGCTGCCCGCTCCAGGGGGGATGCCGGTCCCAACCTGGGCGGGGGGGGCGCTGCCCGCTCCGGAGGTTGCCGGTCCCGGACGGGGGGGGGGGCTGCCGGCCCTGGGCCGGGGGACCCGCCGCTCCGGGGGGGTGCCGGTCCCGAGCCTGCGGGGCTCTTGTTCTGGGGGGGGGGGGGGGGGGGTTGGGGGGGGGTGCGGTTCCGCTGCGGGCCGGGTGCCGGCCGGCGGGGCGCTGAGTTGCCGTTCTCCCGCAGCTGCTGCAGCTGTGCCAGCGGGTGCTGGGGCAGACGCTGTTCGAGCGGCTGATGAAGATGACTTTCTACGGGCAGTTCGTGGCCGGGGAGGACCAGGAGGCCATCAAACCGCTCATCCGGCGGAACCAGGCCTTCGGCGTGGGCGCCGTGCTGGACTACAGCGTGGAGGAGGACCTGAGCGCCGAGGAGGCCGAGCGCAAGGAGCTGGAGTGAGTGCGGGGCCGGGGCGGGGGCGGGGGGGGAGGCGGCGGCGGCGGCGGGACGGCGCGGGCACGGCGTGCGCCGGGCGCGGGCGCGGGCCTTGGCCGCTCTGCTATTGGCTGCGCCCGCCCATCCCCCCCGCTCCCATTGGCTGCGGAGCCGGGGTTGCCGTGCGTCACGGCCCCGCCTCCCGCTGCGCCCCCCTCCCCCCCGCCCTGGCGTCGCCGCCGCCGCCGCCCCCCGGGTGCCGCCCCCCACCCTCCCCAAACACGCTGGGGTGCTGCCCGCCCCTTCTCCCTCCCAGGGGTGCTGCCCCCGCCCCCCCACTGGGGTGCAGCCCCCCCCTCCATCCCCCTGCACACACCGGGGTGTTGCCCCCCCCCTCTATTCCCCCCACACTGGGGTCCTGTCCCCCTCAAGCCCCCTGCACACACAGGGGTGCTGCCCCACACGCTGGAGTGGTGCCCCCCGCGCTGCTGCACCCCCTCTGTTCCCCCTGCACACACTGGGATGCTGCCCCCCCTCCCCCCCCCCCCCCCGGGGTGCTGTTCCCCTCCACCCTCCTGCACACACGGAGGTGCTCCCCACCCCTGTTCCCCTCCCACCCCCTCTGGGGTGCTGCCCACCCTGTCCCCTTTTCCCCTGCCTCCACTGGGGTGCTGCCCTCCTCCACCCACCCCCCGCAAACACTGGGGTTAGACCCCCATTCCGCCTTCTCTCCCCACTGGGGTGCTGCGCCCACCCCACTGCACACACTGGGGTGTTTCCCCCCTCCATTCCCCCTTCTCCCCCCCCACTGGGGTGCTGCCCCCCCCCCCCCAGGGTGCTGCTCCCTCCATCCCCACCTCCCACACTGGGGTGCTGCCCCCCACCGTTTCCACCCACCTCAAGCTGGGGTGGTGGCCCCCCGCCCCAGGTTGCACCCCCTTCCTACACTGCCCCCCCCACCCCGGGCAGCCTTCCCTGCCTCCTGTCCTCTGCCAAGGGCAGGCGCCGGCCCAAAGCTGCCGGTAACTTTCCACTATTCGGGCTCCAGTTTCGGGCGGCTCCGCTCACCCGATCGATGGGCCGCTGGGCTGGCACCCCACGGTCACCAGGGTGGGCGCTGTCCCCCCCCACCCAGGAGAAGGGTGGCCCTGCCAGAGGGCGCAGGCTGGGGATGCAGCGCGCCCCCGGGCGAGGCTGCAACAGCCCCATGTCCCCATTCGCAGCTGGGGACACCATCCAGCTGCCACGTGCTTGTCACACGGTGTTAAAAATACAGCAGAAACGGCTTCTGGGGGTGATTTGCAAGTGGGGTTTCGGGTCGGTGCAATGACGCAGGTGCTGCTGCTGGACTCCTCCCAGCCGGCGCTGGGAGCCTTATCTCTGCTGCCCACCCGGGCGCTGCTTATCGGGGACCCCCTGCTTGCCGCTCACCGCTGCTGCTGGAAATCCCCATCGGCGCGGGGGTCCTGCCCATCCGTGGCAGGATTGGGCAGCTTGCTGGGGCAGTGCTGGTGTGGGAGCTGCACAGGGGGAGACAGGGCTGCGCCCGTACCAGCCCCTTGCAGATTGAGCTGCAAACTGCATTTTTTTTAATATAAAAGCTTCAAAATACCCCACTTGTAGCCCGTGGGAGGAATGGCTCTTCTGAAGGCGCGGAGCAGCGGTGTTTTCGGAAGCGGCTGGCTTCTTCCCCGGGCACGCAGCCGTGGTCTGGGCACACTGCTCAGCATGCCTGTGGGGCTGAGCTGGCGGTGCCAGTGCTGCCGGGCTGTGCCTGTGCCGAGCACTTCTTGCGGTTGACCATGGAAGGCTTTCGTGGGCAGGCTCTGTGCACCTGTATCCTGCCTGCTCACGGGGGGTGTCGGTGGTTTGTGAGCTGTCTGGGCTACGCTAGCCCCCCCCCCCGGAGCAGATTTGAAGGTTGCGTGCATGGGACAGCTCGCTAGGTGAGCTCTGCCTGTGCTGTGTGGGTCATTCCCACCCAGGAGAGCTTGACAAAGCCACATGCTGGACCCCACGCCCCCTGATGCCACCCTGCCCGAGCCCCAGCAGGATTCGCTCCATCAAATGGTCAGGGAAAAAAAAAGCCATCCTGGCAGTCACCCAGGGATGTCATGGAGCAGGGACAAAGCCCAGGGGAGGCGTGGGTGGCATTGGAAGGGCTGCGTTGGACACTGGCCCATGCCAAGCATCACTCTGGGTCCTCCTCGGCTCTGCTGAGGGGCAAAACCCCAAATTACCGGTGCTTCTGCCAAGGGATGGTGCCAAGCTGGGCTGCGCGTGGTTGAGGGGGGTGAGCAGTCCAGGGCTCGTGGCTGCTGGGCTCGGGAGCTGCATCCTTCCCTCTCATGAGCGCTCCGGGTCTTTACCCTGCTGCCAGCCAGGAAGCAGAGGTACAAACCAGGTGCAGCCAGCGGGTTTGTTGGCCTCCTGGTGCCACCTGCTGTTGTTTCCCCCAGGCAGAGCTCCTGCAGGCAGAGCCGCGCTGGGCTGACCAGCGCAGCCTGCTCCTCTGGAGATAACAGCAGGGAAATGCCCTTTCCTCCCTGGAAACGGGCCCTGGCCGCTCCTCGTAACAGGCTTCATGATCGGGAACAGCAGTGCAATGCGGGCAGGCACCGGCTTATCCTGCCTGCTGCAGGCTCACACCTGCCCTGCCCTGCCTGTGCCGGCATCCAGAGCTCCGCCAGCTTGTCCCAGGAGTCCCTGGCCATGCGCTGAAGGCTGCTGCCAGGTCCTGCGGGCAGCAGGGCCTGGGTGCTGCTCCGCTCCCAGGGCAGCGCATGGGCTGGGGGCTTCGGGACGGGTGCAGCCCTGGGTGGGGTGTGGAGAGGCAGTGCTGCGGCTGGGCAGGGGCTTCTGCTCCCCGTGGGGAGGGGGGGAAACAAGGAGCACCCCCATAGTGGAGGTGGTTGTGGTCCCCTTGCAGCCTTGGGGCTATTACTGGCCCGTGGGCATCCCGAGTCAGGAGATGGATTGGGGTTGTGCTAACATGGGGAAGGAAAATCCTGTCCCCGAGCCCTGTCAGACACCCTGAACAGCTCTGCCAGGCAGCGCGTGGACTTTGCTGCTTCTTGAGATTTCCTGCGTGGACACCTGATACCTGCCCCAGTGTGGGATTACGATCCAGCCTGGCCAATCAACCTCCCAGAGCTGCCTCCTCCCCTTCTCCTGCTCCCAGTGCTGCTGCCACCCGTGCCCAGTGCTCTGCCTGCATGTGCTGTGGGTCCCTGGGATCACGGTGTGGTTTCTGTTTGGCTTGAAGATGTGCAAGGAGGTCCTGTGATGGTCCTGGGCTGGTGTGTGCTGGCAACTCATGCATGGGCAGGCTTGAAGGACTCTCTTCTGCCAAGAGCTTTGCTTTATTCCTACCTGCAGGGTTTTAAGCATCACCCATAGCTCTGATCTGGGCTTCATGTGACCGTGAGTTTTTCCTTGGATGTGGTAATTCAGGGACAACTTCTCCCCGGTGTTCCCTCATCCCCTCTGCCAGGCCCATCTGCTGACAAGTAAAGCAAATAGGCTGTGCTCGTGGCACCCTCCTGGTAACCTCCAGGGCAAAATGGATTATTGCCTACTTATTTCTGACAAGGGGACCTTTGCGCTTCTCCCTGAGACAGCTTATTTGAGCCTGATCAAAAACTTCCTGAAAGCCCGAGTCTGCTGTGTCAGCTGGACTACCCTTCCCAGCGATCCAGCAGGCTGCATCGAGTTTTCATAACCTGCTTTGCAGCACTTGGAGGGCTTGGTTTGTGCATGCTTTGGGCGAGTGTGAGCTCCCAGGTCCTGAGCGTGCCTTGCGGGTGGCTCTTTTCTGGTTATAGCTTGCCAGAAGCATTTGGGCAGTGCCTGGAGATGTGTCCTGCTCTGGGAGACTTGCTCTCGATTTGCAGAAGGGGTGGCCAGGTACAAACTGCGTTAAGTGGCACTTGGTTGGTGTAGGAATGGCTTTGCTGGCCAAGACTAATATTGCAAAGAAAGCAGATGATATCCAGGAAGAACTATTTCTTCAGCTGGAAGGAGCTGCTTTTATTTTGCTTGATGTGGAACAATAAAGCGAGTGCCACGGCACTGCTTTGAATGCCCTCCTCGGGGAAGAAGGGCTCACTGCAGTCATGCAGCAGGAATGCTGCTGGAGACGGTGTGTTTGTCTTCAGGAACACAAAACACTTCAAATTTAAGGGTGCTGTTTGCTAATTTAGTTGTGTGCATTCACCCTGGGTAGGTCAGAGGAGGCTTTGCTCCCTGCCACTTGTCCCCAGCATCTTCGATCATAGAATCATAGAATAGTTTGGGTTGGAAGGGACCTCTAAAGGTCATCTAGTCCAACCCCCCCTGCCATGGGCAGGGACATCTTCAACTAGAGCAGGTTGCTCAGAGCCCCGTCCAACCTGACCTGGAATGTTTCCAGGGACGGGGCATCCACCACCTCTCTGGGCAACCTGGGCCAGGGCTTCACCACCCTCAGCGTAAAAAATTTCTTCCTTATATCTAGTCTAAATCCACCCCTCTTTAGTTTAAAGCCATTCCCCCTTGTCCTGTCGCAACAGGCCCTGCTAAAAAGTCTGTCCCCATCTTTTTTATAGGCCCCCTTTAAGTACTGACAGGCTGCAATAAGGTCTCCCCGAAGCCTTCTCTTCTCCAGGCTGAACAACCCCAACTCTCTCAGCCTTTCTTCACAGGAGAGGTGTTCCATCCCCCTGATCATTTTCGTGACCCTCCTCTGGACCCGCTCCAACAGGTCCGTGTGTGTCTCATGCTGAGGGCTCCAGAGCTGGACGCAGGGCTCCAGGGGGGGTCTCACCAGAGCAGAGCAGAGGGGCAGAATCCCCTCCCTCGACCTGCTGGCCACGCTGCTTTGGATGCAGCCCAGGATACGATTGGCCTTCTGGGCTGCGAGCGCACATTGCCGGCTCATGTCCAGCTTTTCATCCACCAGTACCCCCGAGTTCTTCTCGGCAGGGCTGCTCTCAACCCCTTCATCCCCCAGCCCGTATTGATACTGGGGGTTGCCCCGACCCAGGTGCAGGACCTTGCGCTTGGCCTTGTTAAACCTCATGAGGTTCACGTGAGCCCACTTCTCGAGCTTGTCCAGGTCCCTGTGGATGGCATCCCGCCCGTCTTGCAGACGTTGGATGCAAGGTGTGCTCTGGGGTTCAGAGCTGTCCTGCTGTGCTGCGGGTGGGACCTGCCCACAGGACCCGTACCTCCCAATATGTCCTCAGAGTCCCAGCAGCGTGTCTAGCTGAAGCCTTCCCCTGCACCACACTGCCTGCTCCGAAGGGACCTTCCATCCACTGTGGGCCTTGCTATCGCATCCCATCCCTGGGTGTATGATGTCTCCTCCCTCCTTTCCTCTACCCTCTGTGTTTAGGAGCAGAAAGCTTCTTGACCTGTCCTCAGGGTAGCAAAATCATGGAGCAGAGCCTGCCAGACGTGGTGCCTGCTGCTCCCCATGAGCTCCGACTGCTCCTGTCCCGGTTCACGCCAGGCTTTGCTGCGCTTTGAGCAATGCAGGGCTGTTCCTGGCTCCGGGGAGCAGGACGGAAGGGCTTGTCTGCTTGTTTATGCTTCCAGCAGCCCCTAATCCCTGTCACAGGGTTTCCATGTGGGAGAACATGTTCTGGGACCATGCCACGTGCCTCTCCGCTCTCTTGTGCGAGTCCTCTGGCTCCGGCCGGGTGGCTTTGCTGCTTGTCTTGCAGTGTGCTTCCCCACTGTTGGGCAGGGCCAATTTTGGGGCAGGGCCAATTTTGGGACAGTGACTCCAAGGCAGAGATTTCCTGAAGGAGATGGCTCTGCTGTCGCTCAGGGCTGCTCTCCAGGGGCTGGCAGTGCTCCTGGGTGAGACCTCGGGTCTGCAGGCTGGGGTTAGGGTGTCAGCAAGAAGGTTTAGCTTCTCAAGCTCAAGGAGGATCTCATGACTTGGCCAGAATCCCCCTGGGCTGTCAGAGCCCTGCTATCTCAGTGGCAAAGAGCTTGGCCTTGAAATTACATCTGAGGTCAGCTGGAGTTGAAGCTGAGACCTTGTTTGTAAGTTGTTGGCTAACGCCAAGGCGCAGCAGAGCGTGGGGCAGCTGAGCTGCAGCAGGGCATACTATGGCTTGATGCACCCTGGGTCTGGAGGAGCTTCTTGCTTCATGGTCTGGCCACTGGTGCCTGTAGGGTGGGGAGGTGTTGGGATGAGGTTTGGTGCTCCACCACAGTGAGGATCGTGGGCTGGTGTCATCCGAGACGGAGCACCCAGTCCCACCAGGGCTGACCTTATCCTTGCTGTGGGGTGGGCTGTTTGAGAGCAGCTCTGGACCCTGGGACACAGCATCCTCCCTGTGCTGCCTCAGGACCTCCAGGTCACACTTGCCTGGATGTTGAAACCCCGTTGCCTTCCGTGAGCGGGTTTGGGGCATCTGACTGGCCAGCAGAGCTGGCGCTGAGCAGCGTTTGATCCATTGGCAGTGGGATGGCGCGGGAAGAACAGGGTCCGATGTCAGGCTGGCGGCAGGGGAGCCTCGGAGCTGCCCTGGCCACCAGGGTGGGGTTGTGGGGGGGTTGCTGACCTGGCCCTTATCTTCCCTGTTTCTCTTCTTAGCTCCTGCACCTCTGCAGCCGAGAAGGAGATGGGAGGTGAGTGACCCAGCCTCTCCTGCTGACAGGAGATAGCCTGAAGGTCCAGCTGATCCGGGCACTGTGGGCCTGGTGTGAGGGAAAGACCCAGCTCCCACAGCCTCAAAGCATGAGCTGGATGAAGAACATCTTGGTTCTTGGCCAACCCTGCTCCTCAGCAAAGGCTGAGCCCCTGCTCAGGCAATAGAGCAGGCAGGGCGCATTGCAGCCCTCAGGGGTTCTTTTGAGGTCCAAGACAGAGCCCCTCTCCCCTGCGCCCACAGCAGAAGCTCCCAGGAAGGCTTGTAGGAGCTCAGCAGGGTTGTGTGGCCCATCTCCATCCTCTTCCACCCCAGGAGCAGAGCAAAGGGAGAAGCAGTACCGAGCCCATCGGGGATTCGGGGATCGCCGCGGTGGGGTCATCAGTGCCCGCACGTATTTCTACGCTGACGAGGCCAAGTGTGACCAGCACATGGAGACTTTCCTCCGCTGCATTGACGCCTCAGGTAAGTGCTCCACGTGTCCTCAGCAGCCCCACTGTGCTTGGGGACTGCAGGGACCCTGCAGCCCACCGCCATATCTCGGGTACCTCCCTTCTGCCCAAGCACTCTGCCTGTTGGGCTAGCTCTGTCTTTGTGGCTCCATCCAGGTGGCAGCTCAGAGGACGGCTTCTCGGCCATCAAGCTGACGGCGCTGGGCAGACCTCAGTTCCTGGTGAGTGTCAGGGCTGTGACCAGGGCAAGGTGGGTCAAAGCCAGGGCCACGGATGATGCATCTTGGGGGGGCAGGTGCTTTGGGGTTCCAGGCTTGCTGCAGTGGCATCTCTACTGATGGCAGAGAGGAGTGGGCACCAACAGGCTGTCCCCCGTGTGCCCAAGAGCACCCTGGAGACCCTGTCTCAACTTTTGGGGACACAGGAAGAGCTCAGAAGGTTAGAGGTCCCAATGTGAGGGTGTGGGGGGGTCTGTACTGCTAGGCTTAGCCCCTGCTTGGCCAAGGTCCCCTGCTATAGGGTCAGGGTCTGCCTCAGGCTGGGCACGATCCTGCAAAGCCTCCACCGCAGGAGGCTCTGAGACAGTTGGGCTCCAGCCCGGGTGTCTCACCTCGAGCTCTGTCCCCGCAGCTGCAGTTCTCAGAGGTGCTGGTGAAGTGGCGGAGGTTCTTCCACCAAATGGCCGCAGAGCAGGGCCAGGCTGGGCGGGCAGTGCTGGAGATGAAGCTGGAGGCGGAGAAGCTGCAGGTGAGGCAGGCAATGTCCAAGGGAGGAGGCTGTGCTGCCGGGGATGCGCTGCTGGAGGTGGCCGGTGGCCATAGGGACCCCGGAGCAGCCCTGACCTGTGAGACCTCTGAGCCTGGAGCAGTAAGACCCCTGTAGCCCCTTGGCACTGATGCTCCTTTTGGTGGCAGGAGGCCCTGGCCAACCTCGGCATCGCGACCAAGGCGGAGAGCCAGCACTGGTTCACAGGCGAGAACCTGGGTGTAAGCGGGTAAGCTGCCTGCGACCTGGGGCGTGCAGTGGGATGGGGACACTGGGGGACCTTGTCCCTGTTCGTGGGGCAGCAGCAAGGAGAGGTCTCCAAAGGCCAGCACTGGCTCAGCACAGCGACCAGGCAGAGAGGAGGTTCGGGTGGAGGTGACAAGATGGGTCAGGGTGGCATGTGCTGTGCACCTGGCTCGCTGGTGGGGGTTGGCAGCTGGTAGAGACCCCCCTGCCCCTGCAAGACACCAGGACAGACCTGGCTCTCTGCTCCCAGCACTGTGGACCTGCTGGACTGGAACAGCCTGATCGACAGCCGCACCAAGCTCTCCAAGCTGCTGCTCGTCCCCAACATGCAGGTGGGTACCCATCTCTGCCACCCCTGGAGTGGCCCCACAGGGAGGGTGCTGTCAGTATGGGTCAGCCCGTCCCCGTCCCCCGTTCTGGTCCCCTGCTACTGCTCCAAGGTTAGGGTGCTGCAAGGACTCATCCTTCTGTGTAGTTTGCCTCCTCCCTGCCGTTGCCTACCAACACGTGCCTCCCTGGTGCGAGTTTGCCTCCTGTGGGCAGGGCTGGCCGCAGGCAGGCAGGGTGCCACAAGCTGTTCTTGTTTCAGACTGGGCAGCTGGAGCCTTTGCTCTCACGCTTCACTGAGGAGGAGGATCTGCAGATGAAGCGGATGCTGCAGCGGATGGACGTCCTTGCCAAGGTCAGGGGGTGCTGGGGCTGGGGGAGCTGGGCACGGGCACCACCGCAGAGAGGGAAGGTGCGTGGCAGGTGGCCCCATCAGACCAACCTGCATGTCGTTCACACCGCCAGAGAGCCACGGAGAAGGGCGTGAGGCTGATGGTGGATGCGGAGCAGAGCTACTTCCAGCCAGCTATCAGCCGCCTCACCCTGGAGATGCAGCGCCGCTTCAACAGGGATCGGGCGATCATCTTCAACACCTACCAGTGCTACCTGAAGGTGAGGTCCAGCAGGAGGCTGGGCAGGAAGGACCTGCTGGCGCAGCTGGATGGAGACCTCAGCTCCTGAAGCCATGGCAATGCGGTGGCACGACTCCAGGGCTGGCTGGCTGGAGGTGCAGGGTGGAGGTCGCACTGACGCGATGGCCCAGTGCCATTTCTTCCATCTGGTCTCAGGAGGCTTACGACAATGTGACGGTGGACGTGGAGCTGTCACGCCGGGAGGGCTGGCACTTCGGCACCAAGCTGGTCCGTGGTGCCTACATGGAGCAGGAGCGGGAGAGGGCAGCCCAGATTGGCTATGAGGATCCCATCAACCCCACCTATGAGAAGACCAACGAGATGTACCACAGGTAGAGTACAGCCCCAGCCACGCTCCTCCCGCCCGCCCCACCAGGCACAGGCTCGGGCAGCCTCACCATGCAGCCCTGTACTGTCCTACAGGTGCCTGGACTATATCCTGGAGGAGATCAAGCACAGCCGCAAAGCCAACGTGATGGTGGCATCTCACAATGAGGACACGGTGAAGTTCACCCTGCACAGGTGGGTGCTGGGGAGGCAACGTGTCATGGCAGGGACTGGGGGCTCGAGGGATTTGGGGGCCCAGCAGAGCTGCAGTGAGATGTGCTGTGGCTTGTCGGGTCTCCTCTGCACTCACCTGGTGGGTTCCTAGCTCCCATCTGGTGCTCAGGGCTTCAGTTGGGGCTTGGAGCTGGAGTGCAGCACGGTAGCCCACAGCGGCTGCAGAGCTGGCCCCATGGCCCAGCCCAGAGGCTGTTTTAAAAACAAATCCCTCAAGTCCTTGCATCCCAGCATCAATGTGGGACGTGGTCAGTGCCGTGCACTCGTACTTGGAGATGATCCCTGCTCCCCTCGTGGGACACGCTGCCCCTGCATGCTCTGCTGTCTCTGCTCTTCCCTAACACGGAGGCTTGGCTTGCAGGATGATGGAGCTCGGGATCCATCCCTCGGAGAAGAAGGTGTACTTCGGGCAGCTGCTGGGCATGTGTGACCAGATCACCTTCCCCCTGGGTGAGTGCTGGGAGCAGGGGGGGACTTGGCAGATGTCCTCCTGCCCCACCTTGACCCCTGGGGTTTCCCTGAGCAGCTGCTGTGGGGTCTGAAGGGTGGATGGAGCCAGGCTATGGGTCTGTCAGAGGGCAGGACTGGCTGAGGACAGTGCCTTCTTGCCTCTTCCCCAGCTGTGTGGAGTGCTGTGACCCCTGCATGGGGTTTGGGGAAGATGTAGATCAGGATGTAGATAGAGAATCACATCTGTCTCCTGGAGGCCCCATGAGACCGTGATGGCTGGGCAGGAAGATTCCTGCTTTGGACTACGAGCTGAGATCGGGGTACTCCTAGATGGGGCAGAGATGGGTCCTGGCAGCCAGCAAACCCTTCTTATACCTCCTTGGTCTGGGCGTGTCGCTCTGCTCCACTGGAGGTGCACACCACGTCCTGGGCTCTCTGCTAGCGGGGTGGCAACAGGTTCTTGTGTGACCTTGTCCTCTCCTCTGCCGCTGGCCCAGGCAGCGGAGCAGAGCTCCCAGGGGCCCGGACAGAGGGACATGCAAGGGTCTAGGTAGCCCAGCTTAGGTCAGGGACTGATCCCCCTGCCCACACCAGTGTCCGGAGCAGAGACCCGAGGCCAGGAGAGCAGCGGGAGGCAGACCGGGCAGATGTCCAGCATAGATGCTGCTCTGTCCTGGAGTTCCCCTCGCAAACGGGGTTTGGCTGCCTGTCTGCAACCTCCTCTGGTCATGCTGGAAAAATGTGTTAACTTGATGTTTCTGGTTGAATGCTTCTTGAATTGGCCCGGCCCTGGCTGCTGACATTCCCAGGGCTCCTGGTGACCTCCGCCCGCTCCCCCCGGCGCGTTCCCAAGCTCCCCGTGCTGAGCCGGGGGAGGGATGCACCGCCGCTCCCCCCAGCCCGGGCAGGCTCGGCCACGTCTGGCCAGGGCCGCTCTCAGGCTTCCCCTCCCCAGTGCTCAGCTGCAGCCTCTGGCCGCTGCAACCCTCCCACCCGCCATCCCTTGCTCCATCGGCACAGCCCGAGGGGCATGGAAGAGCTGGGAGTAAGGGAGGCTTTTTTCCTTTTCTTTCCCCCCCACTTTTTGCCTTTCACACACACACACACACACACACACACTTTTTTCCCTTTTCTCTTTTTTTTTCCTTTTTCCATTCTTTTCCTTTCTTGGTACTTCCCTGACCTGCCTCTCTCCCTCCAGGTCAGGCTGGCTTCCCCGTCTACAAGTACGTGCCCTACGGCCCAGTGAACGAGGTGCTGCCCTACCTGTCCCGGAGAGCCCAGGAGAACAGGGGCTTCGTCCAGAGGGCGAACCGGGAGCGGGACCTTCTCTGGAGGGAGGTCAAGAGGCGGCTCCTCGCAGGCAGCCTCTTCGGCCCCAGCCACTAACCCCAACTGTGGCATCCAGCCCAGGGTCTCACGTACCTTCACCTATAACCACTATTGCCATTCCCTGTCCTAGTTCTGCTGCAGTTTCCCCCCCCCCCAGCACCCTTTGCCCTGGGAGGGGAAGTGTCCTTGTTGCTGTTTGAACCACATACACCTTCTGGAGGTCACTACCGTAGGGTTGCCCCAGCTGGCACTGCCCTGAGGGATGTCCCTCTGCCATCCCAGGGGCTCTTGAGCTGTGCTTGCCCTGGGCTGTCTCTGGGGAGAGAGATGCTGGCGTTCCCCTGCCAGCCTTCCCCCACGTTGGTGAATGCTGTCCCAGGGTCTTCCCCTTGTGGGATTGCACGGGGAGATTTGGCTGCCTGCTTTGTGCCTCAGGTCCAGGGCGGGCTGGGTGGCTCGGGGACAAGCTGGCCTCAGCCAAAAGCTCCTCCAGCCTCTGCCAGGGCTGGGGCTTGGTCTCTTCCAGCTCCATGGAGGCAGATGCCAAAGCAGAGGCCGCAGTGACGTGTGAAGGGTCACTGGGCAGGGGCAGGATGAGTCCCTGCCGCCTGTCCCAGGGCAGCCACTACCTGGCTGCTCACCAGTTTTGCACAGACCAGAGCTGGGCGGGTCCTGGGCAGGACCAGGCTCTCTCCCCATCCCACCGCCCTGAGCAGAGCCAAAGCTGCCCAGGGTTGTCCATCCTCAGGCACACGTCCAGTGGGTCAGGAGGGGCGAGAGGAGCTGGCCGGCCCCATCCCCATGCTGTTCCTGCCCTGCCCACAGTCCCCGGCTCTGATGCTGGACCAGGTCTGCTGCAGGCAGGGGTGGTGGCCACATGGGAGCACCAGGAGCCGGACCGCAGCTCAGCTCTGCCGTACACTGGATTTGTAGAGAATGGTGATGATTAAATCATAACTGTTTTTGCTCCTGTCTCTTTCTTGGAGTTACTGGGCAGCTCTCTGTCCCTGGGCTCTGCTTCACTACCCTGCTCTCAAAGGGGGGGTTAGTGCCTGCTCTCAGCCCCCTCCAGCTGCACGCTTTGGCCTGAGCCGGGGCCAGGGCTGGGGGAAAGGAGCCAGAGACGGCTGCACTGAGTGAGGCCAAACTTCCCCGGGCCTGGGAATGGGGAAGCTGCGGAGCTGTCCATGATGGCCTTGAGGGAAGCTGGGAGCCCTGAAGCATCCTCAGCTGGCCCCAGCACCCTGCTGCTCATGAAGGGGGGGTGGCAGCTGTGAGAGAACCTCTCCCCACCCTGAGGTCTGCTTTTGGGGGACATGCACCCTGCAGGCTTTCACTGCCTCAAATTAGGGGCAGTTTCTCCTGGACTCATTTTGGGCTCTGCAGGACCATGAGCACCTCTGGGCTTCCCTGCCTGCCAGCTATAAGGCAGCATCTTTTTCCCTGGGTTGTTCTCTCCACTTCTGGCAAGCCACCCAAGCCAAAGGGGTGAAGTTTAGGCTTTCCAGAGATGTTCACCTACTGCCTTTTTCTCTAGCTGAGACTCCCATGCCTTAAAAAACACCTGGAGCAGCAGGGAGCATGGCTGGAGCATGGGGCCGGGGCTGCTGCTATATAAAAGCAGTGCCGGAGCAGGCAGCAGCTGGGCTCCTGGTATTTTGGGGAGGAGAGGAGATGCACTCCCGGCACCGGGCTGCCTCTCCAGCCTGTGCAGGATGCTGCGGCAGTGGCATGGGGCGTGCTGCTGCCCCATGGCCTGAGCTCTGCTGGTGCGGCTGGACCCAGGGCTGGATGCATGAGCAGCTGTCATCTGCTGCAGGCTTCTGCAAAGACCCCCGGCCACCTGCATAGCTATTGCAGGAGCAGATGCTGCAGCTTCCATGCCAGCAGTTTCGTGTATCTGTACATGGCTGGTCTTGACCCCCCCCCCTTTTTTGGAGTTAACCCCCTCTCCAGCCCTCCTTCCAGGACAGAAAGGACTTGTGCACCTACAGGCAGCTCTGCAACATGCCTCTGCAGCGCGTGTGCTGCTGTTTGCAGGAGCTGTGTATGGGGTCAGGGTGCAGGGTGCTTGCCTCCTGCCTTACCCAGGGCACTGGATGCCCTTGAAACCCCCCAAATCCCCGTGTTCCCAGCAACCTTTATCCATGCTCAGCCAGAAAACAGCAACCGCTCCTTTTATTTCTGAGTGCATTGACCCAACCAAACCCTCCCTATATCTCAGGCTTTCCCCACCCTGCTCAGTTTTAGCTCTTGCTGCTGGAAGCTGCTTTCTGCTTGTCCCAAAGGAAAGGGAGGCATGAAACAGTGGCGGGTATGCCGGTAGCCCGTGCTGCAACACGCTCGCTTGCAAGGATGCTGGCTACAGCAGCAGGGGGAGTTGCAAGGGGAAAGAGCCCGTATCCTTGCAGCAACCATCTCGGCAGCCTTGCGCTCAAATGCCGTGAGCAGCCCAAGCGCACACGTGAGCGGGGGCTTCTTCCAAGAAGCAGAGCCTGGCCGCATCCCGGCAGGATGGTGACGAGTGCCTCGTATTGTATGACTCCGCGCTGCCCTGCCGTGCAGTCCTGCCCGCTGAAACAGCTGCAGGGATTTTTGAACCATCGACAAAACAACATATTTTTCCTCATTTTTGTGTTCAGAAATACTATAGTGCTGGGGTTTCTTTTTTCTCTGATGTTTTCCAAAACACAGTTCAATGGGAGGCAAGCACCTGGCAGGGCATTTCCAGCCTGAAAACTGAAAAAGGAGCTGCAAACGGTGGTGTAATGGAAAGCATCATGCCGTGCTCCCAGGGCGCTGGCACAGGCAACAGCCTCGCTGGCACCAGAGGGAGAGGCAGGATGGGTGGCTGATACCCGTGGGACGTGCAATCCCCCAGCCCTGGCAGCACCAGCCAGCCCAGACCATGCCACTCCCCTGAGCACCGTAAATCCTCCCTCCACCTCCTCCCCGCAGCATCCTCAGCAGCTTCTCCAGCCTCTGGCTACCAGCCGGCAGCATCTTCCGAGGGACCAGCTTATCTCCCCGGCTACGGCCCAACCCCTGCCCTGGTGTGGGTTAGAGCTGGTGAAAACGGAGCAGCACAGGATCTGCTGCCTGCCTGCCTGCAGGAAGAGAAAACTGTTTACTGAAGCCAGAAAACTGACAAAATCAAACACATCCTTGCACAAAGCAACAGCGTGGGAAAGGCGTGGCGGTGCGAGCCTGCCCTGGCTTACCGGGAGTGGGGCAGAGGAGCACCAGGCATGCTCAACACAGCGGGAAGGTGATGGAGAGAGCAGATAGGAAGGGAATCCTGGTTATGGAAACAGCCGGAGCGAGGCCACAGCTCCAGGTGGACACAGCTGCCAGGCGAGGCATGGGGATGCGACTGCCAAGCCTGGCTTCCCGCCTAACTTTGGAGTGAACTCCCTCCCCAACCTGCTCACCCAGACAGAAAGGGATGCTGAGCTCAACCCGGGGCTGAGAGTCATCCCGGGGGAACTCCTCACACATCAGTGCAGCTGGGTCACCACGGTCTCGGCATTCCTGCCCTGGCCATGGGGGCCGAGCAGGGCCACCCGCGTGTTTCTGGGCACCCTCCAGACAGGTCCTGCGAGCAGGACAGGGTGAATTGGGGGACAGGGATGTGGAGGCAGGGGAAGCTGGGCAAGGGATGCTGCTTCCCAGTGCTGCTGTGGAACATGTGGAAGGGGTCTGGGGGAACGTGAAAGGTGCTGGGGCTGCAGAGGGGAAAAAGGAGGACTACCCAATGGTCACAAGCCCATTTGAAAGCTCAGGTCTGAAAAGGAAAGTTGGTGGGTTATACTGGGTAAACCATCAGACCTTTCCTCTGCACCAAGGATGCTGCCAGTGGGATGTCGGCCACAATGTGCTGATACACCCGTGGCACAGGGAATGGGGAAAAGGCAATCTCAGGCAAGGCCACTGCCATCCGAGTCCCCACCGGTGGCCCGATGCCAATGTCACTCAGCGGGAAGGAGGAATGCGCTAGGCTTTGCCTTCCCAGCTTCATGCCACGGAGGGTCCTGGCTGCTCTCTGCTGTGGCATCACACACGCAAAGGCCACAGGGCACCTGGGTTCGCTGCACCCTGCCAGAGAAGGTGCTGAACCAGGATGTTACAAATCCGGACTGTCAAAACTGCAGGTTGTCGGTGGCTTCTGGGGCAGACTCCGAAAGCCAATGCAAAGAACACACATTGGCAGGGGGCAATCCTGTAGATTTGAAACCGTCTCTGCACTTTGCACAAGCTACTGCCCATGGCTGGGCATTGGGAGGTCAGTGAGACTCTCACATGCACATTTATTGGGATGTAACTGCAAAAAAGAATAATTCCCACTGGCAAGACCAGCAGAGACTTCCCCATTCCCACCTCTTGTCTGAGCAGGAGAGAAACCTTCCCTGCACATCAGCCCCATGTACAGCAAACACCGAAGGATGTTGGTGGTCAGAACTCACCAAACTCATCTACTCTTTGCTCGGTGAAGGGATCCTAGGGCTGGGAAGGTGCTCAGGACACCACCCAGGACTCCCTAATCCTCTCCAGAAGGATGCTCCCAACCCATGCCTAGTATGATGGAGGCTCCACGTCCACAGGAAAATCCCGGAGGTGTGTGGCCCTCAGACCCAGCTCTGCGGGAGATGCACACTGTCCATACACCCTTCCACAGCTCCTTGGATGCAGCCAGCACTCAGCAGGAGACTGATGCAGCTATTTAGCTGCCTGTGTGCTGCCACACAGGAGAGGGTTGGGATGTCCTCCATCCATGCTTTCACCATACAGCTATTGGATGTTCCTGGAGCTCAGACAAGAGCCAGATCCCTTGGACAGCCGGACCCCAAGGCTGGCAGGCACCCAGGACTGCCAGACCGCCAGGACAGACAGACCCCGGGACCATTGGCACCCAGGGCTGTTGGGCACCTGAGGCTGCCAGACCCCTGGGACAGCCAGACCCCAGGGCTCTTGTACACCCAGAGCTGCCGGGCCCCTGGAGCTGCTGAATCCCCGGGACAGCCAGACCCCGGGGCTGCAGGACTCCGGGGCCATCCAAACCCCGGAGCCATCGGACGCCCAGGACTCCCGGGCACCTGGGAGCTACTGGACCCCCGGGCTGAACTGGAAGCCAGGACTCCGCAGCCTTCCCCCCCCCCCCCTTCTCCCCCCCCCCCGCCTTGGGAAACCCTCCGCCGGTTCCGCGGGGCTGCCTCGGCGGCAGGGGCCGTCGGGGCCGTCGGGGCGGCGCTGCCCCGCGGCTGGGGAGGCGGCGGCCGGCGGCCCCCGGAGCCTGGCCCGCCGTCAGGGGAACCAATGCGGAATTTCCTGGCTGGCGGCGGGGCCCCTCCCGCCGCTGCCGAGAGGGGCGCGGGGGAGGCGGCGGCGGAGCGCTCGCACTGCGGCTTCCGCTCCGCCGAGCAGCAGCCGGGGCAGGGCGGGTACCGGGCACGGCGGGGCCGGGGAGGTTGGGGGGTGGGGGGGGGAGAGCGCCCGGCCCCGTATGGGATGGGCCGGGTCAAGCCGGGCCCCGCCGCTCCGACGGTCATGGCGGCCCGTGGGTTGCGACCGCCCCGCCGCGCCCGAGCCGGAGCCGCGGTGCTGCTGCTGCCGTCGCTGCTGCTGCTGCTGCTGCTGCTGCTGAGCCGCGGAGCCGCGCAGGAGCTGAGCCCCCGCGGCAGGAACGTCTGCAGGGCCGGCGGGTAGGAGCGGCGGGGCGGGCAGGTGTGGAGGGGCGGGACGGGACCCCCGACCCCACGGTTCGGGGGCCAGGGCGCGGTGGGGTGCGGCGGGGCTGGGGGGGGGGGGGGGGGGGGGCTCGCCACTCCTCTCTCCCGGGCCAGCCGCGGCGCTGGGCGCCTTCCAAGACAAAGTCCGTCTTGTGCGGGGCTGAGGCGGGGGGAGCCGGGCGCCGGGGAAGGGGCGAGGAGCGAGGCCGGGAGCGGGGAGGCCGGTTCTGCTCCCCGGGCGTGCTGCGGGGAGCCGGTCCTGGGCACACCGGGACCGGTCCTGCCCCCCCTTTGGGTCAGTCCTGCTGCGGGGAGCCGGTCCTGAGTGCCCCGGGGCCGGTCCTGCACACCGCGGGGGCCGGGCGTGTTGCGGGGAGCCGGTCCTGGATGCCTCCGGGATCGGTCATGCTCCCCCCAGGGCCGGTTCTGCTGTGGGGAGCTGGTCTTGGGTGCCTCCGGGGATCGGGTCGTGCTGTGGGGGGCTGATCCTGCGTCCCCGGGGCTGGTTCTGCCGTGGGGAGCTGGTCCTGCGTGCCTCTGGGGATCGGGTTGCACTGTGGGAGGCCGGTCCTGCACCCCCCGGGGCCAGTCCCACAGCCAAGCCTGGGCTGGCAGGATGCAGGATGCTCCGGGTATCCTGGTGGAGCTGCCCCGGGCTGCTTGGGATGACGGAGTTGGCAGCTCCAGGACCCTTGGGTTTGGCTTCAGAAAGTGGGTGCTGGCACTGCCTGGCTCTCCCCGGGGGTCACATCCTGCCTGCCTGGCTGGGGGCAGGGCCCTGGGATCTGGCACTGCCTTGTCCCCACTCCCACTGCTCTCCGTGTACCGTGGGTCGCTTTGCAGCGCATCACCTCGGGCCAAGCTTCTCCGCAGCGCTCGGGCTTGGTGCTGGCCAGGCTGGCCCCAGCAAAGGGGGGGAAGCGCCCACAGCCGCTCCCTCCCGGTCAGGAGAGCAGGATCCCCTGCCCTTTATGGGGGGCCCAGGCCATAAATGCACCTTTACATGTTGCCCGTGAGGTCAGGCGAGTCCACAAGGAAAACATGTGCTGCGAGCGAGAGGGGCCCGCATAATGGCTCCATTCAGCAGGGCCGCAGGGCGCTGGTGCCCCCTCCTCAAATTACAGGCTGAGTTTCCTAAGGAGGCATTTCATGAGCCAGAGCGGCCGCAGCTCCCAGCCCCATGCCGTTCCTCGGCAGGGGAGGATGTGGGGAGTGGTCCCTCCTCGGCTGCCCGTGGTCTGCCGAGCTGGTTCCCAGCAAAACTGCCCCCACGTCCTGGGGGTGGCAGAAGGGACGTGAGCAGTGTGCCTCCCTGTTCCCAGCATCCTGCCCCGAGTGCTGAGGACGGGTGCCTGGGTGCTCCCCCTTGCACAGAGACCCCTCCCATCCCCACTGATTTGAGGTGGGGGGAGATGCTGCACCCAGTGCCTCAAGGCTCAGACTCACTCCCTGTGCCACCCGTGCGTGCCGTGGGGCGCACAGGAGGCACCCACTGGTGAGCAGGACAGGGTGTAAGGGATGGGCAGGTGCTGCAGGTCCTGCCCTGTGCTGGGGGCTGGGGGCAGCCGGGCTGGACGTGGCCTGGGGAGCAGGTCCCAGCGTGTGTCCCCTGAGCTCGGTAAAGCTGCTGGTTGGACTCTTGGACGGGTGGTTGTGCAAGTACCGGGCTCTGTCAAGCACATCCAGGCATCCCTCGGGGATGCCGGCCATGGGTTTCGGAGGGCTCGAGAGGAGGATTCTGCTTCAGCCTCTCCTGCGACCTCTTGAGACCCGGCTAGCAGATAGGAGAAAAGGGCATATTTGGGGGCTATTTGGTGTTAGTTTTGTGCACTAAGCGCAACTTGCTCCTAAATGTGAAGCTTTTATAGTCAGTTACAAGTTGGCATGACCCTCTCTGAAGCTGCCGTTTGGGATGCAGGCTGATGAGAGCCCTGCGCGCGTGGGCATTGCTTTGTCCCTGTCCTGCTCTCACTAATGCTCTCTTTTGGTAATCTTTGTTTTTTAACTTGTTTTTCTTTTCTTTCTCTGCCTGAAGGGTTTCTGTTTACGTACGCGATCCTACTCCTGCCTGCACCAGGGGATCTCTGTCTTTGCCTGCACCCCGAGGCTGGGTTCGGGTCGGGGAGCTGCGGCTGGCATCGGCTGGGGAGTGGATGCTGCTGGCTGGGACCCGGTGGTCCCAAGAGCCCTGTGTGCCACACGGAGGGAGCTGGGTGGCACCGAGTGATGGGTGACACAGAGAAAGAAGGAGCTCAGCGCTGGGGTGATGCTCGGGAGGAGCAGCGGGGTGGGGAGCACTGGGGATGGCCGCGTGGCTGGGGAAGGTGACGGCAATGCTCTGGGCTTCGGGGACACGCTGCGCGCCCGCAGGCCTCCTCTGCAGCTCTGTCGGACGGGCTGAGAGCGGGGAGGTCTCGCATGGGACCACGGGCAGCAGATCCCACCCGAGCCCCAGGGTGTCTCTCCTTCTTTTGGGGGTATGAGCCTGCTCCTCACTGTTTTAGGGGGCTGCATTGGTCTGGATGAGGAGCCATCCCTCCCACCTCAGGAGCCCTCCCACAGCTGTAGGTAAAGGGGACATGCTTCAGGGAGCAATGCAGGATATTAATCAGCAAGAAAAATATTCTGTCTCCGTAAAAACCCCCAGAGCATTTGCGGAGGTCCCGTGTCCTGCTGATGCTCAGCATGAGCGGGATATGGCCATGTGCCAGGGGCAATGCTGGCATCGAGTGCTCGTCCCTTCAGGTCACGGCTCCGGCTCTGCCCACATCCCTGCTCCTTTTCGTCCATATCAGCAAAGCTCCCAAGCCCCGGCCACATCTCAGAGGCAGCTTTTCTTTTTTCTTTTTCCTAGCGTTTGTAGTGCTTCGAAGGAAAGAAAAAGAAATAGAAAATGTATTTGCACTGTGCATGTCTGCGGTGGCATGTCCGTGTGGGTCGGGAGCAAGCTTTTAAACAGATCTCCCAGTTATCCTAGTTCCTGTGGTCACGGGACACATGGAGCAAACCCTCTTTGGAGGAGCTGAGACCACGAGACGTGTTTTAGACCTGTGCCCCGATGGGTGCCGGTCACCTCTGCAGCCAGCACTGACCCTGCCTGGGGCTGTCTGTGCTCGGGGACCAGTCCATGTGCCGCACTGGGAGCACCAGTTACCCAGTGCCGCATCCCAGCTGCATCTCCTTGCAACGGGAGCAAGTTTATTTGCTGTCAAAGCTGCTGATAAACGAGGCGGGGGCTGAGTGGAGGGGTGCAGGATGCCATCGGCAGGCATGGTGAAGGAGAGATTAAGCTATCTGTTAAAAGATAAGCACGAGTCCTGCGTCTGGAGAGGCGGTGTGTGGGCTGGGGTCCCGGCTGGTGGTGGTCGCAGTCCCGCTCGCCTCTTCTGGCTCGCGGCAGGGGAAGGGTTTTTCCCTCCTGCTGCCGTGTTTCAGCAGCTCCCGGCTCCCCGCCATCGGCTCAGGGCTTTCATCATGGGCGATGCTTTTTGGTGCATCATCTGTGATGTCCGTTTTGGTGGCCAGGCTGAGCTGTTCGAGGGAGGAGGTTTCCCAAGCGGAGGGGTTTCCCCTTGCAAACCTGCGATGGTTTCATCTAAAAACTACCAAACACTGAATTTCTAAAGGGTGGAACAGTGAAAGCAACCCCAGGTGAGACAGCAGGTGCTTTGGCCGCGCCGTGAGAGGGTCAGGGCACCGCGGACCCTTCCCCGCCTGCGCCCGAGCATCCCAGCACAGCTGGCGAGGCTTTTCGGGGAGGGCAGCCTGAAGCCTCTTGCAGAGAAGAACCTCGTCTCCAGCCCACCCGGTCCTCGGGAAGGTGGTTTGGTGGTTGAGCCCCCTTTGCTGTTAACACCGTGCATCTCCTTGCATGCTCAGCCAGAGCAGAGCCCCCCACTCGAGCCCCGGGGTCCCCGCACGGGGGGTACGCACTGGCTGCCATCGCAGTGTCTCGCGACTGCTTCGACGGGCTGAATAGATGGAGCTATTTTGGGCTCCTGCTGCAAGGCATTTTTTCCAGGCCTTGAATCATTTTTGTGGTTCTTTTCTGCCTCCTTTCCAATTTTTCACCGTCCGCTGCGAAAAGGGGGACGCGATGCTCCCGGCTGGCCGTGTGGGTGCTGCCCGCTGAGGGGCTGGTGGTGGGAGCTGCGTCCAGCCTCCCCGGTACCCGCGTTCGGCTGGGGGGCTGCTGGCAGCTCCCTCCCCGGCCCTAGGACAAGGCGGTCTGGCAGCCAGACATGGTCCTGTGACTCTGCTGGGTTTCGAGCGAATACTTCCTCGCTGTCTCCTCCTCCTCTTCTGCATTTGTTACATATAAAGAGGAAAAGGGGAAAAAAAAAAAAAAGAAAAAGCAAAATGCATTCCAGGCTGCGCTGCCGGACCAGCCCGGGTGAAGTTTTCCTCGACTGCAGCGTCCGCTCAGACCATTTATAACCCTCCAGCATTGCTCCGGTCAGCAGCGGGGACCGGGCGGTGTGGGTCACCCCAGGGATGAGCGGGTCGCCCCAGGGATGAGCAGTGTTCCCCCACCCAGGGGATCCCTGCGGTGTCATGGCACGGGGAGCGTGTTCCCCACACCTGGGTTGGAGCATCGTGAGCCCCCGGCCATTCGCCTGGGGGGGGTCATTGAACGAGTGTGGGTGAGGTGTCCCTGCTTAGTCCCCACCTGTCCCATCCCCGCAGGGTGTCCCTGGCTCCCCCCCTCCACGGGGGTCTGAGACCCTGTCCCAGTGTTGGCCGGGGTCAAGCTTGTGCCAAAACCACTTTGGCTGATGATCCTGTGCACGGTGATTCCTGGAGCCGGTGGCACTCCAGGACACC
Organism: Aptenodytes patagonicus; assembly: GCF_965638725.1. Taxonomy (NCBI): domain Eukaryota; kingdom Metazoa; phylum Chordata; class Aves; order Sphenisciformes; family Spheniscidae; genus Aptenodytes; species Aptenodytes patagonicus. Next base: position 16,919,790 of record NC_134963.1, read on the forward strand.
CAAGGGCTCAGGGACCCGTCCTGCAGTTGCCATCGCCCGGCTCGTACGTGGGGGTGGCATGCAGGCAGGGGGTGCATGCAGGCAGAGGAGGGCAGCAGGGAGCGTGGAGGCAGGAGGGTGTATACAGACAGAGGAGGGCAGGGGAGTGCAGGCAGGCAGCGGGGTGCAGGCAGGCAGTGGAGAGCAGCGGGGTGCAGGCAGGCAGCAGGGTGCAGGCAGGCAGTGGAGAGCAGCGGGGTGCAGGCAGGCAGCAGGGTGCAGGCAGGCAGTGGAGAGCAGCGGGGTGCAGGCAGGCAGCGGGGTGCAGGCAGGCAGTGGAGAGCAGCAGGGTGTAGGCAGGCAGCGGGGTGCAGGCAGTGGAGAGCAGCAGGGTGCAGGCAGGCAGCGGGGTGCAGGCAGGCAGTGGAGAGCAGCGGGGTGCAGGCAGGCAGCAGCGTGCAGGCAGGCAGTGGAGAGCAGCGGGGTGCAGGCAGTGGAGAGCAGCGGGGTGCAGGCAGGCAGCGGAGAGCAGCGGGGTGCAGGCAGGCAGCGGGGTGCAGGCAGGCAGTGGAGAGCAGTGGGGTGCAGGCAGGCAGCAGCGTGCAGGCAGGCAGAAGAGGGCAGCAGGGTGCAGGCAGGCAGAGAAGAGCAGTCTGGGGACGTTCACGGTGGTGTGGGCACCACCAGCCCCTGCTCACCGCAGCACCCTCCTGAGCGGGGAGGTCCAGCGCCAAGGGCAGGCAAGCTGGGCATCTGGCTGCAGGCACCGAGCCATCCCGTCCCGGGAGCAGGCTGCTTTGCCGGACCCTCGGGGGCAGAGCGGTTGGTTTTCCCCTGGGACATTTAGAGCCTTCCCTTTTTTCCTAGCTTTTGGGGGTCTTTGGGATTTTTTTTGACAATAACAGTTGCAAATGCAACTTTCATTGTTTCATTGCTCCTGATTAATGGGAGGAACTGGTCCTGTCCTCACTCCTGGCGTCGCCTCGGCTGGCTGGTGGGGCATTTCAAGCCGGTGCCCGTGGAAGCCCCCCAGCAGATCTGTGCTCCCTGCACGGTGGAGGAAGAGCCGACAGCTCTCCTTGCCCCATGAGGGTGCAGCAGTTCCCGGCCAGAGTTCAACTAACTGGGAGCAGGACTTCTCACCACCACGGCGTCAGTGCTCCCGGCGGGGTTTTGGGAAGGACCAGGCCTTTCTGAGGGTCGTAACCATTTGTGGTGGTTTTTTTCCCCTGCAGCTCCTCAGTGCTTGTGTGCTGCCCGGGATGGAGGCAACAAGGAAGCGAGTGTTTAACAGGTAGGCACCAGTGTTTTGCTTCATTGGACACTGCTCATCTGCCCATCCTTTGCTGAGCCCTCCTGGCCTCACCACCGCTGTCAGGGGCCACCCTGATGTGCCCCACGGCGGGGACCCCCTGTCCCGGGGACCTCTGCCTGCAGCCAGGCTCCCCGGGGATGCTGGAGGCTGTCCTGCCTCCCTGCAGTGCTCGAAGCCAGCAGCGTGTGGATGGAATGGGTGCTCAGACCCAGTGCTGGGGTGCTGGTCACAGAGCCCAGCCCTGGGGTACCCCCTGCCCCCACAGTGATGCCCTGGGGTGTCCCAGCCCCCAGCAGGCCCCTCTGCGGGGAGCATCACCCCTGCTCCCAGGCTGGGGGCTTTCTCTCCATGCCAGCCAGCTTTGGGTCTAAGGATTTGGGGGTGCTGCTCTGGGACCCAAGGGACAGCGAGGTGTCCCCCAGGGTGAAGCGTGGGGACAGGGAAGGTGCAGCTGCAGGGGTGGGACCCAGAGAGTTCCCACGGGTGCTGCAGCAGCGTGGGGAGCCAAGTCAGAGCCGCTGGTGGAGAAGCCGCCAGGACCAGGCACGTGTCCATCGTGGCCCCATTGGGGGGAGGCTGCCGGGGCAGGCAGGCTGTCAGGCAGGGGCCACTGAACCTGCAGGCAGGGCAGCCCCAGCTGGGGCCACGCTGGGCATTACAGCTCTTACCAGGAGCCGCAGCAAGCCCGGCATGGATGCTCAGCATGAAGCCCCAGGAGCTCTCATCCCCTGCACTGCCGCCACGATGCAGGCAGCTGGTTTGGGGTTCCTGTGCTACTCCCCGCAGTCTCGGCTGGCCACGGGGCTCGCCGTGCCCCAGGAGAGCTGGAGGAGCTCTGCACACTGGCCTGGGGCATCAGCAGTTTGCAGCCGGCGGCGAAGACCACGTAACCAACTAACCCACCGTGCATGAGCCCTTGTAACCGCTCGCTGCATGCGTTGGGTGCCCGCGCACCGGGAACAGGACGCAGTCCCTTTGGCATGCCGGCAGGCAGGGCGAAGGACAGGGTCTGCCAGGACAGCGGGGGGAGGACGGTCCCACCAGCGAGCTGTCCCCGTCTCCTTCCCCCCCAGCCTGCTCTAACCATTAGACTCACTGCTCCTAACCTGTGTAATCTGTCTATTTTAGGGGTTTCTATAGTATCCATCACCGTAGGTCTAAGAACTGCCAGGTAAGGTGGATGGGATGGGTGGTCTGCTCTCCCTCTCCCAGTAGCTAAGGATCTGCCTGCGCCTGCCCGCACCGCAGTGCTGCCTGTCCCACGTCCTGCGCCTGCCCCGCTCTGGGTGTTGGCCCCAGCGCAAGGTCCCCTCGGCAGGAGAGGGGCTGGTGGCCTTTGGGGGCTGGTGGCCCGCACAGGAGAGGCAGTGGTGGGGGTGGCATTGACACCGCTGCAGTCTGTAAGGAGTGCAGGGAGGGGGAGAGGGGGACCATGCTCGTGGCTGCCCGCACCCCATGTCCCTCTTCTTCCCCAGCGCCTGCAGGCAGCCCCCGCCCGGAGTTGCCTCTGCCGGAGATACGGAGCTGAGCGAGGGATGCTGCCGCTGGGTGCAGCCGGTGGCAGGGACAGGGCTGAGCTGGGTGGCAGGAGGCTGGTGGCAGGGATGGAGCTGAGAGGGGAGGCAGGAGGCTGGTGGCAGGGATGCTGCTGAGCTGGGTGGCAGGAGGCTGATGACAGGGACAGGGCTGAGCTGGGAGGCAGGAGGCTGGTGGCAGGGATGGAGCTGAACAGGGTGGCAGAAGGCTGGTGGCAGGGACGCTGTTGAGCTGGGCGGCAGGAGGCTGCTGGCATTTTTCTGGTGAGGGTCCCATTTGGCCTACCCGGCTGCTTGCCAGGTCGGTTGTGGTGCCACAGCTCAGCAGCACCCGGAGTGCCACCACGCACCCCTTCCCCTGCTCTGCGGTCCTGAGGGGGGGTTGGGGGAGCAGGGACAGCGGGGACGAGCCCGGTGGCACTCACGCTCATGCCTGCCGTCTGTCTGTCCATCCAGCTGTATGCGAGGGGAACTTCACCTGCAAGGAGAACGAGGTGTGCGTCAGGCCCGGCGAGTGCCGCTGCCGCCACGGCTACTTCGGCGCCAACTGCGACACCAGTGAGTACCAGCAGGTGCCCGTGTGTCCTTGGCGAGGTTCGCTGGGGTGGCCCTGGGGTGCTGGCTCATCCCGGGGTAACTTTCCAGAGCAGAGCATCAAAGGTGGGGCTGCAGATGCTCTTGCTCTGCCCTTGCCTGTCCCCCGGCTTTGTCCCCAGGGCATCGTCCCTTTGGAGGGGTCTCCTCTGAGATCCAGTGCACTGGGAGGAAGGGGGGGACTGCGGTCAAGAAGTCCTGTCAGGGCTGGGGGTCTCCACCGGTGCCTGGTGGTGGGGTTGTCCCACGGGCAGTGCCAGGGCTGATGGCTCTGCCCGCAGAGTGTCCTCGGCAGTTCTGGGGTCCCGACTGCAAGGAGATGTGCAGCTGCCACCCCAACGGGCAATGTGAGGACGTGACGGGCCAGTGCACCTGCAACCCCAACCGCTGGGGTCCCAAATGCGAGAACGTCTGCCTCTGCAAGCACGGCAAGTGCGACCAGAAGACGGGCAAATGCACCTGCGAGCCCAACTGGTGGGGACCCCAATGCTCCAGCTCCTGCTACTGCAGCCACAACTCCCAGTGTGACCAGCAGACGGGCAACTGCCTGTGCCAGCTGGGCTGGTGGGGCCGCGGTTGCAACAACCAGTGCTCCTGCAACAACTCGCCCTGCGAGCAGTTCACGGGGCGCTGCCAGTGCCGGGAGCGGACGTTCGGGCCCCGCTGTGACCGTTACTGCCAGTGCTACAAGGGCAAGTGCAACCAGGTGGATGGGACCTGCACGTGCGAGCCGGGCTACCGGGGGAAGTATTGCCGCGAGCCGTGCCCGGCTGGCTTCTATGGCCAAGGCTGCAGGAGGCGGTGAGTGGCCGGACCCTGTTGGGCCTGATCCGGCACCGTGGGCTTGGTGGGAGGTGGCGGCAGGAGGTTTCGGGGATGCTGCACTGGGTGACGGGCTCCCCTTTGGCCATTGCAGGTGCGGGCAGTGCAAGAGCCTGCAGCCGTGCACCGTGGCGGACGGGCGCTGCCTGACCTGCGAGGCGGGCTGGAACGGCACCAAGTGCGACCAGCCCTGCTCGCCTGGCTTCTACGGAGAGGGCTGCGAGAAGCTCTGTCCCCCCTGCAAGGACGGCCACACCTGCAACCACATCAACGGCAAGTGCTCCCATTGCAACCCAGGCTGGATCGGAGACCGGTGAGTGCAGGTGGATGCAGGGTTGGGCCCCAGCGGGGTGATGCCCAGCTTCCCTGCTGCTCCCTGCTGGGGGACCAGGGGTGGCTGTGGGTTTCTGCAGCCAGGAAGGAAGGGCAGGGGTGGGCTGAGCCTACTGGCATGGCCGTGGGACCAGAGGGAGCCTGCGAGACCCCTGCCCCATGCCCCCAGGTAACGTTGGGTGCTTGCAGTAGGGCTCAGCTGTGAAGCTGGGATGCTTTCCTGCAGGCTCTTGTGCCCAGGATTGGGTCCGCGGCTTTGCAGCACCCAAACGGGGCTGACAACGCACAGCCCCATCTCCCCGTCTGCAGGCAGGAGGGCCAGGGGGATGCCGGAGGTCCCCGGGAGCTGTGGGTGCTACAGCTGCCTGCCCTTATCCCTCCCCAGGTGCGAAACCAAGTGTCGGAACGGGACGTACGGGGAGAACTGCGCCTTCGTCTGCAGCGACTGCGTCAACGGCCAGTGCCACTTTGAGACCGGCCGGTGCCTCTGCCGCCCTGGCTCCCACGGCACCTAGTAAGTGAGCCACGCTTCGGGGTGCACCCTGAGCAGGGGTGATGCTCGGGCACCTCCTGCCCCCTTGGGTCCTATGTGGTTCCCAGCCGAGAGGTTTCGTGCAGTGGAAGTGCTCGCGGGCAGTAATTTGGATGATTTTTGGAGCGGAGGGGAAAGGCCGTGCTCGCGGAGCCGTTAGCAGCAAGGTAACGCTGCGAGAGAGGGATTTTGCTTTAGGAAACAGCTATTTGGCAAAAACAAATGCCGTCGACAAAACGGTGGTTTAGTTTTTGTTTTGGTTTGGTTTTTTTTAAGTCCAGGGTGGAATTTCTAGCCAAAAAGAGAGAGAAAACCACATCCCAGAATAGCAAATAGCCTCACGGGCATGGCATCTGCAGGGCGCTCCTGCTGCGAGCTGCAGCTCTGGCCAGGGTCTTCTTCACCGCCGGGAAGAGCCCCGCAGTCCTTCCCTTTTCCCCTGCCCAAGGAAGGGGCACAAGGGACGTCGGAGTCCTGCTCACATCCCCTGGTGGTTTTTTCCAGCGTGGGACTGCAGTGCTGTTTGAAAAGGCGAGGAAAGTGTTTCCCACCTAGCCGGGGCCATGCAAACCAGCTCCCCCAGGTCCTGCCAGGTGTTGCTCGGATTTTCCCGGGAATTAACCGCGAGGCTGGCAGTGGCAGCAAGGATTTGGGACCAACATCCCGCTCGTGCTGGCATTTTTCTTGCGGCTTAGAAACAGGGAGCGTTTGGATTTCGGGTGGGTTTTTTGGGGGCTTTGCCAACTGGTTGTGCTGCTGGCAGAGCCGCGGAGGCGAGCAGGGAGGCAGCCCGGCTGGGCACCGGTGCCAGCTCAGGGTGCCCGTCCTGGGTATCGTTGCCACCTTCGGTAGCAAAGCTGGAGGTAAGAGGGTCCTGGTGCTCACCAGGGGTGTGTGGCAGTGATTTTGGCACAGCGCCGGAGGGCAGCGCATTAATTAAATTGTTCCGACGCCCTGGCGCAGCACCGGGAATGCGGGGACCGGGGATGCTCGGGATGCAGCCCTGGCCCCAGCAGAATCCCGAAGCTGTAACCACGGGCTGAGCTGTGCCACATGGGTGCACGCTGGGCGGGCTTGGGGACTTTCTTGGTGCTCGGGCAGATCCCTGTGACTATGTGCAAACTAGTGTTTTTGTCAGCAGTGTATAATTTTGCTAAAAAGGGGATGGTTTCTGGAAGGAAGGCAGAAAGGATGTCCTCACCCTGCAGGGGTGTCCTCTCAGCTCTGCGTCGGGAGGATGCTAAAGGAAAGGCTGCTAAACCGCTTTGTGCACTCTACATTTTATCTCCTCTGCAGCATTCCCAAACATTTTATCTCCTCCACAGTGTTTCCAGAGGTGTCTGGACGCTCTTGAGAAAAAAATCGCCCCCTTCTGCTCTCCCAAAATCTCAGCCTGGGGCAGAAATGTGGGTCCACGTGGTGGGGTGAGGGGTTTTGGGTTGCCAGGGGAATATCCCAGCTCCCGTCCTGCAGCATTTACTGCCCAGGCACAGCTGCTCGGAGCGGCCGCAGGGGCTCAGCGCCCGTCCCGGCGGGCACGCGGCGCCTGGCGGGCACGAGGCTCAGCCGGGGCGGCGCTTTGCAAGTTGGCAGAGCGTGAAATGGGCTGAGCCGCCTCCGGGCACGGCGCCGAGGGCTGGGGGGCAGCTGCGTCCCCAGGGGAGCGGGTTTTGGCTGGGGCCCGCTGGCTCCTTATGGCTGCAGCAGCTCCAGCCAGGATGCTGCCGCCGGTGAGCAGCTGGTGGAGGGTTTGGTGCCCAGCAGTGCCGCCGGCATACCCCGAATCCATCTGGGTCCTGCACCACGGTGCCTGTCCCACCGCCGGGGTGGCAGGTCGGGTCGGTCCCGCTGACACCAAGAGCCCCGGATGCTTTGGCGTGTGCCCGTTGCATGTTTTCTGTGCTCAAGCCCGTGATGCTCGCGGGTCGGTGCCCGTTTGTGCATGTCCCCATCGCCTTGGTGACACTGTCAGGGAGGTCATTTTACCGGCGATGGAGATTTGACGCTGGGCTTAGCTGAACCGGGAGGGTCTGCCCTGACAGAGCGGATGCCTTGGGGCTGATCGGTTGTTTTTTCTTCTTGGAGGCCAAAAAATTAAAAATAAAATCAGTCTGGGCACCTTCCCAGCTCGTGGCCACCATGGCTCTGCCCGGCTTGGCATGGGGGAGTCCGGGGGTGCTGCAGCCACATCACCGCCGAGCTGAGCTGGAAACCCTGTGTGTGATGCCGGGTTGTCTTTAGATGCAACTGCTGGATTAACGACCTTTCGTAATTGCTGCACCTAATTGCGAAGCCCCGCGCTGGGAGCAGCGAGAGTGTCTGAGCTCCAGCCAGGCCAAACCCCCTGAGCGATGGGTGACGCCGCCAGGCAGGCGATGGGCTCCTGCTCCCTGAGGGTTCAGAGGTCTCCAGGGCGCGGGGGGGCTGTGTTGGAGCAGCCTGGAGAAGTGGCCCCTGCTTTTCCCCAGAGCACGTAGGGTTGGGGAGGAGGTAGCAGCCAGGGTGGCAAGGGCTCTCACCCGGCCCCTTCCCTCCAGCTGTAACCTGACTTGCCCACCCGGCCGCTACGGAGCCAACTGTGCCGAAGCCTGCAGCTGCCACGACGGCGCCTGCGACCCGCTGACTGGCGCCTGCCACATGGGTGAGTGCCAGCGGGCACGGGTCGGGGCACCGGGCTCTGCCGCGGGGCCGACACCGGGGCTGAGCCAGCCGGTTTTGTCTTGCAGAGGCCAACCAGCGGATGGGGGTCATCGGGGCAGGAGCCCTCCTGGCGCTGCTGCTCATCCTCCTGCTCTCCCTGCTCTGCTGCTGCTGCGTCTGCCGCAAGAAGGACGAAGCCCGCGGGTGAGTGCTGGGGCTGGGAGGGCTCTCGCCGGGCTCTGCCACGAAGGCTGAGCAGGGGGGGGAGCTGCGGCTCTGCCGACAGCTGGGAACGTCGGTGCCTGGTGCGGGGCTGGGACTGGTGGGGGGATGCAGGGACTGCACTGGGACAGCGGCTCTATGGGGAGACTGAGGCAGAGCAGCGCTGCCCGCCCGGCACCATGCACCCTGTGAGTCCCCGGGGTCTGAGCAAGTCCCGCTGCATCCTCAGGGCAGCACCCAGCTGGGGGGCTGATGGAGGGGCTCGGGGTGAGCCCTTCCTGGGGACCCTTTTCCCCCTCTCCCTGACTTTGTTTCCCTCTCGTGGGCCATCACTTCATGGAGACCCACCAGGGCCCCTCCAGTCTCCGGGAGGCTGGAGCTGATCTGCAAAGGGAACCCTAAAATACAGTGAGGGCATCAAGACGTGACCGAGACCTCCAGAACAAATCCCTGGGCCGTGGGGTGAGACCTGGTGGGGTGATGGGCTGCGGCACTGCCAGCTGTCCCGGACGGGGATGTTTGGGGCAGGCAGGGTGAGTTCCTGCAGCAAGGTCGGGATGCCGGCAGCATTTCGGCAGCACCAGGTGACATCCCGCCACGGGGATGGGGACAGCCTCATAGCAGGGGCGAAGGCTTGTGCTGCTCAGCAAGGGATGAGCGGGCTATGGGAGCTCCTCCGGCTGCGGAGAAAGCTTCCCCTTGTGCCGCCGGCTGCTGCAGGGGAATTTTCCGGAAGCCTCCCCTTGCAGCCCTGCCAGCTCAATCCCAGCCCGGCACATCTGGCTTGGAGAGCCCGGGGGCTGCGTGTAATTATCCCACAGATAAAAGCACAAACGCAGCCCTACGTGGTGAAGTATTGCTCAGGGAGAGGGGGAAATGGCTCAAAACAGATTCCTCTCACCCGGGGTGCCCGGACCCCCGTGATGTCCCCAAACAGCTGGGTCACCCATGGTGCTGTCCCAGCGGCGGTTCCTTGCCAGAGCATCCCAAGGGACCGCAGCGACGGTGGGCACGTCACAGGTTGCCTTGCATCAACACACAAAGCCGCTCGCTCCTGCGGCTGCAGATAATTGCTTGAAACCTCGGCCCCGGGAGGCTTCAAAACCAGAGAGCAAATAAAGAGAAGCCACGTGTTTGTTTTTGGGTTGGGATGATTTTTTTTTTTTTTTAAAGATTCAGGGTCTTCGCCTGGCGTTGCGGGTGTTTTGGGGCTAGGTTGGTGATGGCCACAGCTGAATCCAGCCCTGCCATCATCCCCTGGCTCTGCATCCCGGTGCGATGTGCAAGCTGGTGCACGGGACTGGCAGCAGCCCTGGCAGGTCCCTGACCCCTTGTGCCCTGGGCACCCCCCTGCCCCGAGCCACCCCAGGCTCTTCCCCGAAACCCCTTTGCATTTGCAGCATCACTGAGCTCCTGACTCGCTGTCTCGCCCCGTGAAGGCTGTCCCCACCGCGGGGCGGGTGCCGGTGCCTCTCTGATGGGGCCGTCGCCTTCTCTTGTAGCTCCAGCCAGGACCCGGCAGCAGCCAAGAAGCCGCCAAGACGCTTGTGCGGGCGTTTCAGTCGGATTGGCATGAAGCTCCCTCGCATCCCCCTGCGCCGCCAGAAGTTACCCAAGGTCGTGGGTAAGGTGCTGGGGTTTGTGGAGGAGGCAGAGAGCCAAACCCTGGGGGCTTTACTCCTAGCGGGGCAGTGCACGTGACTCACAGCGTCCTTTCTAGCCCCAAACCCAGGGCGGTGAGCACGGCAGAGTGGTGATGGGGACACGCGGGTCCCCGGGACTGTCGTAATGCTTGGTGTGAGCTGCCTGGCTCACAGGAGCTCAGCCCTTTCTCAGTCTGCCGCTTCTGGATCTCAAAGCGCATCGTTTTGCTTTGTGAGGGCAGGTACCTGGTGCCTGGAGCTCTTGCGAGCTGTTTTGTGAGGTTTTTAGGTTCCCCAGGTAGAGGAATGGTCCCTGTCGCAGCAGCGAAATGCCTTGTTTGCCCTTTTGGTCCTGACCTAACCCTGCCCCAGCTTTGCCAGAACATCTGAGCCGGGGCCGGAGCCCACCCCTCTGCTGTGCACAGCAGAGCTGAGGATGGAAGGGCAGAGATTTTGGGTGAGCTCCCCACGCTGCCCAGGCACGAACCAGGCTCAAAGAGGGGCTGCTCATACCCAGCAGAGCTCCTGATCCAGGGGTGTTGGGGCTGTCGGGGACCCCCCACATCCAGGCAGCTGAGGAACACTGTATCCTGCACGCTCTGCAACCTCCCTGCGCTCATCCCAGCGTGAGGATGGGGATGTGCTGCCTCGGAGAGGACCCTGTTGAATAAACCAGGGGGCGAAGGCAGCGCTCCCCACCCTATGCCGGCATGGGGCTCAGCCCCGTGTCCCCCCAGGCCCAGCACCTCCCTGGGTGTGCAGTGCTGGCAGGATGCCCCGAGCGGCCGCATCCTGGCATGCAGCAGCTCGGCGTGAGGCCAAATCCCCCATCCCGGGCTGGGGGGGGGGGGGGCGGAGGTGGCCCCCATCCCGGCATGCCGTGCCCAAGCTCCAGCATCAAAGTGGGGGGCACGACTCCTCACCGCGTGAGGCACGGCAAAGCCCTGCCCCAGAGCAGGGTGCGCCAGGGCCGGAGAAACATTCCTGCTGCAAGGATAACAGAGGCCGTGTTTGTGGAAGGGGCCGGGCAGGGCTTGGGGAGGACAGAGGGTGCCTGTGCGCGGCGAGGGCAGGGGGAGCTGAAGGGGGCTGCCTGCGCCTTCCCCGTGCCGGCCCAGAGGCAGCTGGCACCCACCCAGCTGCGCTGCATAAACAGGGCGGCAGCAGCCCCGGGAAAGGCTGAGGATGCAGCGCTGGTGCCAGAGGGATGCTCAGGATGGTCTGGGGTCCCAGCCGGGCTGGGGCTATTCCTGGAGCCTGTTGGTGGGGTTGGGGGTTGTTATTTCACCGGGGGGAAAGGCTTTGGTCGGGGGTTGTCTTGTGTTCATCATGTTATCCTGCAGGGCACGGCAGAGCTGGCATGGTCTTCAGCCGCTCCCGGTCCCTCTGGTGCATGGTCCGGTGATGCCTCCAGCCCCCACCGGGCCTGGGGACCCCCTGTGCAAGGGAGACCTGCCAGGGTGCATGCAGCAGCTGCATCCCTGTGATGCCCAGTGACCGCAGTGCCATGTCAGTGCATGGCTCCGCCTGGAAGCCGTGGTGGCCGGTACACGGTGGCAGAGGCTGCCTGTTCCCCACGTTGGTCCTGCCCTGGCAGGAGGGTCCGGGGGATGCTGAAATGCCCCATCCCAAGTGCCAGGTCAGCACTGGAGGTGCTCAGGACCCTGTGGGGTTGTCATAGTGAAACCAGCGCTGGCCGAAGCGGAGGACGCCTGGTAGATGGTCGCTCCAGCTCTGCTCATATCCTTGCACAGCCGCTGCCATGGCCATGCATTTGCTAGCGCCGGGCAGATTTTCCCCTCTGGGCTCGGACATGACCATGGTCACCACCAGCAAGCACAAGCCTGTGCATGGTAGAACCTGCCCAGGTGGGGCAACAGGTTTTGAAGCCCCACCGAAGCTCATTGGGTGCCTGGAGCCCCAGGTGCCCCCCTCGAAAGCTGCTCCGCGCCTCAGCACTGGCTTCGGGTCCGCAGCATCTTCCCAGGTGTTGCACCCGAGCTGGCAGCCCGCATGGCCACATCCTGGGCTGACACCAGTGGCCGCGGTGCCAGGGTTTGGGCATCCCTGTGTGCGCAGGTTTCACGGGGTTTGCTTGCCTGGGACGTCAGTGGTACCAACGTGGGTCTTGGTTGTGTGTCACCCCGCGGATGCCAGGGCTAACCCAAGCCCTGCAGCGCGGGGTGCCCGCTCCTGCACCCCACCGCGTCTCCTCCGAGTGGCAAAGCTCAACCAGCCCCCAGGGTGATGCCGACTGCAGGGAGCTTGGGATGAGTGGGAGGGGGTGACCAGGAGGGCTCTGGGGCCATCCTTCCACGGCCCTTCTGCGGCTCCTCGCTGCTTCGTCCCGCTCTTGAGACCAATTGGCCGCCATGCAAGCAGGGCTGGGGTCGGCACCCCAATGCTGTGGCCCCGGGAGTTTTCGGGGAGGAGCAGCAGGAGGGGACCTGAGGGAAGTGGATGCATTTCTCCCAGCCCCATCAGCCCGTGATGTATCGGCCGGGGGGGATAAATCCCAGGGGACCATGCAGGAGCCCCCGAGCCTGGCTCCGGGTGCGCTGCACATCCTCTTTTTATCCTTTGGCTGTATCCTGGGTCTCACCCGAGTCCCAGAGACGCCTCGTGGCCGTGAGTCCCAGCCACTCGTCACACCCCCTCTCAGGAAGCATCTCCCTTCATCCGCTTCCAGCCGGCTGCTTTTAATTTTCCCTTTTTGGTTTTTATTACAAGGAAAGCCATGTTGAAACTGCCGCTTCCCTCTCTCCAGGCTGTTTGCTCTTTAAATATCACTGCTTTTTTTTTTTTTTTTTTTTTTCCCCTTTCTCCGAGAAGCCAAACCATGCCGGGGCGAGCATGCATCACCGCCATCATTTTAATGACCCTGCATCTCTGAAGCCAGATTCCCTAATAAAGAATAAATGTTCCGGTGGGCACCCCAACAACAGAGTTATTTTATTGTAAAACAGGGATGTGGTGCAAGAATCAAACAGTCCGAGCAGGAAATTGCAGCGTGACTTAGATGGTTGGGATGTGCGGGCAGAAGTTACAAATACCTGGAAATACCGATGTACAGCTGCTGCGCAGGGGGATCCTGCCCTGTGCACTGGGTTTTTGCAGCCCTTGCCACCACCCCAGGGGACAAAAGCCAGCAGGCAGGGGATGGGGACAAGAGCATCTGATGCTGCCTGGCTCTCCGGGAGCGTCGGTCCCCTCCACCCAGCTGGGTGCTGCCACAGTCCTGCGGGTACCCCGAGGACGATGCCAAAGCTGCGGGAAAGCACCGCGGGGTGGGTTGGGACATGAACTTATCCAGCGAAAAGCCTTAAAAATGATCAAACAGAAAAACCAGTCCCTCCCGGCCCAGACAACTGTCACTGCTCAGCTTTTTTTTTTTGTTTGTTTTTAACTGTTGAAACCGAAAATATTTTTAACACCAAGTTTTTCCTCTCTGGTGGTTTTTCTCTTCCGCTCGGCTTCTCTGTGGGTGGCCTCCGTGGCGGAGGGGGCAGCGCCAGGGCGAGGGGGGATGCTCCTCCTCGGCTTCAGGATGGGAGAAGCTGGCAAAGGGATTGAAAAGTGGCAGAACTGGGAAAAAATGGTGCTGCACATCCCCCTGCCACGGGCAGCCTTTTACCATCCTTCTACCTCCTTTTGCAGAAGGAGGCTGGGGGACCTGGTGGGGATGTGCGGCAAGAGCTGTCCCCATGCCTGGGATGCTGTGCCTGTCCCCAGGACCCACCAGCAAGTTGGGCAGGGGGGAGCTGTGCAGCATCCCACCCTCCTGGCTGGTATGGGGGCCGAGGGGATCTGGCAGGACAGGCACTGACAGCGGTTCCTTGCCCTCACAGTGGCCCACCACGACCTGGAGAACACCCTGAACTGCAGCTTCATCGAGCCGCCCTCCGTGGTGGAGCAGCCTTCCCCATCCTGGTCATCCCGCGGCTCCTTCTCCTCCTTTGACACCACAGATGAGGGGCCGGTGTACTGCGTCCCCCACGAAGGTGAGCAGGGGGATGGGGCGCTTCCCCAGGGGACTTTGGGGACATCACCAGGGGCCACCTCCTGCTCAGTGCAGAGGTGTCACCCTTACGCGGTGGGGACTGTGCCGCCCTGGCTCCTCGTGCCCCGGGAAGGCATATGGGTGCTGATGTTGCCTCCCGTGCGGATTCAGAGCTCCCTCCTCCAGCATTTGCTGCTCCGGCGTTGTTTCAAGAGCCTTCTTGTGCTGGGGTCCCTGACCGGGAGGAGGGGAAGGGGGGACCTGGGGACACACCGGGGTGTGGGGGGGAACCGGGTGGGATGCCGTCCCACTATGCTGCGGGAGCATCTCAGTCCTTCCCCTCCCTGGGCACATCCCCACCTGACACCCCCATGCTCTCCTCCCACAGAGAGTGTGGGCGACAGCAGGGACAGGGGGACACCTGCCAGCCTTGGGGACAAGCTGGTGGCCCCAGCCGGCGGGGAGGAAGCGGGCGAATACACCTTCCTGAAGGAGACGGGCTCCGTCAGAGCCTTCCCGGCCGACAGCAGCGAAACGCCCCTGCTCAAGTCCTCGGACAGTGAGCGCTCCTCCTGCGGCTCGGGCTCGGCCGGTGCCGCGCTCTATGCCCGGGTTGCCCGTCTCTCCAAGCAGTCCAAGGAGGAGGAGGATGCTGTCATGGAGCCCCGCAGCCCTGGGAAGCCGCCATCCCCGGAGAGGACCAAGCCCCGTCCCCCAGACCCAGCCACAAAGCCCAAAGTCTCCTGGATCCACGGCAGGTACAACTCCAGCCAGTCCAACTCGCTGCCGGCGCCCAGCCGGTCCCCGGAGCGAGTGGCCGTCCAGTCTGGCAGCCCCGAGCAAGGTCAGGGCTTGGCCAAGAGGAAGAGGAGCCCAAGCGAGACGTCGGCCGGCGTGCAGGGTAGGACGGAGGAGAAGGGCGGCACGCGGGGCAAGGAGAAAGTGCAGAAGCAACCGAAGGAGCCCGGTGTCCCTGAGGGCAAAGCCAGCCTCGCCGGGGAGCCCCAGTCACCCTCCAAGCCCAAGCAGAGGAGCAAAGGCAGCTCAGAGCCAACAGAGAGCATCAACGGGGCAGTGCAGAACGCCTTCCGAAAGATGAGCGCCTTCCAGCCGGAGCGGCGGGTCGGGGACAACAGGGATGCTCCCCGCAGCCCCGGCACCAGCAAACCCCGCTCCGAGCCACTCCATCCCCACCTGGCCTCCGAGCTGGCCGCCCAGCTGAAGGAAAAGACTCAGAGCCTCAACAAGGGGGACGGAGGCACACGGGCGAACGGGGTGGGCGCCCAGCGGGAGAAGCCCACCCCTCCACAGAAAGCCAAGCGCTCGGTGGCCGCCGGCAGCCAGAAGACCAGCAAGCCCTTGCTGCCCACCTCTCCCCATCTGCAAAAACTGATCCCCGGGGCGGCCGAGCCAGCGGCCGGGGAGCCCAAGCGGGTGGAGAAGCCAAGCGCCGGTAGCGGCCAGGACCAGGCTCTCCCCAACGAGCAAGCGGCCAAGAAAACCCCCATTAAAAAGCCTCCCAGGAAGAAGAGCCGAGAAGCCAGCCTGGAGCAGCCCAGAGCAGCCGCCGTGCCCGCTCAGGCAGTGCAGTGACCGGGAGCCGGGCACTGGCCCCGCGCCGGCTGGCTGCGTGCCGGGAGGAAGGACGTTTGCTGGCGTGGCCAGCAGACGTGGAAGCCTGGACTGGGCAGGGGGCACTCGAAGAGCCTTGAGCCTCCATTTTCCCGCCCTCCATCTCTCTCATCCCCCTTTTTCCTTTAGTCTCCCCTGCCCCAGGACCTGGTCCTTCCCATCCATGCCCTGCTCCCTGCTCTCTGCCCGGGTCTGGCAGCTCGCCCTCCCCGTGCAGGGCAGGACTGCAGGGAGCCGGCCCGGCTGCCAACCCGGGGGGGGTCCATGTGTGGCATATCCCCCCCACTTTTTTGTAGCAGTATTATCGATCGCATAAGCAGCGCTTGTTGTACTAGACGTACCCACGGTATATTCTGCAGTAACGGAGCCGCTCGCTTCCCGCACCGCACTCTGGTCTGTCGGGCTCGCGGTGCACGGGAAAGGGAGGGTGCTGCTGCTCGGCGCCCAGGGCATCGCCGGGGATGTGCCCTGCATCCATCACCGGCGGCAAACCCCTGCCCCGGCACCCTGGGCTCCAGGCACGGCTCTCCATTGCTGGTCCTGCCGCAGCCATACAGTGCCCGGTGTGGGGTCGAGCTGGTTTCGACCGATGCCTCCCTCCCGTCCGCCCCTGGGGTTGCTTCTGGCCAGGAGGAAAGCACTATTTATGGCCGGAACTGGACACCCTTCGGGCTCCCGTGTCCCATCCAGCGGAGTTGGAGGGATTAGTTTGGTACGACAGAGCCTGGCACCTCTGCAGAGTGCTTTCCTAATAAAAATGTATTTCTTCTGTAGCCAGGTGCCGTCTTTCCGTGCTCCACGCTCCCTGCGGGCAGGCGATGTGCTGGGCGTCGCCTGGTCTGGCTCGGGTGCTCAGCCCGGTCCTGAGTGGGATGTGGTGGGGGGATGGATGACCTTGCAGCAGGTACAGGCGGGTGGTGATAGGCAGGTAGGCAGGTTGGGGAGGCAGGTCCCCGCTGCGGCTGCTGCTATGTGCTCGCCTGGCAGCAGAGACCAGCCCTAGGGGCAAGCTTAGGAGCCCCTCATCCCCCACCCCTCGCTATCCAACATCCTCCCCCAGCCCAGCAAGAGCCCCGGGGGAGGGACCCGTCTTGTGGTCAGACCCTCTCCAGCATAGCCAGGATTGGACCCTGGGGCTCAAGAGAGCTCTGGCCGCTGGGCAAAGAGAGTCCACCCCCGGCTGGGTGCTCGGGGTGCTGGGACACAAATGTGGTGGGACATGGGGGGGGCTGCCAGTGGGGTGCAGGGCTCTGACCCCAGCTTTCTAACCCCCCTGCCAAGGGGCTACCAACCCTGGTAGCGTTTGGGCTCTCCACGCAGCCCCGGGCACGGTGCTGCCACGTGGCAAGGCTGGGAGAAGCCCAGGGGCCAGCTGAGATGTGCTTTCTCCCACACGGCTTCTGCCCTAGATTCCCAAGCAGTCCTGCCTGCAATTTGCCTGCACCCTGCCTGCACACTACCTGCATGCTTCCACCACTTGGCCTGCGCGCTGCCTGCGCACTACCTAATCTCTGCGTGCATTTTGCAAGCCCTCTGCCTCTACTACCTGCACGCTACCCGCACGCTGCCTGTGCTCCGTGTCGCTGCCTGGGTCTGCGGCGGGGGAGGCAGCGGTGCTCTGCAGCCTCACCCAGGAGACTGAGGGCAGCAAAGCCCTGCCTGTCCTGCCGCTCCCGGCACTTGCCCAGGGCCCGTCGCCTGCAGGGCTATAAATGCAGCTGGTGCGGGCAGAGGGGCTCTGGGTCCGTTGGGGCGGTGGCTCTGCCCCTGCCAGGCTCCTTCAGCCTCAACCGGAGCCTCCGCCAGCCCATGGGGCTGCAGCACCCACCGCTCAGCCCGGCTCCCCCTGGAGGAGCCAGAGCCGTGGGCTGCGGGGGACCCTCCCTGCTGTGAGAAATGAAAATGGGGCTCTGCTGCCGTGGGAGCCAGGAGCACCGGTGCCCGCTGTTGAGCCGTCCCGAGCTCTGCCCACGGTGAGGGATGATGGCCCAGGAGAAGACCACTGGACCAAAAGGCCAACTTGTGGGGCAAATCTCAGAGGTGATGGAGGCAGCCGGTGAACGCCAGAATGGGATGAGACCACCTGGAGCCAGGACTACAGCCAGCCCAGCATGGCACTCGGGAGGGGACGGGGCTCCGGCACGCTCCCTGGCACCGCTCAGCATCGCAGAGCTGGAGACAGTGCAGTATCTGTGACACTGGCTGGAGAAGCACCATCTCATACCATAAAGCTGAAGAATAAAGGGATGGGACGTCACGCGACTTGTCGGCGTTGCTTACAAGACTCCTGGCCACCTTTCAGAGTTCCTTCACTCTCCCTCCCCTTTCCTTCAGGTTTTACTTGGGAAGATGAAAGATGACAGCTGAAACTACTCCTGGGACTTCACACAGCAGAGTAACAGGAGGTGACGAATCCGCTCAATGTCACCAAAGCCAAAATAGACAAAATCAATAGAAAAATGGGCACACTGAGCCTACGAGGCCTGGGGTGGCATTGAAGTCCCTCTCCCTCTGCCACAGAGGCCATTGGAGAAACAGAAGAGGCTTCCAGGAGGCTCAGAAAGGTCTGGGAGAAGGAAAGGAGTCAAATCCAGGCAATAAATGTGCAAAAATAAATACAATTAAAGAGGAAAGAGGTTGTCACAGACATCACGTGGTCCTGTACAAACCTCTTCACATCAGCACTAAAGAGCATCAGGGGGGAACCAGCCATGATGCTCATGATGGTGACCCAGCAAGGTGAATTTGGGAATAGCCCCAGCCTCCTCTCAGGGTACTTTCTCACTCATGCAGACAGCAAAGCTGGGGCTGGTGCCCCGGGAAGGTTGGGCACTGTAAGCTCACCCCGGTCCCCAGGCTATCCTAGGACAGCAGAGCTTCACCCAGGCACGAGCCCATCTACGGGCTCCGACCACAGCCCCAGCAAGCCAGAGCAGAGCCTGCAAGTGAGCAGCCTACAGGTAAATGCAAAAATCCCACGTCACAGACGCTGACACGCATCCTGGCAGGTCACTGGAGGCTCCAGCCCAACCAGGCAGCAATGCACCACGTCAGGGCAGCCGTGGCGTTGTCTGGCCGAGTCTTGGGAACCTCCAAGGATGGAGATCCCTCAGCTCCTGGTGACTGTCCCAGGGCTGCACCACTGTCCTGGGGAAGAATTTTCTTCTGGGGTCCAACCGGAACCTCCCAAGCTGCAGTCGGTGGCTGTTGTCCCCCATCATATCATCTGGCACCACCAAGAAGGATTCAACTCCATCATCTTAGTTGTTGGCTGCTCTCAGACCCCCTTCACCTCCTCATGGCCAGGCTAACGCAGCCCAGCCCCCTCCACCTCTCCTGGCACAATGTGTGCCAGCTCCACGACCATGTTGACAGCCCACCTCCAGGCCTCTCCAGTTTCTTCACATCCCTCTTGAACTGGGAGGCCCACATCTGGACCCTACTGGGTGGAGAGGCAGCAGCTTCCTTCAGGTGGCTGCCCATGCTCTTCCCAATGTCCCCCACTATGGGCTTTGCCTTACTCCGGAGAAGAGCAACGACAAGCTGATGTTCAACCTGAGGTCCACCATAGCCTCCAGGTTCTTTCCAGCAGGGTCCTTCCAGCTCAGATGGGTCAGATGCTTCTCCAAGAAATGTCCTGTGATGCCACAGGCCATGAAGGACATCACCATCGCATTGCCACACCTCAGCGTCCCGAAGGGCTGATTTCTTCGCATAACATGACCATGAATCTCTTTTCCAAGCATCCTACCAGGGCCTGCAGGCTTTCCTCCCACCGCCGCACTTCGGTTATCTCTGACTGCAAGCACACTGCAACAGACACCGGTGACGGGACTTTGGGGGTTCACAAATCAGCAGAGGCTGAAAACCATAAAACAATTTCCCCTGCAGCTGTGAGTCCCACCAGAAAGATCATACGTAGCACAAATACACTTGCTTTTCTTAGCTGCTTTCCACCGCTCTCTTGGACATGCAGAAACCTTTGACCTCAAGGAAAAACCAGCTGAACCCAATCACAGGAGGAAGTCGTAGCAAAACCAGGTCTTCTGCTCACCCGAGGTGGAGCAGAAGCCACTTTCTCCTGAAGCCACCTTCAGGGGCCACCGTCCCTGAAGCCACATTCCCTGACAGACCGGTCAGAGGCTTTAGGTGACAACGTGATGGCTTGACTAAGCACGTTGCATGGCCTCCCATGGCCGAGAAGAAGCAGTGGATGAGGCTGGCAGGAGATGCTGTGATGGAGCAGGACCTGCCCAGCAGCCACCAGCCCTCCTCTCCACCGGGACCTCGGCCAGGGGAAGCAGAGGAGCGTGGCGGCACTTGTGCCCTGCCCTCTCCTCCACCAACACTGTAGCACTGGTCTTCTTCACATTTCATACCAATTTCCCAAACTGAAGAAGGAGCCGTTGGGTTGGACATCGGCGCATTTGTTTTGGCTTGGCCAGCAAGCAGCGATAAAAGCGAGCCCGTTGCCAACAATTCATTTCCTATTTCAGGCCCTACCAAAAATAAACTCGGAAGGGAAACTCCAATGAGAATGAAACACGCGTGACACGACGGGGTCCCAAAATTATATAGGAAATTTCTCTCTCAACGCTCACTGGGAGGGGAGACGGTGGTGCCAGGGGTATTTCATGCTGGAGGGGGGATTGTGAGGGGCTTGGGGAGCTCCATCAGCTCCACCAGTGGTACAGCACAAGCCAGGGTAAACTGATAGAGGTATAAATATATATTGAGCCTACGCTGCATGTAGTGGCTTCGCGTAGGTCCATGCTACACATGGGGAAATTCCTCCTTTACCCCCAAAAGTGGATGTAAGGGTCCCTGGTTGCCTTCCCTGGGACACTCAGCTCCAGGGATGGCCGGGCTGGGGGCACTGGAATGTCCCCCGGCCACGTCAGTGACATCCTCACACAGCCAGCATCCAGCTGGCACGGGGCTCTCCGCAGGCGGGGACCCCAAAGAGGAGCAGCCACCGCAACGCCACCAAAATCATTTCACACTCCTCACCGCAGCCGTCGGCGACCTCATCAACATCCCCGGAGGACTCCGGTGGCGTTTGAGTCGCAATACATAGCAGCCTTTTTGCAGGCATCGTCTCCCGCTTGCGTGTCCACCCTCTGCCCCCCGCCCCGCTCCTGCAGCAGGGCTCAGCCGCTGCCAGCCCCAGGCACGAAGGAGCCCGCGGTGCCACGAGCACGGGCGCTGCAGTCCCATGGGGTGCCCAGCCCCAGCATCAGCCCCCCAACGGGGAGGAGAAAGCTGGGCCCAGTGCTCTGGGGTCCCAGAGGTCCCCATGAGCGTGGGCTGTGGCTCCAGGACCCTGTGCCACCATCCCCGGAGCAGCATGAACACCTTGACCCAGCACCTGCAGCTTTCCCTTGGGATGGCGGAGCCTTTCGGTGGTTGTTTGCAGCCTTTTCCCCCATGGAGGGCAGCCGGGGGGGGCGGTTTTGTTGCTGCAGCCTTTCCCTGTGCCTGAGATGCCACTAGACACAGGACATTGATATAAATATATACTCCAGGAGTATATATTTTTTTAATACGTATACATACATACACACACAAATACATAAATATACGTATAAAAATATATTTACACTCCTATACACTGCAGGAGTAAATTTTTTTTATATGTGTATATGTACTTATTTTCATATATATATACACACCCACAGACACTCTCCTATATACTCCTGTAGTATATAATATATACTTATACAAGTATATAAGCATAGATATATACACTTATATATTTTATATATACACACATATTTTTATATATTTCTATTTATTTTTATATACATATATGCATATATATGTGTGTGTGTGTGTGCATATATACACACACCTATACACTTACATATTTCTATAAGCTCCAGGAGCTGAAGGCGAGCATGGCCAGGCCGGGCTGAGCCTGCCCCCAGCCCACAGCATCCAGATGCCAGCCCTGCCACCACCGGCCACGTGGCACTGCCACCCAGGCACCTCCCGACACCACGTCCACAGACCGCGTCTTTGTGACGTTGAATCCAACAAGCGCCGCTGCTGGGCATCTCCCTGAGGACCTGGGGTACGGGGAGCCGCAGGCGCGGGGGTCCCCCGGCATGGACCCGTTGGGGGAGCGGGGCAGCGGGGTGCCTGGCGGGGACTTTACCTCCCTGCACCATCCCAAGCCCAGCAGCAGCTCCCGGCTCTGCGAGTGGGACCTGGCACCTCCCTGAAGCCATTTTGTCCCCGCTAATGGGCACCCAGGGCTGGGCAAAAGGCCACGATCACGCTCCTCTGCCCCATCCTCTGCTGTAGCACATCGCGTGGGCCGAGCTGAAGGGTGGGCTTCGAACCAGAGACGTGCCCTCGGCTCGTCGGGGTCTCCAGGGGACGCACCACAGCCCCCCGACCCTCCAGCCCGAAGGATGTGGTGCACATGAATGTGCCGTTTTGGGGGAACGGTGCTGTGCCCTGAGCAGCCCGGGGTAGCTCGGGGGGGGGGGGGCGGGCTGCAGCCGGAGTCCCCTGCTCAGCAGGCATCGGGCGTGCATGCAACACCTCCCCGGGGATCCTGCCGAGCAAACCCACTTTGGCTCCATTTTAAGACTCTCCCTCACCCGATGGAGTAGTGGAAGCGTTTGCATGTGATCCAGGGCACCAATTAATCCCTGGCTGTAATGGACTGCACAGAGCAAAGGGACAAAGCTCAGCAGCTGCAGCGCTTTGGGCTGCACACGCACTTCTAGTACACAGAGCCATCTCTGAGCAGATCCAAGAGCCAGCGCCTCTGGAAGCTCTGTCCGGCATCGTTTTGGAAAAAAAATCCCTATTTTTGCATTACGGAGAGCACAAGTGCGCTTGAATCCAAGTGCTTCGATCAGGAGAGGAAGAATAATTAGGCAGAAGAAAGGCAGAGGCATCCGCGCTGCCGCTACCTGATTTATCCCCGCGCCTGTGCTGGCCCGGCCACACGCTGTAACGCGCCCGGCCTTGTTTAGTCTGTATGGGAGCACAAATCACGGCGCAATGTCATCGCTCTGCCAGGGTCTGGATTTCATTAGGAGCCACATGATCGGCCTCGGCTGCTGCTGGGGGCTGGCTGCGCTCCCCCCGCAGAGCTGCACAGAATGCAGGGGCGACAGGTCGGGGTGCAGGGCTGAATAGGCGCCTTGTCTGCAGGGGAGGGTCAGCAGCCGCCTCAGTGGGACGGGGGTTTGGTCCCCCTGGGATGTCTGAAGATCCTGAAAATATCCTTAGGGGAAGGGAGCGTGGCCTGAAGCTGTCTCCTGCTAGCGTGGGGACTGTTGGGGCGCAGCAAGATGGACCCCCTGGAGCACCCTTCTCCCAGAAGACAGGCCCCACAAGTTTGGGTCACTGCCCCTTCCCCAAAAATCAGGCTGCTGAAATAGAGGAGCGCAGCTGGCAAAGGGGCAGCCCCAGGCCAAGGGATGGAAGGGACTGGCTGCAGAGTCTGCTGCATCTCTTGCAGCCCGCTGAACCCTTTGCGTCCCTTGCATCCTTTGCATCCCTTGCAACCCGCTGCACCCCTTACATCTCTTGCATCCCTTGCAGCCCGCTGTATCCCTTGCATCCCTTGCATCCTTCGCACCCTTCCACTGCTTGCAGCCCGTGGCCCCTGCGCATAACACCCAGCCAAGCCCAGACACTTCTCTCTCTCTCACCCCGTCTCCCTCCCAGGGAGGGAAGCACCATGCAGTGACCCAAGAGCACCCGTGCCAGCCGGCTGGGAGCCCCTCCAGCGGTGTGCAGGGGAAGCAGCTCCCGTCCCTCGCCCAGAGCGAGCCCAGGCTCGCCAGGCAGGGCTGCGTAGGCAGGACCGCGTTGTCCACGGGGTGGTATAGACCTGTCACCCCGTATCAAACAGACCTTCTGACAATCCCTCTGCTCTGCAGGGAGTGGAGACATGAGGAGCTCCTGTGCTGCTGAGCCACAACTAACACAGATTCGCCCCAGCTGAGCATTCACGTCTCCTCTCGGTGAAGGATGTGCCGTCGGGACACGCGTGTGCAGCATCTCCTCCGAGTCCCCATGGGTGCTCAGCCCAGACAACCAAAGCCTGGCCATGTTTTCCAACACGGTTCTGACCATGCATGCTCCTCCTGGCAGGTCAAACCCAGCTTTTCCAGCTCGGTAGCCCTTGCTCCGCCAGCTATGTCGGCAGCCGGTCAGGAAGGGAGCACAGAGGTTTCACCCGGCGCCACCGAGAGCCAGCGACCACCTCAATCCAGATCTTATTTTAGCTGCAGCTCAGGGGTGAAATTCCCGTTCAGATATTCAGCTCCAGAGGCCAGAGTGGGGGAAACACATTTACTCCGCCGTGTTTAAATTGGAATAAATCCGGTGAGCCCGAGGCCGTGAGGCTCTGGGGCTCTGGGCTCTCTCCAGGGGACGAGAGTGCATGAGGCTGAGGTCAGACACAAGGTTAAAGTGGACCAAAAAAGGAGGGGAGGAGGCTGGGGACGGACGGCAAAGCCACCACGGTGGACGACCACGCACCCAGCACAGTATGGGGATGGGGGGCTGGTGCTGGAGCCCCTTCCCCAGGGGTGCAGGGGGCTGGTGCAGCTCTTGGAGGGTCCAAGGAGGACCTGGAGGAGACTCGGGGAAATGATCCAAACCTAGCCAGGTGAGGAGGGCAGGATCCGGCCCTGAGGAGAGGAGCCACCCCGAGACCCAGCCCTGCGGGGGCTTTGCTGCTCCGGGAGCGCCCTGGCTCCATCCCCGGCTCAGGTACCAGCCGGGGACCAGCCGAGCGCACCGTGGCTTGGGCAGAGCTGCTGTCAAATCACCGGCTTCGGCACAGCCGACCCAATCTGTAGGCGTGCCATAGAGAGCAGAGCCCCAGGTGATGCTGCCTTGTCCCCCGCCCCACGGTAAAAGCAGTAAAGCCACAGTCAGTGCAAAAGCCACGGTGCATCGGCCTCTTTTGGTGACGGCTGGCTGCCCGGTGAAACCACGCTCGCCGAAGGCTGAGCGGCCGCAGGGGGAGGTCCTGGCTCCGGAGCGGTGACTCAGAGCCACGGTGACGTGGCGGCTCTCCCGCAGGGACACCAGACTCGGGCAGCCATCTCCTGCGGACGGGTTTGCACTCAGGTTTCTCTGGAGGATTACTCCTAATTGCAATGTGCTCCGGTTGCAAAAATGAGCCGTCTTGCTCCATGCACGTGGGCGCCCCGCTCCTGCTGCCAGCTCTACTCAACTCGGGGTCCAGCAAGGCCATAAAAATGCTGTTTTCCAGCATTTCTGAGCATGCAAACATGCCCTTGAGGGGAAGGTAACACCCAGGCATCCCTTCCCTAAACGGGCAGTGGCCACCTTTGGAAATCTCTCCATCCTGGGAGATGTTTTTCCTGTGGGTGAGTGCAAGAAGCCTGAACCCCACGGGAGACCCTTTACTCGGGGGAGAGGCGAGCGGCTCCAGTGGGAAACAGAGTCCCTTTGGCCCTCTGGATGTCCCTGCACGTCCCATGCCGGGGCATGGGCTCCATCCCATGACATGTGCTTGTCCCCCTGCTTCTCACCACCCACCTCTTCACTAGCAGTGTGAGGAAAGCCCCGCGGTTGGTTTGGGGGCTCAAGAAGAAGCAGCGGGACAGGATCAGCCCCTGGCTCCCTCTGTGCCGAGGCAAGGAGCATCCTGCTCTCCCGTGCAGAGCCACGGCAAGCTCCACAGTGGGGGTGGCAGGGTGGGGAAGGACAGAAGGAGCTTTCTTGCTCCTTTTGTCCCTCCGTAGCTGAATCCAGGCTGGGTTAAGGCTCTTCCTGGACATCACAAGCCAACTGTGGGGCTGTTTCTGCTCTCAAGCCCCTGGGTCCAGCCACTGTGATCTCCTCCTGGGTGCTAGCAGGTCCTGGGGAGTGTGGGAAGGGCCCATGCTTTCTCCTCCCATGCTGTGCCACCTGAGCTGCTTGTGATACCACTGCTGACACCATCACCTGGTCAGGGACTCCCCCACCCCAACTTGAGCCCACACCTCAGGAGCCTCACGCACACATCCTGACATATCATGATGTGCTCCCTGCCTGGACCTCCTGGGGCATATGGAGCATGGGACACCCCTGGACCACCCGTGCTCTCCAGCCCTGGTCCCCACGCATGCCACCCACCCGCCTCTCCCACGCTCCCAGACCCAGCCTGGGGCTGCAGATTGTCCCCAGTGGGAGACCCAGCTGCAGTCCAGCTCACTGAGCTTCTTCCCTCGACTTGAAGCACCGGCGTGCCCCTTGTCCCTCTGTCCCCACGGCACTCGTGCAGGTCCCAGCGGAGAGCCCTGTCCCCCAGCTCCAGCTCCATCCACCACGGCAAGCTCACCCTGAATCACCACCGGCATCCCACCGCATGCCAGCCCGGCACGAAGGCAGCACGAGCCCTACACAAAGCAGGGCCAGCTACCTCGTGGCATGCACACCGGCTCAGGTATCTGCACCAGGTCCCCCAAAAGCCCAGCCTTTGCAGGCCCCAGCCCGCCAGCCTGCAGAAGGCAGCGCCCGCAGCCTGCCGGGCTAATGAGAAGCACATGGGACCCACATCTGGTAGCGATTGAGCAGGGAGCAGCGCTGGGAAGGGAGGAAGCGCAGATTTCCTGCAGCACAAAGGAAGGGAGAGGAATGTCCGTGGCGGAGCGGAGGCCCCAGGGTCCCCCCTCCCTCTGCCAGCTCAGCCGCGATGCCTTTGCTAGGGGTGCAAAGGCACCGGATCGTGCCTTGGTCCTTCGCCGGCACTGCTGGAGCTTGTCCCTGGGAACGTGCTCCCCCCTTCCCTGGGCTGAGCCTCCCCTCTCCCTGGCTGCCCCCCTTTCAGCTCGCAGGGGCGCACAGGCTCCCCGTGGCCGCTGTGCACAGCACTTGTGGCCATGCCGGCCCTCCGAGCCTCATGCACCGTCTCTCCCCTCCAGTCTGGTGCTGCTCAGGGTCAAGATCAAGACCCTGCTGCTCAGAGTCTGGGGTCAAGACAACCCTCCCCACGCCCAGACACCACTGGGCTTCAACTCCCCCTCGAAATGGCCTTGGGAAGAGAGCAGCAGCCCCAGCGACGCAGTGAGGATGGCAAGATCAAGGCAGGGTCTGCCCCGTGCCGTGACGATGGGGATGTGACGCTTGGATGGGGACAAGGCAGGCTGCATTTAGGTCCTCACCAGTGCAGGCAGCCGTGTCGGGGGCAGGCAGCTTGCCTGGTCCTGTGCTGGTACCAGGTGAAGTCTTGGCCCCTCCATCCCCGAGCATCCACGGCTGCCGAAGGGATTTCGGGTTGTATTGCCGGGGGAACACCCTGGGACAGCAAAACCCTGGGTTCAGGTGACACCAGGGAAGGACATTTAGCAAAAGCTGCTGTCAAATCTTCGTGGCGGAGGATGGCAAAGTGTCGGGGATGCTTTTATCCTGGTCTTCCGTATCACCCCAGCCGGAGCGGAGCAGCACGGCTAATAGCTTTCAGGTAGAAGACCCTGTTTTCCCTTCCCCAGCAGCTCAGCAGGCTGCAGCCACCCAGGCTCTGCGCCACGGCTCTGCCTCCGGCAGCTCCAGTGCGGCAAAAAACCTCTCGGCCGTTCCCGAGGATGGGTTTGGGGTGATCTGCCTGTTCAAAATATGGGGCAGCCATTTCACAGGGACATTGCCGGCCAAGCTGGGGGAAGAGCAGGCAGGGGATGGATGGGCAGGACAGACAGACGGGGCAGGGTTAACCGTACAAGGCAGCGGCCTAAGCAGCCCAGAGGCAGGGGGACCTGCAACCGGCACGCCCAAGGCCTCTCCAGGACCTGGGATTTGGGGATCCTTGGAGGGAAATCCGAGGCAACCAACCGGGGGGGGGGGGGGGGGGGGGGGGAAGGAGCAATTTATATTCAGGGAGATTTTAGGGATGCCCCGTTTCCCTGGGGATGCTCCGTGTTCTTCTCCGACAGGGACGTTTCTCCTCCTCTCAAGCGGGCAGCACAGCTCTTGTAAAGCTTTGAAGTCACGTGAAATACTTTTCAGGCGTTTTTAATACATTTCAGTGGATCTTTTTTGGACAGCACTTTAATAACCGCCTCTCCCGGGATCAGGGGGCGCCCCCGCAGCCCAGCGCTCTCGCCCTTCTCAGGGCTCCCCAGCGAATCAGGCGGACGCCGACCGGCTTTGCCCCGCCGCGGCGTCCGTGGGGGGCGGTCCCCCCAGCTCGTCGGCTGGAATGAAACCGGGAAAGCTCCGCCGCCGGCCCCCGGTGTGCGCGGCGGTGCCTCAACGGCTGGCGGTGCTCTCCGAGCACCGCCAGCCGTTGAGGCACCGCCGCGCACACGGGTCCCAGGGGAAGGCGGGAGCCCCGGTTGCCGCCGCCGCCGCCGCCCTCTCCGGGACCGGCTCCCGCCGCGGGCCGCCGCACCGGGGGCGGGGCGGGAAGGGGCGGGGCGAGGGGGGAGGGCGGGAAGGGGCGGGGCGAGGGGGCGGGGCGCGCATGCGCGCGGCGGGGCGCGGCGGGGCGATGGAGCGGTTCGGCGGCGGCGGCGGCGGCGGCGGCGGCGGCGGCGGCGGCGCGGGGGGGTACGAGGCGGCGGCGGAGCAGCTCTCCCGGCAGCAGGAGCGGCACTACCGGCTGCTGTCGGAGCTGCAGGTGCTGGTGAAGGCGCTGCCCAGGTGAGCGGATGGGCTGCGGGGGGAGGGCCGGGCCGCGGCGGCGGCGGCGGCGGCGGCGGGGCTGACCCGGTGCCGGTGCCGGCAGCCCCTGCCAGCAGCGCCTCTCCTACACGACGCTGAGCGACCTGGCGCTGGCGCTGCTGGACGGGACCGTCTTCGAGATCGTGCAAGGCCTGCTGGAGATCCAGCACCTCACCGAGAAGAACCTCTACAGCCAGCGCCTGCAGCTGCACAGCGAGCACCGCGGTCCGCGAACCGGGGCGGGGGGGGGCACCGGGGGGGGGAGCAGGCCCGGAGTACCGGGGGGGTAGATCGTGAGCACCGGGGGGGGGGGGGGGGGCAAGAGGTTTGAGGGTACTGCGGGGAGGTAGGTGGGGGGGGGGGGGCACGGGGTGAGGGCAGGCCCGGCGGGGGGGGGGGGGGCACCGGGGGGCAATCCCGGGGCACTTGGGCGGGCGGGCACCGAGGGGCGCAGACCGGGAGCACTGAAGGAGGCCTGGGGCATTGGGGGAAGGCGGTGTGGGCACTGGGGGGTGGTCCCGGGACACTGAGGGGGAGCGGGGGGGGCACTGGGTGGCAGTCCTGGGGCACTGGGGGAATGCTGGGGGGGGGCAGCTCAGGAGCAATGGGGGGGGGGGCAGCAGGCGGAGAGGACGCTGCAGGGAGGTGATGGGGACACTGGAGGGGAGGCAGGCCTGGGGCATCTGCGGGGGGGGGGGGGGGGTGTCACAGTAGGGGGGGTAAGTTGTGGGGGCACTGGGGGGAGGCTGGGGGTGCAGGCAGTGGGCACACTCGGGGGAGGTGGTGTGGGGACACTGAGGGGCAGGCCCCAGGGCGCTGGGGGGAGGTGGGGGGGACGCTGGGGGGGGGGGGAGGCACACACAGTGGGGCAGGAGGGGACGCGGCGGCGGCGGCATGCTCTGACCCGCAGCCCGTCCCTGTCACAGGGCTGAAGCAGGAGCTCTTCCACCGGCACAAGGAGGCCCAGCAGTGCTGCAGGCCCCACAACCTGCCGCTCCTCCGCGCCGCCCAGCAGCGGGAGATGGAGGTAAGGGGGGGCCGGACCGGGCACAGCCCTCCGCTGGCACGGAGGTTGTGTCCCTTCCCCGGGGGGGCTCACGGCCCCTTTGCTGCAGGACCCCTCCTGCATCGCAGGAGCATCGCAGCATCTCCAGAGGGTTTAACTAGTCGTCCCCGGCCCCGCAGCCTTGGAAGCCGCCAGCCATCCTGTCTGGTCTTGCTAGCACAGCCCCAGGTTCCCCACCCCGACTTGGGGGTCCCCTCCTCTTGCTCTGCCCTTTGTCCCCCCCCAGGAGTGGGGGGCCCAGGCTCTTGCCATCTAGGATAGCTGCGGTCCAGGCGTGATCTGGGAATTGTGAAAGTTCAGGAGCCCGCTTCAAAAGAGCGATGCTCTCCACAACGCTTTAACGAGTCTCCGTTATAAGACGGGCTGAAGCCTGTATAGGGATAGAGAGCAAGTTGACAGAAAACACGGAGAAGGTATGTGAAATCTGCCATTACATCGTAGCAAGCAGAAAGCAGAGAATACTCAAAAAAATCACATTTTACTTAGTAGCACTGATAAGGAGGAACTGCCTTCAGATGTGTAAGTATAAAATAGTTTCTTTGAGCATCCCAAGGCATTTGGAGAAGGACTCTTCAGCACGAGCAGCCCATTCAGTCCCAAAGGACTTATCTGTCTATTAGTCATAAGATAGAGACAGTTTTATAAGGTAAAGGAAATTGCAAGTAGCTAGTTATCTTAATCGATGGAGTTTAAATGTAGAGGGGAAGTTACTTTACTCCGCGTGAGGCAAACAGATAACTGTTTAAACAGAGGCTCTTTCCTGACCTTTGCCCATGACAAGCACCGCGTCAGCGCTCGCTGTTGGATCTTTTGTTTTGGTGTTTCCCCATCCCTCGTTTTCTATCGAGGTGACTAAAGCCAGGCTGGACCTCTGTTAGCTGTTACTTCTGTCTCTGAGTAACTTACGCTTGCAGCAAGTAATAAGCTATACTGCCTGTTTTAAAGCGTTTCCAATGTTGTCTTCGCTCATTAAGTGGACCGTATATGTGTCATTTCTCCTTGTCTTACACAACGTGCAATTTCTTCCTACTTCCTTCCACCTTCCCCCTGCCTTCCTCTTCTGTTTTCCTCTGCCAGAGTTGCTTCTTCCCGTTTTTATGCTCTGATATTTCTGCTGCAGAGCATTTCGGGAATAGATCGATCACGGCAGTGACAGTTGGTACGTGTCTAATCGGAGCTGCCCTCTGTGGTTAAAGGTTTTGAAGACCAGCTCCCATGAGATAGCTTGGGATTGGGCTCCCGGGAGGGGTAATACAAGATGTAGTTTTTACGTGTCTGGCTTCCTAGTGGAACCCACAGCATTTAAAAAAGCTTTGCCCATCGTACAGGGTCGCCAGCCACCAGAGCTGAAGCAAAAGCTTGTGTTTAAGCCTTATTTTTCTCCAAGATCTTGGCACTCTTCTGTAGCCCCGAATCAGGTGCCACCCCTAAACAGGATGTAGGCACTTAAATCTGGGGTTTTTTAAACGCAGGGAAAGTCACTCCTTCAGCACAGTAAGTGCAGGAGACGATGGTGTGGTGCCTCCTCCTTCCCCCAAGGCGGCTGGGAGGAATGAAAGTCTTTGGGGAACGAGGGATTTGAATCCTTCATATCTTCCACAAAGAGCGTGAACCTCTAGACTGAGGAACGTGTAAGGA
The DNA here is from genome assembly GCF_965638725.1 of Aptenodytes patagonicus. Taxonomy (NCBI): domain Eukaryota; kingdom Metazoa; phylum Chordata; class Aves; order Sphenisciformes; family Spheniscidae; genus Aptenodytes; species Aptenodytes patagonicus. The sequence continues at coordinate 16,950,383 of NC_134963.1, forward strand.
CAGAGCTTTCTTGGGTTCATTAGCATCCCATGGTGAAGGAGGCAATTAGCCCCTCTACCTCGCCTTTTATTGAGGCTTAGGTTGTCTTGAATTTCTTCAGACTTATTCTACTAAGGTCCTGCCCCAAGTGTTTTCTGTGGAGCAGCTGATGTATGGTAATCTGGTGGATCACAGTCCTGCGTCCTCCTTAATAGCGCGTAGTTCTGTGAAGCTTTCCCAAACCTATGGACATAATTAAAAATGTAAGATGCTAACTGGCTGCCGTACATCCAAGAGAGGTTACATGAGGTATCTCCTGCTCCACGTAAGCAATAATTGCTCTTCGTTTAGGTCGGGCCTTTTGCAGACAGCCACTGATAACGTCCGTGCTGTAGACATACCTCAGCTCTTTTCCAGGCTGTTCAGGACCGAGACCTCTGTCATTCAAATTCTGGATTCTCCCCGGGACTTGTAGCAGCGCACAGGCTTTCGGCTCCCCTCTCGGGTTCGTCTGCCCGGGTCTTTTAAACCACCAGCCACTGGCGTAGGAAATGCCGGACTTTGTGACTTCTCCCTTTCTGTGCAGTGAGGATAATTTACCCCCGTGAATATTTCCAGCTAAACGCCTGCCTCTGTTTACTGTGTTACAAAGGGGCAGCGTTGCGGGAGTAAAATGTTGAAACTTGTGCCGTTTATTTCTTGCAAGAGACGGAGCCTACCTGTGTAATTAGATGGGATTTGATGCTTCCTGACTTTCCCTGTGGCTTGCAAAAGAAGTCTGTTGCTCAGCGCAGCCCGGTAAGGTTGCATTGCCTCGCCTCCGCACACACGTGGCTTTTTATTTGAGCTGGGCTCTCCTCGTCCCCTGCAATCCTTCTGCTCTCTTCTCCCCTTTCTGGCGGAGTTTCTGGGAGGTTGAGGTTTCCTCCAGAACTGACTAGCGGTGCGCCTTTCTGCAGCTAGCAGAGCGTGCGACTGCTCCTAGAGCATGCCCACCGCTCCTGATTTCCGACGTGCCTTTGACGTAGCACATGGTTGCTGTGCTCCATTTCTCCTTCAGAGGCAATGCAGAGGTTTCTCTGCTGAGGTTTAGGCAGGTGTCGGTGAGGCAGGAGGGGCTGCGTTCTCCTGGTTGGGGCTATTTTGCAAAGTCCTCGTTTGATAACGTTCTCAGTCAAACGTTCTTTGATAACGTTATCTTCGTTTGATAACGTTCTTTGCCAAAAATGGAGCCCCAGCACGCTGTAGTCCCAAGCGAGACTTCAGCTTGCTGTTGTCAATGCAGAATAAGCTGGCTTTCCAGTTGCAAAGTTGGGTTTCTGAGGAGTTCAGCTCCTTTAGTGAATAAATGGGATCTGGGTGTGATTTACAGCTCTAGCTCTGTGTGTTGGTGTCCAGGGAACACGGGGGCTCAGGGAGGCGTCTCAGCTGGCACCTTGATGAGCTTCGGTGGCCTATGTTACTCCTCCAAGTCTTTCTTCAGCCTCACCAGTCCTGTGAGGGGTATGCGGTTCTTGGACTGCTGACTCCTTTTGAGCCCGTGCTGCCGGAGTGCTCAGCCGCAGCCTCCTGCTCAGACGTTGGCTCATCAGGAAAAGACGTTCAGATACCGATCCGTTGCTCGTGGTCTTTCCTGGCCCCCAAACACACGGAAAGCAGGCTGGTCCCAGTGACTTCCCTGCGTTTTCTCGAGTGGTGGCTTTGCTCTAAGAGATGGCAAGTGGAGGAGGTACGATCTGGGGCTGCGCTTGCTGCCCTCTGCTGTCCCTGGGACTCATCAGAGCAGGAGCGCTTCAGGATCTAGTCGCTCTTTGGTTTCAGTAAAAGACTTGGAGATGAGGAAAAAGATAGGAGGAAGGCAGATACTCCACTTTTTTTTTTACCATCGACTGTTATCTTTTTCAGGCTGTGGAGCAACGAATTCGAGAGGAACAGCGAATGATGGATGAGAAGATAGTCTTGGAACTGGACCAAAAAGTGATAGACCAACAGAGCACTCTGGAGAAGGCTGGGGTGTCTGGCTTCTACATCACCACCAACCCACAGGTTGGTGTTTAGGCAGGGAGCGTAAGATCTGACAGTACTCTTGTGTTAGCCTCTTTATGTTTTAAAAAAATCTTGCTCTTAATGAATTCTGAATCGCTGGGTCAGGAGGAATACCTTTGCCTCATCAGCTGATGGGCAACGTGCCCTGGGCCGACCTAGTACCAGGTTCGTAACGAAGGAGCAGAAACCCGTTAGACAGGGCAACGTCCCCAGCTTTCTGCAATGTTTTTCCCAGTGTGGAGGGAAGAAACGCGGTGCCAACAGCCTGCAGTCCTGTGACTCTTGAATGGGTCTGAATAATACTAAAATAAGTGGCTGCGTAGGTTTATCGCTTTTGTGCCTAGCTTAGCTGCACAGATTGCCTTCAGGAAGTCTTTTTATTGGGCATCTTGTTAATTCTTGCATGTAACTTGCTGGAGACGATCTCGGACTGTGATTAGAAAATCGTTCTCGGTCTCGCCGGTGCATCTGCTCTTAAAACTCGTGAGCAGTCGCCTGGGTTTTTCTCTGTTGTCTTAACGCCACCGCAGGAATGAAAAAATAAAACTTCCAAAGTCTCGTTGTAATGCCACAGAAGTTTGCAGGGAGTGCAGAAACAGGCTGTTCTTAACTCTGTTTTTGTAACTGATTAAATTTCACTTTGATAAAGACCTGCTAGTGAGAAAAGACGGCTTAGACTAAGTTAGTTAAACAGGCATTTTCTAAAACCCACACGATTCCTGGTTGTGGAGCCTTGAACAAGCCTCTTTACTTTTCCTGTGCTGCTATTCCTCATCTGTATAATGAAAGCAGCTCTTTCTCTCCCCTCCTGCCCCTGCCTTTTATGTTATTTTTGTAAGTAATAACTCCTAACAGGGTTCCTATTTGCTGAGTTTTGTTTATGTTTGCCTTTACGATAGCTGGCAAAGCAGACCCAGACCTTGGCTTGTACCTGTGAATGCCACCGTCGTGTAAGAAATCACGGCTGGAATCTGTTCTCCGTGCGTTTCCCATCAGCTGACGTGTTTCCTCCCAGTCTGTTGTATAAAATGGCTGCTTATGCAGTTGATATATTTTTACAAAAATAGATTTTTATTTCCATAATGTAATGTCTGCGAGCCTGAGTCACAGAACAGGGTTCACTGAATTAGCTACCCCACCACGTAGTCTCTGTGCGAAATGGCTTGTGAGCTAAATGTGAGTAAAGAACAAGCAGATGGTAAGGAAACCATAAGCTGATGTCGGTGACTGCAGGAGACGGTGGTCTCCACTTGATTACAGTCATGGAAAAGGGATTTTTTTGAAGGGGAATGAAATACCTAGAGGGAATTTCATGCACCAGCACAGCAGTGTGTCGCACGTGGCTTAGACTCCACTTAGAGAGTACCCAAAGCGATCCCTCCTGCTTCCTGCCCTTCCGTGCTGGAAAAGGATCAGGGCGTTGAAGACGCTGCTGAAGGATGAGGGGAGGGAGCTGTGCCCACCCGGAGAACCTCCTCCGGGGTGTGTGGCTGTGCGTCTGCGAGGGGACGCTGCTGCCCCGCTCCTGGAGGCTGCTCCAGAGGGGGAAACCTGCAGAACTGGCTGGCCCGCACTGCATTTGCCGCTAAATCACGGTCAAGAAGAAAGAACCTTTCTGAATCCTTAATGAATCGTAAAGCCCTGGATTCCTATGACAGCTGCGGTTTGCAGCAGATCTCTTAAGATGTTACTGCCCTGTATTTTATAGAAATGCTTAAACAAGACGAAGGCTTTGTTTTGTATTTGCGTGGTTTTTTTCTTTTGTTCCCTGAAGATTAGTAGCTCTTGAGTGGGTGGTACAAAGCAGTCCTCCTGCTTCCTGCGGCAGGGAATGGGATCATCTCATTCTTGCAAAAACGTCTCTGTTCCTTTGCAGGAGCTGACTTTACAGATGAATTTACTGGAGCTGATTCGGAAGTTACAACAGAAGGAATCCGAGTCTGAGAAGGCTTTTTCCTGAACGAGCAAATCTGCTGTGTACTTTCCAGAGTCTTCTTCTGACTTCCTTCTAAAGAATAGTCTGTTAATGCTTTTGCTTTATATTGTGTCAGGAAGAGGCTGCTGGCTGTAGAAGAAATAGCTGAGGCCCTTAGATAACCTTAGAGCTGGGGCAAGCGGACTCCCAGAGCAGGGGGTGGTTGGGGAGCATCAGACTGCCTCTCCGGTCCTCGGAGCGAGATCCGTGCTGCACATCTCGCTGAGACGAGAGGCGACGGAGGGCGTTAATCTGCCTCGTACAGCCTGCAGCGTCGGTGAGGCCGTTCACTAAGCCAGGGGAGGCTGGACCAGGTGCTGAGGCAGCAAACCGAGCCCAGCCGTACATGGGTGACCCCCGCCTTTAGGTGAATCAAGCTGAACGGGTGAGCAGTGTGATCTCCAGATTGCAATCTCCTCTTCCAATTCGAGGAGGAGGAGCAAGTGTCTCTGGTAGGGAATGGGAGAGGTGAGTAGCTGCCGTGTCGGACAGGGAAGCAAAGTGGACTCGCCAGCCGGTGCCGCCTCGCCATGGCAGATGGTTGGCAGCTGGGGAAAAAAAGTCCAAGGTTTATCTACAAGAAGATGCTTCTGTGTGTGTTGAGGCAGAAACAGCCCCTTAAACAGGCAGACCCTTCCCAGGGAGACCTCGAGGGGGCTTTATTCAAGGAGGATTTCAGGCCTCTGCCCAGTGTTACTGGACTGTGACGTTTGCAGTGTTCCCACCTGACTCGGACAGCAGAGAAGGCTCAGGAGCTTTTGCTTTGTTACTTTAAACCAGTCTCCAAATGGAGAGAAATAAAAGACTCTGTCCTGCCTTCTGAGGCTGCAGCTTTCTGAATGTCAATGATTGTGATTACGTTTGTCCCATCCCTGCTTGATGAGCGTGAGGTTTGGGGTGCGCTAGATTAAAGCTGGGGGTGGGGAACCTTGAGTGTTTCTGAGACCTTCCAGGGCTGAGCTGATGACCCCGAGAGCCTGAGTTGCACCCCCGGGACTCCGTGCACAGAAGGAGTTGGGGCACTTGCTGAAAACCCGGTAGAAGATCACTTCAGGTGTGTAGGAAACGCGTTGGTGCCAGGCACTGTGCAATGTTGGCTGCCCGTAGAAAACGGGATGGTGCAAAGGGGAGTCTGTAAGCGGTTCTGTTCTTCACAGGTGAAGTTCAAGTCAGAGAAGCTGTTGGGGGTGGCTCAAAGACTTGGACCTTCGTGTGTCGAAGGGCTTTGATTACACCCGGGTCACTAAGGGTTTTCTGGCGTTCCCAGAGCAAGGCTTGTGTTTGGGAGATGGCTCCTTCGCGTTGCTGTTTGCTCTTGCCTGCGTCCTCTGCTGTTGCTGCAGCCATCTCTTTTTCACAGCAGAAGGCAGCGTGAGAACATTCACTATGCTGTTAATTACTGAGGCTGGGAAATGGGTCGGTACCCCTTGCCCAAGGTACTGTGAGCCCTTACGTTCACGTGGAAGCAGATCACTGAGCGAGCCAGCTGTGGAGTTGGAGAACCAGCTAAAGGAAGGAAACCTGCAGGGGTGCTAGAAGAGCTCGTGGGTGGCCTTTTGGTAGGGAGAGGTGGTGGTGGAGGAGTTGCCCACTACTGTAGACAAACGCACTGAAGATCAGCAGCTACAAGAACCAACGAGGCTTTTGCAAATTCAGGGCTGAGACCCCCTCCCATTGCCATCAGGGGTGGGTGTTTCCTCCCCACGGGAACGTGCTACTGTGGTTCAGCGGCTGGAGACAAGAGGTACTGCTCTTGTGAGGTCTCCGCCTCCTGGACGAACATCCCCAGCTGGAAAGTGGGCTGATGTGGGACCTGCACCGTTGCAGGATCCCCACGAACCACCCTGAACTGTGTTGACGCTTGACCCTCAGCTCGGAGCCCCGCACTCGACTGCTAAAATAGCGAGGAGCAGAGTGGGCAACGTTCCCCTCTGGAGACACCTTCATCCTGCCTGTGAGGACACGTACAGACAGAGGACTCTCCAGTGCTGACCAGGTGAAGAAGGCGTCCGTGTTCCTCTGTGTGTGGCCAGAGCTATTAGCAAGGGAATTGCTTCCCGGGGTGAGGATGAGGAAGGCAGGGATGAATGATGGGTCCTACTGCAGGAAAGGAGACTGCCTGCCTGCATGCTGGGGGGTAGCGCTGCCTCCCGGGAGGACCCCCCCCTACTTTGACGTGAGCATTCTCGCATTGCTGGGCCAGCGGCAGAGCCGATGGTGTGGCTGGAGAAGCTCGGGGGCAGCTGCCGCAGCAGGTGGGGATTGCTGCCGGTGGGTTCAGCCCCGCTTCGCTGCCCTGCGCCGTGAAGAGTGGAGCCCACCTCGGTTCAGAGTTCCCCACAGGCCATGAGAGCTGGTCACTGCCATCTCCGCTGCCGTCTCTCCCGGGGGCAGCTGGCACTGGGGATCACGGCGGGCTGCTCCAGCACTGCCATGACAACGGCAGCTCTCGGGCTTCCCGCTCCCGCCATCTGGTTGCGGACGGCTCTGCCAGGCAGCCGATCCAAGCTGAAATTTTCCATGCCTGTGGTCAGGTTGTGTTTCAGAAAGGCTTTCCGTGTGAGGTGGAGAGCGGCAGGGTGGTCAGGCATGGTTAACTGGTGAAAAAGGTGGTCTTAAGGGAATAAAGCGCCTGGGATAGCTTGTGATCAGGGAGTATTCGGTCAGCATGATTTCAGCAGAGGAAAAGTTGCTCAGCCCCCCCAGGAAGCATTGCTGGGCGGTACGACGCTGAGGGTACACGGATATTTCTCCAAGCAAATGCCTTTGTGTCACTAGAGGGTGACGCCTTCCTATGGCACTGGCTGTGCCCGTGCTACTGCAGTTGTGTTATTGCCGGTGACGGCTGGGCTGGGGTTGGACCTGGTGAGAGTGATCCAAAGGAGCTGGAAGTGCAGCGAAGGATTACTGGATTTCAGCTGTCTCAGCTCCTTGGTTCAACCGCCGGTGCAGCCCCTGAGCTCTCGACTGGTGCCCCAGGAACACGTGGTTGGGGACCCCTTTGGTGGCAGCTCAGGTGGCTTCAGCCACCCACGGGGCTGGGCCTTAAGTTCCTGCCCAAATCTCCTTGTGTGCCGGAAGCAATGTGGAGCGGGGATGCACGAGAGGATCGAGTTCCCTGTTCTGGTGCGAGGTGACCGACGGGAGAGCTATGGCTCTGTGCCAGCCCTGCGTTCACCCATGAGCTGGAGGAAGGCGAATGATGGGTGGTAGAAAGGGACAAGTCCTGTTTCCTGCTTCCTTTTTCTGTACTTTGGGCTGATGAGGAGGATAGCGAGGTCCCCTCCACGTAAGGAGGCCGATTCAGCGTGGATAAGGGTGAATTTATGCAGGTGTTATCTCTTAGTGTTGGACAGTGGGCTCTGAGGTGACCATTACCACTCGGGAGTGACGTTTGGGGTGATGACTGGTGGGTCCATGGAAACATCAGCTTTAGTGCTCAGTAGCCATCAGAAAATCAAATGAGACATTAGGAAGGGAGCGAACAAGAAAACGAAAAACCTTTTGCTGCTGTGAAGTCGCTGATGCGCCAGCACCCAAACACAGGTCCCTTCATCCCGAGAAGCGTTCAGTAGAGCTGGAATGGGCTCTGCAAAGGCCCTGGGGACACCAGAGGTCTGGACCACCTTCCAGCCAAGCTGGACTCCTCTATCTGAAAATGAGGTGCCCAAGAGGGGACAGGGTGGAGGTAAAACTACAGGTGACATGGGGAGAGACTTCACTCTCTTCAACTACAAGAGCTGGAGTGTTAGATGAAGCCTGTAAAAGGCAGGTTTAGGTGGAACAGGTGACTGCTTGGGAAACCCCCTGCCGCAGGGGGCTGGGGAAGCAGAAGGTTTATGTTGGTTCAAGAGGAGGTGAGGCGCTTCTGGAAAAGAAATGCCTTTTGACTTAGAGATGGAGAGAAGCGATTCCCCTTCACCGAGCTGCAGGCACTTGGAGCCAGGTGGAAGCGCTGCACGCTTTTGTTCAGGTTTTATGCTCTTGCCCAGGCACTGGCTTTCTTCACTCCCGGGTGGCAGGAACGTGAGCTGGATGGGCCTGTTCAAGAGCTCACCTTCCACTGCTGCCCCTCCAGCCGCTTTCCCCTACACCTCTGCTTCTTCATGGCAAATACCTGAGCACAGAGGAGGTCCCTGTCCTCCAGGCAGCAGCTCCAGAGCATAGAGGGTAGAGGCAGATTCCTCCTTGGGATAGCCAAGGAGGAGAGGACCAGGGTCCCGGCCCTTCACTCCGTCCAGAACTGCGTCCAGCGGCCGAGGTTTGGGATAACTACTCCATCCTCGGCTGTTCCCTTCATGAGCGGCTCAGGCTGCGGCGCCCAAGCCCAGCCCATGCAACACCCCTTTGGGGCTGGTGTCCAGCCTGCAGCGATGAGGTCGCGGGGGACCCACCACGACGCTCTCGGCGCATTGCCAAACATTTGTCGGCCTCCCCGTGGGGCTCGGGGGTGCTTCCCCCGTTACCCCAAGCCCTGCTGCCAGCTCCGGGGGAGACACCCCTGGGGCTGGTGCCGCCCGCGCTGCCCTTGCAGCACCTCCCGCCCCGGGGTGTCGGAGCAGCCCGGCTCCGGACCCCCCCTGCCCCGGCTGACGCTCCCCCCCCCCCCGCCCCGCCGCGCTCCCGGGCGGCCCCCGAGGGGCTCCCCGCAGCCGCCGCGCCGGGCCCCCGCCCTTCCGCCGGGCCGGGGAGGCGGAGCCGGGGCGGGAGGCGGCGGCGGCGCGGAGCAGGTGGGGGCCGGGGCCGCTGGCGGAGCCGCGCGGTGCCCGCGGCCGCGCCCGCGCAGGTGAGCGGGACCCTCCCGGGCGGCGGGGCCGGGGCCGGGGCCGGGGCGGTGCGTGGGGCGCGCCCCGCGGGCGCTGGGGCTCGGGGGAGCGGGGCCGGGGCTGGGGCTGGGCGCCGCCCGGGGAGCGGCATCGCGGTGGGGCCGAGCAGGGGCGAAACTTGCCCCTCTCCCCGCCCGGGGATGAATCCGGAGGCTGAACGCCCCCTCCCCCCCCGCCCCGGCCCGGGGGTCCCCACCCGCGACCACCACCCCCAACCTGGGAGGGATGCTCGCTTGCCCAGCGGGCGTCAAGCTCCGTGTCCTGCCCGGCTGCGGCTGTTGGGTGCGTTGGGGTCGGGCACCCCAATAGTGCCAGCCCCTCCGTTCGCGGGGACTCAGATCAGCCAGCACGGTTGGTGCCAACAGGCCTGTTGTCCCCACGGGCCAACATCGTGCCGTCGGCTCGCAGTGGCCTTTCTGGGACCTTTTGGCTTCCGAGACAGATGGACCGAGGGAGCAGGGCTGCACCGAGTGGCACGAGCTCTCTGAGCAGGACCCGTGGTTTGGGGATGCAGGGAGACATGTATCCTGGCACGGGGAGGAGGGCAGCCGGAAGGGGAGAGCATCCCCAAAATCACAGACCGCCCCACGGAGCAGCCGTGAAGCAGCACCTGAAGGTCCCCAGAGCTGCGTCCTCCCACTCTCCCAGCGGCAGCTGCCGGCCGCGGCTTGGTCCCCAGGCGCGGATGTGTTTCCTGGTCTGGCCGGGGATGCCCACGTCCTTGCCAGAGCTGCTCTGGTCTTCCTGCTGCACACCTCCGCGCCACGCCTGGGCTTTCCCTGGGGAAGCAGCGAGATGCTGGGAGCGGGGAGGCGCCGCATGCCCCCTCGGTGGGCTCCCGGCACACCAGGGAGACGGTCAGGTAGATGTTGAATAAGGTGGAGGGGAAACAGCAAAGAAACCTTCAGCAGGGCCAGAGCAGCCTGTTTTGGGCTTTAATGCAGCTCCGTTTTAAAAAGAAAAGCCTGGGGGATGCTGCCCTGGGGGTGCTGTGGTTTCTCTCCCACCTGGCGCCCAAGCACGGGTCCCTGCGCGGGGTGGCTGTCTGTCCTGTGCCACCACCCTGCAGGAGGACATGCTCCAGTGCTGAGCCCCACGCTGGCTGAGGAGCGAGGGACACCTTGAATGTGCCGTGGTGGCTTTTCCACCCTGTCCCCACCACGCGATACCTCCCGGCAGGAGGGGATGCTCACACCTTCCTGCTCCCCCCTGCCAGGTCTCCAGGCAGGGTCTCGCCACTGTGGACCCCTCACCCTGCCGGAGGGCAGGGCCTGCTGCCTCCGGGATGGCGAGATGGCTGCCTCGCTCCGCCGACCTGACCCGCTTCTGCCAGAAACTCAACCGGGTGAAGACCTTGGAGGATGACATGATGGAGACGTCCTTCAATAGATGCCTTTCCACCATCGACTTGACGCTGCTGGGCATCGGAGGCATGGTGGGCTCTGGGCTGTACGTCCTCACGGGCACTGTGGCTAAGGAGATCGCCGGCCCCGCCGTCATCGTCTCCTTTATCATTGCCGGCTTTGCCTCGCTCCTGGCTGCTCTCTGCTATGCCGAGTTTGGAGCCCGGGTACCCAAGACGGGCTCTGCCTACATGTTCACCTACGTGTCCGTGGGTGAGATCTGGGCCTTCCTCATCGGCTGGAACGTGCTGCTGGAGTACATGATCGGAGGAGCTGCGGTGGCCAGGGCCTGGAGCGGCTACCTGGACTCCATCTTCAACCACAAGATAAAGAACTTCACCGAGACCCACGTGGGCACCTGGCAGGTGCCGTTCCTGGCCCACTACCCCGACTTTCTGGCAGCAGCCATCCTGCTGGTAGCCACCGCCTTCATCTCCTTCGGGGCCAAAGTGTCCTCCTGGCTAAACCACGTCTTCTCGGCCATCAGCATGGGTGTCATCCTCTTCATTCTCATCATGGGCTTCATCCTCGCGCAGCCCAAGAACTGGAGTGCCCAGGAGGGCGGCTTCGCCCCGTACGGACTGTCGGGCATCATGGCCGGCACAGCCACCTGCTTCTACGCCTTCGTGGGCTTTGATGTCATCGCGGCCTCCAGCGAAGAGGCCAGGAACCCGCAGAGGGCTGTCCCCCGGGCCATCGCTTTCTCCTTGGGGCTGGCCACCGGGGCCTACATCCTGGTGTCGGTGGTGCTGACGCTGATGGTGCCCTGGCACACGCTGGACCCCGACTCTGCCCTGGCAGATGCGTTTTACAGGAGGGGCTATGCCTGGGCAGGGTTCCTGGTCGCCGCTGGCTCCATCTGCGGTAAGTACAGGCAGCGGCGGTGGGAGCTGCCCGCCCCGCTTGCGATGGGGGCTGGGAACTGGGGCGGTTTTGGGTCTGACGTGGTCTTCCTTCTTCTGCCCATCCCTCAGCGATGAATACAGTCCTGCTGAGCAACCTCTTCTCCCTGCCACGCATCGTCTACGCCATGGCCGAGGACGGGCTCTTCTTCCAGGTCTTCTCCCGAGTGCATCCCCGCACGCAGGTGCCTGTCGTCGGCATCGTGGTCTTTGGGCTACTCATGGCCCTGTTGGCCCTCATCTTTGACCTGGAGGCCCTGGTGCAGTTCCTGTCCATTGGCACGCTGCTGGCCTACACCTTCGTGGCTGCTAGCATCATCGTCCTGCGCTTCCAGCAGCAGAAGGTGGATGCCCCTGCGCCGGCGGCCAGTGGCCGTCCCAGCCCCCAGCCCCAGGAGGTTCCGTCCACCGGCGAGCTGAAGGAGTACGAGTCCTTCTCCGACAAGCTCCAGCTAGTGGACAGGGACAAGAGCAAAGAGCACCGGGAGCCGGGGCAGCTGAAGGCAGCTTTTGAGCCCTACCTGGAGTTCCTCAGCGACTTCTACCCGGGCGAGGTGGTCACGGTGGCTGTGGTGACCCTGATGGTGTCCGCCATCTGCCTCTGCTCCATCTTGGTGTTCGGCAACACTCACCTCCACCTGCCCACCTGGAGCTACTCCCTGCTGCTGGTCCTCTTCAGCCTGGGCTTCCTGCTCAGCCTCCTCCTCATCTGGGCGCACGAGCAGCAGCACGGCACACAGACCTTCCAGGTACACCCGGGGGCCCAGGCAGGATTAGTCCCTTTTCAAGGGTCGGCGGGGTGGGAGCAGCTCTGATGCACCCACGAGAGGCTCCGGTCACACCGGTCTCGTGAAAGCACCGCAACTGCTGAAGGAGGAGGAGGAGGGTGTCAGCGAGCACTGGCTGTGGGGAGGTGTTGGTGCCTGCGGTGTCACGCTGCACAGTCACCGGTCTCCAGGAGGGGACAACCCCAGCGGGATCGCTCCTGCCCGCCCTGGGCTCCCTGCTCCGCATCCCCACAGCCCCCCGCTCCCCTTCTGCCCATCCCAACTCCTTCTGCCTTTGGCCTGCCCTTGACCTATGCATTGGAGCTCTTTTCTTCAGCCCCCAAATCATTTTTGTGCCACTCGTGCTCCCCGCTCTCTGGTTTCCAGCCCGTCTGGGCCCCGGTGTGGTGCAGCCGCGTGGACCACACCAGTGGTACCACCTCCCTGCCATGCCCCTGCCCGGGCTTCTCCAGCAAGGACCATGTTGGCTCTGGATTGCACCAAGGGCTTGTTCAGTCCTTCTGACGGTGCCTCTGGGCTGTTTCCAGAGCCCGTGCCCGGCATGCAGCCTGGCTCCCATCTCTTGGCTCCCTAACTGGCAATTGTTCCTTTTGGCTGCCTTTTTCCCAGAAAAAAAAAGTCATTTTCAGAAAGCCCCGGGTGAGAGTCACCTTGTCCCCCACATTTACCAGTGCTGGCTTTTGTCTCTATGGTTTTAAGGATGGGGAGTGTGGTCCTGCAGGTCTCACCCTCTACCTCCGGCTTGGTTTCTCCCGCAGATCCCCCTGGTACCCCTCTCCCCAGCACTGAGTATCGTCCTCAATATCTATCTGATGCTGAAGCTCAGCTACATGACGTGGCTCCGCTTCGCCGTCTGGCTGCTCTTAGGTGAGTGCTCCCACGGTGGCGTGAGCCCCAGGAAGGCGGCGGCTGCTTCGGGGGAGAGGGGAACTGGGCTTGTCCTGGCACCGGCCGGTGGCTTCAGCAGCTCTTTTCCCCTGGTGATGGGTTTATAAACCGCATCGTGCCCCTTTCCGCCTCCAACTCCCCTTCGGAGACGCAAACCGAGGTCTCCCGGCGTCTCCCTGACCCTCTCTGGTTCCCAGAGTGTTACGGTTTGTTCCAGTTAAGGTTTGGATCCTCCTTCAAGCTCTGGACCAGAACCACCCGCTGCTCCCGAGGTGGCTCCCTGGGGCTTGAGGACCCCTTCCCAGTGAGGGGCTTCCCCTCCCCAGGGACTGGGGTTACCCCCCTTGCTCTTAACACACTGCGGGATCCTTTTCCACCTGCAAGCAGCTGGTTTAAGCCCCCCCAGTGCCGTGGCTTGTGCTGCTACGCAGGGATGCTGGCTGCATCCGTGCCGGCCGCTGGCCTCTGCTCGAGCCGCTGCTCTCCCTGTCCCCCGCTGCAGGCCTGCTCGTGTACTTCGGTTACGGCATCTGGCACAGCAAGGAGAACCTGCGGGAGCCCAGGCCGCAGCGCGTCAGCGCCCGCTATGTGGTGTTCCCCAGCGGCAGCCTGGAGGAGAGGGTGCAGGCAGTCCAGCCCAGCTCCCAGCCCGCCGCCGGGCTGCCGGACACCGACACCGACGACTGCAAGAGATGACACCCCGGGGGACAGGGGCACCTGGCTATGGGAGCATCTGACCCCCTCCCCACGGTGAGGCCAGAGATCCCCCCTCCTCCTCCTGGTCCCTTTGACAGCGGAGCCACCGGGGCTGCCCTGGGCATGTGGCTCCATCCAGAGATGACGAGGATGCTTGCCCTTCCCCACCCACTCCCTGCAGAGCGTGGGGAGGGGCTGGCTCCCTTCCTCCCCATCCCCAGCACTCAGGAACTGGGTCTCAGCCCCCTCAGCTCAGTGCCTGCCCTGCTCACGAGGAGCCGCGTCCTCGCCACCTTCCCCTGAGCACATCCAGGTGCCATGCAGCAAATCTCCTTTCTGCTGGCCCATCTGCGCAGCCAGGGATGCAGAGGGATGCAGAGGGTCCCCAGGGACCGGGACAGGCAGCCCAGTGCTGCCCATCCTGGGTCTCATCCTGGCTGCAGTGTGGGATCTTGCTGCAGCCCTGCAGAGCCCTCCTGCCTCCCGCTGAGCCTGCCTGCGGAAGGAGGCAGGGGCCAGCCGCACTTCCCCACTGGCATCCCTGCCATCCCCATCCCCAGGGCCACTCTCCCAAAAGGCTGAGGGGGGCCGAGGAGCAGGTGGGGACATGAGATGGAGAAGGGACATGGCCAGAGTGGCTGGGCAGGGACCCCAGGAAAGCCAGTGTGGGCTGGCACGGCAGAAGCCCAACTGCACCTTCCTGGCCACTGGCATCGGCTGTTTCAGGGTGGGCTGGGGGCTGTGCCCAGCTGGAAGCCCGGCTGGAAGGTCATGCCAGGGCCAGGCTCTTGCCCCAGCCCACAGGTGGGTGTGGGCGCTCAGGACCCCAGATTTGTTGCCTTGTCCCCGGAGGTCCCCAGCAGCATCCCTGGGCGGGCCTGCCTGGAGCCGGCTCCCCCCTTCCCCTGTGCCCCAGCAGCACAGCCTGCACTGCTGCCTGCCCCAGCGTGGGGGGCTCAGCCCCCCGTGATGCCCCTCCCAGGCTCTCTGTGGCTCGGGACAGGCTCTGCGGCTGCTTTTCAGTATTGCCCCCTCCCGGGCGAGCATCCCCGTGCTCTGGGGCTCACCCCAGCTGCCATGTTGTGGGGGGAGTCCCCAGCAGCACTGCTGCAGCCACCCCTGGCTGGTTTGCCCATGAACAGCCTAAAATGGAAGGGAAGGGGCCTTTAGCATGTTTTGGAAGAAATACATGGAGGAAACAAATCAGTCGAGCACGAGGTTGCCGAACTGCCAGGCCTTGCAGCGTGGACACCCTGCTCCCTGCAGCCATGCTGGACGTGCAACGTCGTCTGCATCCTGTGAGAAGCCGGGGACCGTGGGCAGGCTAGTCCCATTGCTTCTTGCTGGCCAGTCCCTGGGGGGGTCCTAGAGGGGCCATGGGGAGGTCTCTGTACGATGCGCCGGCTCCCTGGTGAACCCCTCTGTCTGCCAGCACTGCTCCGCGTCCTGCCTCGCCCCTGCACTGCTGCCGCTGCCCACGGAGCAGCGCGTCCCCACCGTGCTGTGCTCCTGCTTGGCACCTCTGTGTAGTGGCTTGTGAGCAACGGGCTGCCTCCCGTCACCCTCATAAATACTGGTTCTGTGATGGCTCTGGTTGTTTGTGCTGTGTGTCCCCCTCAAGAGTCCACATGGGGAAGCTGCTCACCCAGATGCTCAGGAAAGCCCCCTGAAAGCTTGAGGAAGGGGAGAGTCGTGCCACCCGCTGCCACTGTGCAGCCACATTCCTCCCGAGCCCTGCAAGGGCAGCAGCGGGCTGTGCCCGGGGCGTGCAGACCCTGCCCGGGGCGTGCAGACCCTGCCCGCAGCTGCTTTCTGGCATCGCGGGGCGGGAGCCAGGCACAGCGAGTCACCGTGCCGGGAGCCCGGCTTCCCAGCCGCCAGCACGTGCTTCTGGAGCAGGGCTGGCGTGCGCGAGCTGCACAACGCCCGGCCGGGTCCACCGGGCACCGCCGAGAGCAGCTTTGCTCTTCTGACACGGGTGTGCTGTTCACGAGGACTGGCTCCAGCCGGACCCACAGAAACTGGGACACCCCCCCCCAGGGGCTGGGGCAGCCGTGCAGAGGTAGCCTGGAACTTGAGATTTACAGATACACAAATATGACTATATTCACCCAGATGGGCCTGAACCCCTTTGTCAACAGCGAGGAAGATGTTGAGCAGCACCGGGGCAGGTTCACTAAAGCTGCCAAGGGTTATGAGCTGAATGGATGGGAGAAATTGTGAAGCAGTGCAAATAATGGGAATTCAAGCATGAGTCACTTGAGATAATCCATCGATACCCCCATCCTCACCATTATTGCTCACTAAGGAAGTTTCCTTCCCATGAAAACAAAGTCATTCTTTATTAAAAAATAAAATATTCAACAGGTATCCAGGGAAGCAGCTAGACTTAACTCTCCATATCAATTGTCAGCTTTTAATTTGCAATAAATCCATTGTCAGCAGGATAAAGGCAAGCAGAAAGAACCGTAGTGATAGATGAGGAGCGAGGGAGCCCAGCGCGCGGTTGGGGAAGAGCAGTAAAAGTCCTAACAAAGCAGGACAGGCTGAGGTTCAAGACACTTTTATGTTCTCTTTTGGAGGAAAGTCGATAGAAGTCACATCACAAAACACTCTGGACTGTCGCCGGGGCCGGGCTCACCCAGCGTGGGCTCTCGGTCGGCCTTTTAAACTGGCAAAGACCTAAGAGTTGTTGAATGAGCCTCGTAAGCATTGATATTTAATCTATTTAAAACGAACATTTGTAAAAATGCCGAGAAACTACTGCTAGGCTGCGCCATAAAAAGCAAGCGTGGATATGGGGTACCCCTCAGCACCGGCCGGGGAGAGGCAGGGAGTGACGGGGACGCGGCTGGCAGGGAATTAAAGGATTGAAACGTAATTAACGGCAGCCTGGGAGGGGAGTGTGCCCTCTCAAGCACACTTGTGGGTTTTTTTAAAAATAGGATTACAAAATTGGTCGGTTCATCCGTGCCATACACCATCCTATTGCAGTAACATGCCCTGCGCAGGCGCAGAACATGTATTAATTGATTTTAAATTGTCTACCCGTTAAGGCACACAAAAAAAAGGGGGGTTGTCAGCAGCCATTGCCACCAAGGGAGCCCTCCTACAATGATTTGTTCCTGAAAACTGTATCGGCAGGAAAAAAAAAATATCCAGACCGAACACCACCAGCAGTGCTTTAAGATGGCAGCCTGTAATTGTAGGAGAAAAAAAACACCAGCTCCCCCATCTGTACCCCCGTACGCGTGATCCAGCCAGATTTAAAAACAAACCACCCCCGTGCGCAGCTCACAAAACCCTATTTCATAGAGCACAGGGAGACAGCAGTTTGCTGCCGCTGATATTACACCGACTTGCCATAGGGGTATCTTTCTCCAAATTAGGGGTTTTTTTGGGGAAAAAAAAAAAAACATATTTTCTGGGACTCATGGAAATGGTCTAATCAGCCTAGCTGGACCGCATGAAAGTCAATCTAATTACAATGCACCAGTGAAGTATGTAGGTCAGCAGCGTAACGGCCAGTGCTGGGGCTCCGGGAACCTGGAAGGGCTTTAGGGGCCACGGGGCATGACTAGCACCGGCACACGTGCTCCTGGGCTGGGCTAAGAGGGTTAATGTGATCCTTGGATGATAATCCCCCACTTAACAGCGTGGGAGTGGGCAGGCAGCGGCCAGGGATGGCCGAGCCTCAGGAGCGACGCTGCCGGACTGGGAGGACTGGTAGAGGAGCTACCAGGACAGCGCTGGTTTGTTGTGCCCCGGGAGGAGAGTTCCCACAAAACGGGTGCAGGGGGACAAGGAGAAACGCAAATTCAGAGGGGGAGTAACACAGGATTTGTACTAGGAAGAAAATCGATGCTAGGGATGCTACCCACCATCATTTAAATGGTAGAGACACTCAACCAGCCTGTGTCCCTCCTCCCCCAGCCCTGAAATGCAGCTCGGGGAGGGGGTGTACCCAGCCCAGCTCCAGAGATGACCAAACGGGACCGAGATGATGATGATCTCGGAGGCTTCAGGAAACAGGCTCACTACTGTCGCCCACGCAGCCCCAGCGACACGAGCTGCGGGAGCTCCTGCAGGGATCGCCGGGCTCTTGCACGGCTAAGCGCAGGGGGGTGGGAGTCGCAGGTGCATCCCAACACTGTTTCAGAGACAGTTTAATCACAGATGCCACGCTGAAATAAGCAGGCACTGACCCAGTTGCATACTTGAGCCCTGTCCATGCTCGAGGGAGGAAAAGGGGAGCCCCGAGCACTGGAGGAGGGTGGTGGGCTGGCACCCAGGAGAGAGCAGCTCAATGTCCTAATTAAATCTCTTCCCAGCCTTGTGTTTCTAAATTATCCCTCCTTCCCCCCCCCCCCCAACTCTGAAAGCAGCACAGACAAGCTGCAGGGCTTATTTAAGGCTGGCTGTAAGTAATCCTCTCATTATGCCCTTCGATACTCCCCTCCTCCTCCTGCAGATACAGCCAGAGGATGAGGTAAGCACCACGCTTCATCCCTGAGATGCCAGCAGCAGCGTATCTGCTCTTTCTGCTGGCTGGAGAGCAGCAGGGCATTAAAAGATGGCACAAACCTTGGGTCCTGTTGTCCTCTCATCCCTCCACGAAGCGGCAGCGGCCAGGCCAGCAGCCGGTGTGCTGAGCACAGGGGCACCCAAAGCATTACAGGAGCGCTTGTGCTCGTGTTTCAGAAGCATTTCAGCAGCCTGTGTCTCAGCGGTCCCTGCAACCAGGCTGCTTTGGGCCACAGCTCTTCCCTGTCTCGCCACACAGTGCAGACATTTTCTAACGAGTTGTATAAGCATATGCATGAACGATGCGGTCCCATCCCAGCAGCAGAGGCTTCTTTCCGACAGCAGACGGGCCAGTCTCCAACCACGCAGCCACAAAAGCAAGGAGAATAAATCTTCACCACGTGCACAGGAGACAAGGCAAGAAGCAACGGACGTAAACTGCCATGAGGGAGATTTAGGCAAGAGACTAGAAACATTTCCTCACAGCGATGACAGCTTTGCCTGAGAGGTTATGAAACGTCCGTCAGGTGCTGTCGGGAATGGGTTGCAGTGAGCTGCTCCTCCTCTGGAGCAAGGATAGCTGGTTTCTCGTGATCCCACCTGTCCAGGCTTCCCTCACTAGACGAAGCACTTTAGGGCAGCACCGAACACCGTGGGCTGGGATCCTTGCTGGGACAAGAGCCAAGGCACCTTTGTGTGCCAAGGCAGCACACTCAATATTGTAAAGGAGATGAAAGTGTTCATGAAAAACTTCTCTTCTGCATGGGGGGGAAAGCTAGGAGTCACGTTGCAGGCTTCTCTGCCCCAGACCTGCCTCCAAATAATGCTTATTAGTAGCTGCTATAGCTAAACCTTTTGTGGTCACCTATGTAACTTACGCCAGAAGAGTTTCATGTGGAATTAGGCAGCGAGCTGCCCTGGAGCATTAATGCTCATTTTCCAGAAACAATCAGGCAGCTGGAGAAGTCCCAGAGTGCTGCAGAAAAACAAGCTGGCTGATCCTTTAGAAAGATGAAGGGGTGCAAGGAAATTCAAGGCCTCAGAAGGACACCAATCAAAATGAGAGCTGCTCAAGGATTAAGGAAAAAATACCATTAGTGGCAATTAATATGGATTTGTGTAACCTCTGTGCTGTGGTGGGGTCAGGAGCTTGGAAAGAGGCACCAGTGCTGTTATACTGTAGTACCTTCCACAAGGCATCCAACTGCTACCTGGCAGTTTTGTAAAGAAACCAAAAAGGAACAACATTGAAATAACACTCAGACCAAAAAAAAAGGCTCAGTGCTGGAAATGACATTGTGAACAGCGACTCAGCAAATCTTCTGCTGAGTTATTCCAAGATTAGTTCCTAACCTGAAAGAAAACACAACTGAGTTTGGAGGAAAGAGGAATAGCGATACCAGCTGGGGAGGCTGCCAGGTAAATTTGGAATAACTACTATTTCAGTAAAACTGGAATACGACTCTCAGTATAACTCTCCACGTGTTGATTCCTCATAACCTTTTGTAGCAGCTGCCAAAGCACAGCAAATTCCTACAACTTCGCACGCAAAACCTCCTGCAGGCTAGCTCCGGCTGCCTGTTCCCCCTTCTCCCTGCAGCCCTCCGGGAGGGCAAATCCTGCCTGCACAATCCTGCCTGCACACGGAGCAAGCCAGTGCTCAGTTTTCCACAGCCACCTCCTGCTCTCATCAAAGCCGCAGGACAACTGAATGTTCAACATCTATATCCCAGCTACATTACCCCATAACACACTGCTGGCTCACCTGGCATTTTTAGGTTCCCAAATGGTACGTTGATAGATTTATTGAGCTTAATTCTCACAAGAAAAAAACACCCAGCTCTGACTCCAGTGACTAATGAATCTATATGGGTCAAGGCAGTGGCAAGTAGATCTTCTCTAGTTACACCAGCTGGTGAATAAGGACAGACTTGGTGTGTAAGAATTCTTTACCCACCTTATTTTTAATACAATTTTAACTTGCATCTCTTCTTTGGAGATCATAGGAAGGGCTAGGGCAAAGGACGTAACAGAAATAATAAATGGTGACTAAGTATTTTAAAATATAAGTACTTATACTGATTTAAATCAAGCCCCGTAACAGCTTCTGTGTTCAATACACAAATTTTTCATCTAGAGATCGAGGGGGTGTCAGGATGGTTCTGAAATTTCTAGAAACAACCCATATTTACAGACTGTACAACATGCAAGAGACCTCTCCAAGTGGTGTGGACAGGTGTGAGTCCACGGCACAGACATTATTTATTAGATACATAACTAAAATAATTTGCACATTTATAGGACAGACTCCATTAGGTAAATCATAACTGCATAGAGTTATTTTCAAATAAAGAGGCTAAACCTCATCTTCTGCTGAGAACTAACACTAAGTGCAATTTCACTGGTAGGCATATTTATTAGGTAAATGAAATACAAAAGTGAGCAAGGGGATTATAATGCTTCTGTTCTAGGGAAAAAAGCATAAGGCAAAACACAGGGCATCAGCCAGCTACTCTGGAAGGAGACTGGCAGAAGCCATCTTCTTCAATTTTGGCCCTGCCTTCGCAAGCTGCCTTCTCAGAGAGGTGTCACCACTGCCTTACAGGAGAGCACTGCCTGGATGTCCCCAGACCTCGTCAGCTGGTGTGTCACTGAAAGGGGAAATCAAAGCCAGCGCACACTGACGTGCCTGGGGACTGACCAGGCTTGCCTAGCTGGAGCCACGGATGAAGCCAAGATCGTTGCAAGCACTTTATCAAAGAGGTCCGCCAACCTTCAGGGAATGAAAGGCAATTATTTGTGTATAGCCACAACTAGGTTAAGGCAGCACTGCAAGACCGCTGGGGTTTGCTGCCCTCTGACTGTGGGGCAGAGCTGCCTGCGCCTCCAGCCCAAGCCAGATATCCAGAGCTGTTTGTGTGATCATCCTCGGCCCCTCTCCCAAACTGTAAGAATCTGCTGCAAGAAACCACTTCTTCCCAGAGACCAGGAGAGGGAGAGTTAAGCCAGGATGCTCAGAGCATAGCCATGATTCCTGCCCACTGCTCAATGCTCCTCAAGGAGCTCACAATTCCCCCCCTCCCTGAACCACAGTGCCCAGGTGTCCCAGAGAGCGTAGGGAGGATCCACTGGCATCACAGAAAACATCCCAGGGAGGGGAAAAGAGTTACACCCCATGTGCTGTTGTCATTGCTGAACTACCACTGAGTGCCTATCCTATTTCCAGGCAGCTTGTAGCATCTATCCTACGTAACACCGACAAAAGCAAGAGCATACATCCAGGAAATAAGAACACCAGTCACGACTGAGGACGGGGGCTCCACCCTGGAGAGCATGAGCTCCATGTGAGGCTAAGGAGCTGCAGTAGGAAGCAGCTGAAAATGAGTCAGCAGTGCATCTGACAGCCAATTCAGCAAAGGCACTCCTGGCTGTGTAACAGGAGAACAAGCCTAAGGCAGAAAGCATTTGTTCACAGCACATCTCTGGATAGGACTTTGCTTCCGACATAGTAAGTGCACTCTCGGGCTGTACAGACCCCACTGCAGTGGGCTATGGATCCAAGCACCAGCAGCAGCTACAGCACATGATGTTCCACCAGACAAATGTCCATACACACGAAGATGATGATGAAAAAGGAGCCCCTGGACTCTCATCCATGGGGATGCTCTTGCATGTGCTGGAAGAGACTCAGAGCTGGCCGTAGCAGAAATCTTAAAGTGAAAAGGCAGAAAAACTTCCAAGCGTCAGCAATGATGAAGTAGCCAATATTTGCACAGACCCTGCCTTAGCACTGCCCTGGCACATCCTTGTGTCACGGGCTTGGTGAGTGGTACTGGGGCGTTAGGCAGAGGTGCTGAAGAAGCAGCCCAAAGAGGCTCATGTTAAGCCACTGCGTTCTGGGAATTACCCACCACTTTGGGCTGAGTCTGAAGCTCAACCTTCGACTGACTTTTCCTCTGCAACTTCACGTTTCCACCACGTCTGAGAAGAAGATTTGGGAAAAGTATTTTCACAGCATCACACAGCTCTGCAAGCTCTTTGTTCACAGGGATGTCCTAGAGGGCAAAATCACTACAGGTAAGTAAGCATATGGTATGATTTACCATCCCTCAGAAAACAGTTATTGCAACATATTCTGTGCTCTCTCAAACCAAACACAAAATTCTAACACAAGATTGTGAGATCCAGGGCCGTTAGCCAACACCACCATGTTACGGGCAGGTATGAGATTCAACAAGCAGCAGCATCCTGCTCCCAGGGCAAGAAGCGAAAGAGCTAAAGTGATGGTGAGCAGTACAGAAATCAAAGGAAGATAGGGGTTTTCATGCAAGCTCCTCACTGCACTGCCAAAAGCCAGTGAGCTAAAGCGGATAAAGGTGGAAAACACCCTGTCAAAAACAAGCAAACAAATAAAAAAAGACCTGGAGAGAAAGTCAGGACAATGCCAGGATGGATAGTAAGCCCAGAAGAATGGTCTACAGGAAGAGAAGTTAAAACAGCTGGAAAGGAGGAGGAACAAGGGACAGGCACTGAATGACAGAAGGCAGCTCAACATTTCAGGGATCATGAGCTCTCTCTTTAAGGCAGATGTCTGGATTGTTCATAGCAAAGGGTCACAAAGAACAAGATTCACCTGATTAAATGCTGGTGACTGCAAGGCAACTGTTTCCTCTGAGCTCACCATCACAGTCTCGCTATGTAGTCCATGGTGATACAGTCAATACAGAGCTGAAGTTAAAGTCTCCCCATCCTAAAGCAGACTTCTACACTTTGGTGTGTTAATTTTGCCTTAAATACCATCGATTAAACCTCCATCTTCTATGAACAGATCTTGTGTAATCACCTCAGACATAGTCACCGACATCGTATATGAGCTAGGCAAAACAAATCCCTCCTCAATAAACAACTGAGTAAGTGTCTTCTCTTTTTAAAAATTAAAAGTAGTTGCTAGTTAATTGATCCAAAGGGCATTAGGTGGCTACTGGCCTGAGACAGAGCCTCTGTTCCAGAAGTGATGCTCTTTGGTGCCTTCTGCTGAGACCTACCTGGTGACAGAGGGCTGCCTTCTCAGATCTGGCACTGTTCACAAATGGGGTAGAGGTTCAAGTAAGTGGCAGTTCTCGTGCCTTGTAAGGGCCATTTAGCTTCATTAGAAATGGGACAGAAATCTTTCCAAAACTATGTGCATCGTCACAGCAGAGAGCTCAAGCTTCCCGGGGAACTTCTGAATTCACAGGTGGCCAGATTCTTCCCAGTGCTCAGCACCTTTGCAGTGACAGCTGAGCCGTGCCTCCTCCACACCCTGCTGCTGCCCAAAGCCTGAGCAATGCCCAGCTCGGTGCCTTCATGCACCTTGGTGCTGCTGCAAACACACAAAGTGGGGCCTGGGCACATACAGGCAAGTCCATGTTTTGAAGTCGGGGGCCATTCCCTCCATATACAGTCCTCACTGGGCAGCAACAACGCCAGAGCCAGAATCCCTCTGGCAGCCCTTTGTTATTCATACACCACGTATTCAACCTCTTCCCTCCCTTCCCTTTTCCTTCTGGTGGAACACTTACTGGCAAGTCCAGGATCTCCATGCCAGTGCCAGAATTTGCTTGTAGAGCTCTGAGGACCCCACAGCAGCCTTCACTCTGCATGGGATTTCTGGTCATCTGCAGTCAGAAAAGAAACAGCAGGAGGATATGTGACATGGATTTTTTTGTATGATCCTTGACGGTACCAGTGGCCCCCAGTGGGTGAGATACCAGCAGGGTTTACTTCAAGTGCCAGTAACAGTGGGCCAAGGGCCCTCAAGCGGCCATCCCAGTGCCACCCGCCATGTCAAGCTGGACACTACTGCCGCAGCAATAGGATGCTATCCTTGCTGCAAGACACGGCAGGACAGGCTGCAGTTCACACAGTGGCAGGCTCACAGAAATCTCTGTTCACCGAGGAAAGTGCTGGATACAAGCCCTCTGTCTTAATGAGAGCATACTGCAACCAGGGAAGCATGGGAGGAGACAGGCTGGGGCAAGCAGCTCCCTGATTTTGCTGTGGATTTGTTCTAAGGGGTTCCAATCCAGGACATACATGCACCACTGATATTTAAATATGTGTAAGAGGCTCCAATACCTTCCTAGGAAAGTTACTCACGTTAAGTCTTTTCAGAGTCTTGTTTTCTTTCAGGCCAGCTGCAATGTGCAGAGCTCCTTCCACCGAAATACGGTTGTTGCTAAAAACAAATAAAAGGCATGCTTCACATGCTGAGCTGCAGGTTTTCCATATCCACATTGCTCAGGCAAAGGATATGCAACCTACTGCTTCACGCAGCACTGAAAACATGTTATATCCAGAGGGAATTTAGGGCAGCTCCTTCCAACTAAACAATTGTACTTGAGAGGTTGGAAGCGGTGAGGAGTTGCCAAATCCCACAGGCTGACAGAGGCGCGGCTGACACGGCTCCACGCCCCCAGTAGTAAGGCTGACCGTGGATTTCCAATAGGCACAGACACAAATGTATGCAAGATATGCACACGGCCAGCCACATAGACCAACACAGAAACACTCAACATTCACACCTTGTCCCTCTCTTTTCCCATGCTTATACCTCCCCAGACCACCTGGTTTCCTTCCCTCACCCTTGGTTCCTCCCCTAAACATCCCCCAACAGGCCTTGTGCAATCCCCAGATGCTCTTCCCCCACACCCCGTAACGCATTCTGTGGAAGTTACCCCAAGTTTAAGGAGAGGAATTGGGGTTTGGGATGAGACCGGCAGCGCTAGTATTTTGTAACGCTCCCTCTGCCTTACGCACCTACCACACTCTGCAGGTAGGAGATCCAAATGGCTGCTGCGGGCTTTGCCCACCGCTGCAGAATGGGAGAAAATGTGCAGCAGGACCAGTCTGACTCACCTAACGTTGAGCTCTTCCAGCACGTTGTTGGCTTTAAGAGCCTCCCCCAAAGCAGCTGCTCCACTGTTGCCAAAGCCATTGTAGGAAACATCCAGCACTTTGAGAAATATGTTTGCCTGTGGTGTGACATAAACGCACAACTGAAAATCTCCCTCTCACTTGATTCAGCCTTGGAGAAACATCCTGCCTGTGCACTACCACCCCTTCTACTGTCCAAAAAGCAGTTGGGGCCTTGCTCCGCTAGGATGGCACACGTGATTGGCATTATACAAGAGGTGAAATGAAATTACTTTAGTGGCCCCTTTCAGCCTAAGAGGCTGGAAGAACTGTTTCTTATTTTAATGAGAGGCCACTTTCTTTTAGTAGAGTAAAAACTGTAAATAGACTACAAAAAAATTTCTGTATTGATTTATGAATCAGAAGTGAAATGAAACAATTCAAAACATTCATTATAGTAGCTTTGACTCTAAAAAGGGAAAGAACTAGAAATAGAGCAATGAAAACATATGCAATATGTCAATAGACAATGGATGATTTTACTCGCTTAGTTCCAAGGTTTGTATGATCCCAGATCGTAGATGGCTGTTGGACAGGCAAGGGCACAAGGCAAACAGCACATCATGGCATTCACGCTTCTTTAAACAGATAAAGCTTCATGCGAGTTCTCAGAATTTAGAAACAGGAGTGAAAACATTTCCTACCCCCAAGCCTTTGGCCAAGGCAGCTGCCCCTTGGCTATGGAAATGGTTCCAGCTGATTTTAAGTTCCTTTAATCCAGTGTTTTCTGCTATTGCCATTCCAAGAATTTCACCTAAGAAAAAACACATGAAGCCAAACAGTTTAAGAGTTGAAAGAATTAAGTTTGAGAGTTAAAAGGAAGCTCAGGTTAGTTTAGGTATTTCTCTGCAACTGCCTGTATTACCTCTAGACAGGCAATTAAAACTACAACATATTATTTTCTTTTATACTTCGTTTACCGTAAACACAAAGCAGAAGCTGCTGGACAATAAAGCATATGTGCTCTCTGACTACAGGTTGCAAATGTAGCAAAGAGGGAGAGAAAATGCAATCACCGTATCACAAAGCCAGGGTCTGCTGCTCATGCGTGGAGATCCGACCGCACCGGCTGGTTCTCCAGCCTGAGGAGGGTCTGAAAGCTGACACCACGCACCAGGTAGCTTCCCACAGTCTCTCACCCTTCCCCAGCTCTGGCCTCCAGCCAACTGAAGCCTGCTGGTCCGCTCTGCTGGCAGAGAAGCCAGCTCTGCTCCCTCTTTAACCCCTCCCAGAGCTCCTGTGCCATTATAAAATCTGAATAGGTTTCATCAGCAAGTGTTCCGTGAGTTTCCAATGGGCCAGGAAAGAAATGAGGTTGTCAACCAGCACAGAAGAAAAGGAAGCCATTGCCATGCTTGAAGACCAGAAGACTGGGGAAAGACTGTAAAGGCAGCAGGAGGTGAGCAGGATAGGGGTGGAGAGAAAAGCAGCCATTGCAGCCTTCAAAAGTAAAAATGAGGAAAAAAGCAGAACGGAACTGGGAAGGAACCAAGTGAATGGCTGGTGTGTTCCTGGTGGCCAGAAGAAATGAGGATTATGGTTGTTTCCTCTCTTGTGAGCCAGAGAAGCCCACTGAAGACATGGAGGATCTTCAAGGAGGAGGCTGTAGCCAGTGAGATGTGTGATGATTAAGGGTTGTAAAGCAGTGGATGGAGAGAAGGTGGTGAATTTTTCATGAAAGACACAACCCGGGAAGAATGTGGACCTGACAGACAGCATAGGATGTGGCATGGGAGAGAAAAAATTCAGTATCTCCCTTTTTGAGTGTGTACCCATCACAGACAGTGTTGGAAGTAGAAGGATTTGGAGCGCAGTTGTAGGGTGAGACCAGGAGTAGGGAGAAGATTTGTGAATCTTCATCCTGGAGATAGTACCAGAACACATGCCTGGGGCTGCCCACGGACAGCCATAGATGGAGAAGATGAAGCATGTGCCAATAAGGTGCAAAAAGGAGATGAGCATAAAGGTTGAAAAGTCAGGGATTAGCAATGACATCATGAGGAGTGCTCTACAGAAGTGGACAGTCAGGAAGAAAGGGTGGGGGAGTTCAGCCCAGCACAAGTGAGCCTGGTGAAACCAGTACAGACTAAGGCCCAGAGACCAATAACTGTGTTTCATCACATCAGACAGCATCACAGGAGCGCTGTGAATGCAAGGATGTAACGATTAAGTAACAGCGTGCTTAAAAATCAGAAACCAAAGAAAAAGAGCAATATGTATTAACAAGGTCGAGACCAACAAGAAAAGAAATAGCCAAAGTCACTAGCAAAGGAAGTCCCCAAACCACAAGCTGTCAAGGGTGGCAGGGTATCAGGGAAGCGCAACCGCCTGCTTGTTCCACTCTCACACCCTCCCCTTGGCACCTGCAATCACCTCTCGGTGACAGGGAGCTAGACAGAAGGACTGTTGGCAAACTCCGTTCTGCTGGTTTTTTTCTGCTCTTATTAAGCATTTTACACACCCGTGAAAGCTGAAATAATGACTGAGAAAAAAAGCAAACGATAGTTCAGTGAAAGGAAGACCATCAGAACTTGGGAACTAGGAACAACGAGGAAAGAAACAGAAGCGGTAAAGCTTGCAATGCTGTAAGAAAAGGCAGAGAATGCAGATGAACGAATGATGATAGCTTGCACTGGTTTTGCCTACAAAGAGCCAAAAATACTTTTCAGGAAACTGAAAATATTAACCAACCCTGCTCCCCAAAGGTCTGAGGCAGGCAAGCAACTCATTAAGCTGCGTTGCTAACTGCCACAGCAGCACTCTCTGTGCAAGCTGCACAGACAGCACTTACCTGCTTTGTCACCAAACATGTTGTAACTCAGATCCAGAATTTCCACCTTGCTGTTTGCTGTGATGGCAGCCGCTAAATACTTCGCTGCATGATCATCAAATTCATTTCCTGAGAGCTGGAGGGACACAATTGTAGTATTTTCTAGAAGCATAGCGGAAAAGGCCTTAGCTCCTTCAACGCCTAATTTGTTGTCAGATAAATCAACAGCTGGGGAAAGAAAAAAACATTATCAGATCATCAAATCATATCATATCAGATGCCAGAGAGGCGCCTGACCTCTATGCTGCAATGGCAGAAGCAGTGCCAGACTTGGAAAATAAGAATGCTGAACCTGGTCTAACACAGTATTTTAGTAGGAACAACAGAACTTCATTTTTGAATTCACAGCCTGTCCCTAAGACAGGCTCATTTAAGTTTTGCCACATGAATATGAGACATGAGACAAAAGCGCTCCTTGTACATCTGTCTTCCCACTCCAGGCACAACCTACACTCAGCAAAGTTATAGCGGGTTTCTTGGTTCCTCATCACGGCTTGAAAAGAAGAGCGTAGGCTGGGAGAGACAGCAAAGCTAAATGTAACACCACGAATGGATGGGAAGACAGACGCTGAGACCCAAATATGAAAGTATGAACTTCTCTGCCCACCTACATACAGAATGAATCTTCCTAGCACAGAAGTAACAGAGCCCTAAACCTCTAATACTGAATCCAACCACTAGAAAACAAAAATAAGGAAATCCCACGTTAACGGGGTCTCACAGCACAGAACCTGTCCCCTTCATCCATGATGACTTCCTGACAAAGCAGATTAGGGTTGCCTTAGTTACACAAGAGTTGTGTTCTCAGCTGTCTAAACTGACCTTGTTCTTTGTGAATAAAATATATCCTTCAGCGCAGCAACCAGCATGACTTACAGCGAAGTCCTGCCTGTATCATAGCGGGGGCCTGCAGATTCAGACACTGAAACAGGAGGTTAATGCAAGTGCCGGAAAAAGTGACACAGACACATGACAGGGGCTCCACGCAGACCCGTCCTGGGTCTCTGCTCTGCGCTCTTCACATAGAAGCACAGCACAAGACTCCTAGACTGTCTCTGCACGTAACAACCTCAGGTTTGGCAGGGCTTGTTAGTGCTTCTGGGTACGTGCTGGCACAACCAGCTGTATCCCACTGGACTGCCTTCACCGCACCTCAGCTCTGCGGAGCCAGCGCAAGACCCTGCCACGTGTAACCTACAACCCAGATAAGGTTACCTATGTCCAGGTATAACTGGGAGTTGCTACTTAAATTATGAAAGGCAGGAATATCGACCCTGGAAAAGCAGGGACTGAAACCATGATCTCTAGACACAACACTGCCTGTCTGAGACTTAAATTCAGGAAGCGCTGCTCTGCGTCTGCTCCCTGTATCTGTAGTATCTGTAGTCTAGAGGTATTAGAGGTATTAGACACGTGAGATGTCCCTGGGAAGAGCAGACGTGCTGCTGCTAGAACAGAGGCTTGCAGATTCACTCTAGATGGGCTTCTCTTCCACCTGTCCCTACCTAGAAGCTCCGTTTTCTTAGATGCCAATCGTGCAAATTCAACTTACAAAGCCTTAACCATTATTAACCACATCCTCTGAATAGTCTAAGTTTCAGGTGGATGTTTCTGATCCACAATCAAAGCAGAAACTCGCTCTTTCCAGCAGCTTCACAGGAATAACAGCACTGGGCTGACTCCAGCTAGTGGCATCCTAACTTCACAAAAGTAAATGCTATGAAAACAGGTGGAGAAAGGTGACGAGCAGCACAGTTTTAAACACTCACCGTTCAAACAGCACCCCAGTTCTGGTACCCTTTTCACACACACAGAGTCACTATGACAGCACAAAGAAGCCAGCACGATTTCCTCCTCTGCAGCAACGCGTCTACCAGAGAACGGCAGATGGGAGAATACAAACCTGAAACGCAGCTGTTTTCTTTCAGCATCTCCGCAATTGCAGCTGCCCCTTCTCCTTGCAGCCAGTTGTCACTCAGGTCTAACGTTAGGATAGAGGTATCGGCCATCAAGGAAAGAGCTAAAGCCTTGGCACCCTGCAACAAATAAAACCCACAACAGGTCATTTACAGTTTCACTGGGTTCACAAAGCTCTTGTGAATGTTTCTGTTTCAGCTCCCCTTAGCCTGGCAGGGCTCGGGGGGGATTTCACAAAGCAATCAGCAGAATCATGCAAAAATATTCCCCTTCCAAAATCATTTAAAGCTAGGCTGGAAAAGCAAACACTGAATATGGTTTAAATTCAAGAGATTTCATTTTGCTTATGTTATCATAAAATTATTTTCTCCTTCCATAAAAAAGATGAAAAATACTTCTGCTGTCAATATTCACGACGTAGAGGAAAAGGGAAAGGTTCTGGCCCCCTGTGCCTGACGGTGTACCTCTCCGGACATCACTTCTACCTGGCAGTCTGTCAGTACAGCCATAGTAAGCGCCGGTTTACTATGTTTTGTTTACTTACGGTTGCTCTGAATCCTGACCTCGACATTTAAGAAGCTTCTATTGCGTCAGTGCCCTGGTCTGTTTCACTGGGAATTCTTGGTTTCAGAAATATTTAAACAGAAGTATGGCAATGACCTTGCGATTACTCAACAGATACTGCAAAATCAAGTATTTTCTCCAGCCTTGGATGTCAGACACGGGAAAATGAACTGGAAGGGACCTCAGAGAACTATTCCAGATAAAATACACTTAACAGAACAAAAAGGTTTATCACCAAAAATTGGTATGAAAGGCTGCACCCTTTTCATGGTCCAAAGCACACATTTCCAAAATGCCATGCCCACTGAAAGCAGCTTTCATGGGTGGGACACGAACCAATGTGTGAATGTACAAAAAGTTTATAATTTCTTCCTAAAAATATTAATTTAAAAAATGTGGAGTACCCCAGAGGAGACCACACACTCTCAGGAAAAATTCTCAACCCAAGGGGGAAGAGGGGCAATGACACACCTGCACATCCCATCCTCCCGCCTCCCCTCCCGCGTCCAGGGAAGGAGACGACTCCCGTTCCTGAGCCCTGCAAAACAACCTGCTGACAAATCCCCACCGCCTGCCAAACACCAAACCTCGTGTGGAGTAAACGCTGGCCCCTAACCGGTATCTGAACCGCCAGCAAGGCAGGCAGAAAAGGGTCACCGATATGTTCTTGACATAAAACTTGGGTTGCTCAGATACCCAGAGGAGCTACAACAACGTTTTCATTAGTGGGAAAGACAAAACTGACAGTCCCTAGGTTGGGGTGTTTGCACTGGTTTCTGGTTCTGGCAAGGGACCAGAGCTAAGCGTGACGACAGGGTGACAGAGAGGACAGCCCCGGCTGGCTGACGGGGCTTGCAGCCCCTCTGACGCCCCAGAGCCCCGCGGCAGGTGTCCCTCACGCGGGGTGATGGTGCTGCCGTCCCTCACCCGTGGGCCCAGGCCACGGTGCCGCAGGCTGAGCGCGGGGCCCGGCGCGCGCCGCAGGAGGCCGGAGGCCGGGGTCACGCCGCAGGCCCGGCACGCGGCCAGGTACCAGCTCTCTCCGGCCGGGCCGCCAGCATCCTCCTCGCCTGCGGGGAGAGCGTTGGAGAGAGTTTCACCGAGTGCTCCCACGAAGCCCCAGCGCTCGCCACGTTGTTTCTGTTCCTACACCGCCACAGCGGGGAGGCGGCCAAGGCCCGGGCCCGGAGCAGGCCGCCGCCTCCCAGGACCGGCCGGACAAGCCCGGCATCCCCCCGGACCCACCCCGGGGACGCCGCCCGCGGAGGCCGGGCCGGAGCCAACCCCAGCCGGCGGAGCCCCTCACGCCGCACCCGAGCTCCCCCCGTCCGCGCCGCTCCCGTCCGCGCCGCTCCCGCCGCCCCCCGCCGCCGCCATCTCCGACCCGGGCCCGCCGCGCTGCTGCCATGGCGACGGGGCGGGGCGGGGCCGCGAGGGGCGGGGCGGGGCCGCGAGGGGCGGGGCGGGGCCGCGAGGGGCGGGGCGGGGCCGCGAGGGGCGGGGCGGGGCTGCGGCGGGAAGCGCGGGCGAGGCCGGTGGCCCGCAGTCCCCCGCCGGCCGCCATGACGGGCGCGGCGCCGGGCGGGCCGTGCGGCGGCCTGCTCGACTACAAGACGGCGAAGTTCGCGCTGACGCGGAACCGGCGGGTCGGGCTGCTGCACCGCCTGCTCCAGCTCGGCGTGCTGGGCTACCTGCTCGGGTAGGGCGGTCCCCTCCCGCCGCGGCGAGCGGGCCGCCCCCGGGGCCTGGCCCTCCCGGAGGCGGCGGGGCGGGCCGGGGGTCCCCTCAGCGCGCCTCGCCCCCCCCGCCCCTCCGCAGGTGGGTGCTGCTGGTGCGGAAGGGCTACCAGGACACCGACCCTGCCCCCCGCGCCGCCGTCGTCACCAAGCTGAAGGGGGCGGCGGTCGCCGAGGTGGGGGGCGCGGGCCGCCGGCTGTGGGACGCGGCGGACTACGCCCGGCCCCCTCAGGTACGGCCGTGCCCCCGCGCTGTTGGCGCTTCAGCCGCCCCGGGGGAGGGGGGTGGTTGGCAAAAACTGTGGTAAAACCCTTTGGGAAAGGAAAGGCGACGTTAATCACAAAGCCAAAAAAAGAAAATGTGTTGTTTGTTCTGCTGCTGAGGAGTGTAGCGGTGTAAGTCCCTTGCTGAAGGTGCCTTCTTGCCTCCTAGGGAGAAAATGTGCTTTTTCTGGTGACCAATTTCATCGCTACAGCAAAGCAAGCCCAGGGCACCTGTCCCGAGGTAAGTGAGCTGTGCTGCTCCTTAGCCCAGCGCTGCGGTGGGGTTAGATTTATAAAGCCAGTCAGTGCTGCTGCGCTGTAGCTGTACAGGAACTCGGAATAACCCAGTGCAAGACCAGACAGAAGGGAAAAATGGATTTTTATTCCAAACAAAACTGATTCCCCTCATTCTCATTGCTCCATAGATGTTACTTGCTCATTTGCATTTGCTCTGTCGTACCTGCATGAACCAAGACGTGTATCCAAGCAGTCTGGCCAGAATCACTTGTGGTGACCAGAAGGACAAGGGACGTGGTCTGTTGGGTCCTCGCCAGCTCTCTGGGCTTCTTGAGGGGTGGTGACACTGTGTGATCTTTACAGGCTTTCTACTGCCTTTGAACAAGGGCCGCTCTCAGGAGGCTCAGCTGTGTCGCCCTGTTGCTGTTCTCTCTCTGCACTGCGGCTGGCATCAGCACTGCCATCCCCAGCTAATACCTCTGTTACCTGTGTTCCTTCTTGAGTCTCACACGTATTCTTGGTTTCTTGACTTGCTGCTCTGCTCTTTTTCCTCTGTTCTGCCATTTTTCTTGATGCTTTTACACACACTCCATGGATACCTGTGTCATGTTTCCTTTATAACTCTCTGCTGCAGGACTAGTATCCTAGTATCCTCTCCATCTTAGTGTCCTATTTTTAGGAGGAACGGAGCACAAGGTCTAGGTGGTTTTGCAGTCAGCCAACACTTAGTGGTATATGTTCTCTGGGATAAATCTTCCCTTTAAGGCTGGATTCAGGCCAGCTCCTCAACTGAACTCTCCCAAGCTGGACCCTGCTTGGCAGACAGGAGCAAATGTCTTTTAAGCTAAGCCGCTGTTGGCGCCTTGTGCCTGAGCCAAGCACTGTTTGTCCTAATGGTCCCTTCAGCTCTTGCTGTGGCCTGCTGTACCGTGCCCAGCCTGATCCTGATTCCCAGCTCGCCCTGTGCTGCAGGCTGCCGGGCTGGGCGGCTCTCCAAACACAGCCCACAGGCTGCGGGAGAGGAGGAGCAACCCCGGTTTTGGGTTGGGGAAAATGGTACTAACGATCCCTCTTTAAAATGTTGAGAACTTCTAAAGTACTGATAGCTGCAGGGACGTCCCCAGGGGAAGACATGCGCTGTAGAGCATTTCAGGGCTCTCTCACAGGCAGTCACGGGCATCTCTGGATGCTTATTTTTGCAGTGTGCAAGCCAAGGATACAGAGAGGGCAGAGCATGTCATCCCATTACAGTGCTGTGGTGTGTCTGCCTGTCACAGCCTTCACCCCGTGCTGCTCTCCAGTAGTTTCTCAGTTCCTGGCTTTGGGGCTGTAGCTGACATTCATGTTTGGAAAGCTTTGAAGATTTAGCAGTGACAGCTATTGACTTTGCAGGAAGTTCTGAATATTCTCGATTACCAAGGTATTCTGTGCTGGTAGACCAGGGAAAAGTCTGGCTGGGGACAGCGGCAGCACTCAAACGCAGGACGGGTTGTTTTAGCAGCTGATGTCTGTGTTGAGCTCAGATCTGTGGCTGAGCTGTGACTTCTCTTAGGGAGACGTTTCAATGTTGATCTCAAATACTTTGAGTGGTTGGAAACCCTCTGCCTCTATTTGCAAGGCGCTCTGAAGGTAAATGAAGATGATCAAAATAGACTTAGAGCCAGAAGGTATTAGTCAGACAGTGCATCCACTCTGTCCAGATAGAAGCTCTGGGTCTAAGGGACCATTTCACTTAAATTATGGTCTTTAGTACAACCAGCTGTGCTCAGCTCTTACAGGTCCAGATGCTGCTGATGGGTGTGCATGTGAGTGCCACTGGTCCTAGCCCCAAGCAACGCAGGACTGTGTCCTACGGGGATGAGGCGGGTGTTAGATTTTGGGAGAAGCCTCATCCTTCTTTGCTCACATGTGATGCTACTGCTGGTTTGCTCTCCAAGAAGGTTCACTTTGCTTCCTGGCCCCTGGTACGTGGCTGCATAGCTGCCGAGGGCTGGGAATCAGCAATTGTTTCTAATAAGATTAAGAATAAAGTCATCCTCTACCCACATATTTGTGACTACAGAAGGTAAATATAAACCTTTCAGCCCTGAGGTTCCTAGTGTTCATGCACAGATCTCTGCTGTCAACACAAGCACCTCTTTGCTGCCCCTGTCTGAAATCACCCCTGTCCCAGGAACACAAATGCGACGAACTCCAAGCAGCATCTGAGCTTTGCTGTGAGCACCTTGGGGGATGTCTTCTAAAAACGTGTAGTAGTTCACCCGCTTGTCAGGAAACCTGTTCTGAATACTGGTGTGCTCATATTCCTGTCCCGTCCCAAACCTGCAGTTCTTGGGTAGGTTCCTAGAAAAATTTGTTACTCCTAATTTTCCCACGCTTTTAGACCCTTACACAACCAAGATGCAGCAATGGTTTAGAGGGCTTTAGGAGCACAGGTCCAGGGCCCCATGAGGGCTCTTAACTGAGTCTAGATCTCTGTTTCTCTCACAATGCATTTGTGGCACATGTAACCTGGTTTGGATCATGCCTGTGGAGAATGCCAGCGCCGACAGATTTTTCAAGGCTCATTTCCACTAAAAGGTGGTAGGGGAGGTTGAAACCTTCTTGGCCAGGTTTTAGGTTTTCTGTAATACCATCACAGACTTCAGTACCTGAATTTCTCCCAAGCTTTGCAGCTTGCATGCCCTGAACACCCAGAAGTGTCTGTCTGCCAAGTGGCACTTGTCATATGTCTTGTTACCTGGACTTGGGAAGGGACTGATCACTCATCTGCAAATATCTGTTGTCTGGGTCCTTCTGGAGGCTGAATCCATGACATCTGATTTGGATCCAGGAAGACAAAGCGCTCTCATAAGTGCTTGTTGCAGCATTGCAGGTGGGTGCTGCATGCTATGAGTGGGCCATCAGTGGGGGTGAGGGACATGAATCCAGTAGCCACCCTTCTCCAGTGGTCAGGCAGGACTCCCTGGTCCCTCTGGTAGCCCTGCAGGCTTGCCCTTAGATACCCTGCCTTGCTCCCAGGCCACCTCCTCCCTGGCTTGTCCGGCCCAACGTTTGCTGTGAATCACATGTTCACATGCGCACCTGCACTTGCAGCAGCTGGCACCCAGGCACACGGGCCCCTGTGATGACCGGTGGTCCCACTCCAGCTGCTGGCACTCAGACCCCCATACACCCAACATGCATACAGAATAGAGCCCCTTGCCCGGGAAAATAGTTGGAAATGGAGTTTAGTCCGAAGACAGGACAGACTGTGCTGATGGGGCACAGGGCATGGGCGGACCAGCGTACTGACCAGCCTGTACATGCAACCAGTCCTTTGCATCCTTTTATCCCTCTATTTTCCAATATTTGTTCCTTCTCAGGTCACCTAAATCCCTCCTTTTCCATGCCTTTCTTCCTCCCCTAAACATCCCATCCCCTAAACGTCCTGTGCAATCCCAAAATGCTCTTCTCCTGCATCCCGTAATGATTCCCATACCCCTAGGCAGTGACCCCCCCACCCAGCCCAAAGGTGCTTCAGAGAGCTGCTCCTTTTGGCTCATTATGGTGGGTTTCACACCTGGAACAAGGGGCTGAGGCTGTCGCCTTGGAAGGGCCTGGACAGATCCCCCTTCTTCTGACTCCATAACTGGGTTTTCCCCACCTGCCTTTGGGCCTCTCTGCCCCTCTGGGCTTGGGGAAGTGGTTTTCTGGCGGGCTGGTGACTCCTGCGATGGCCTGGGAGTAGCTGCGGGAGGGTGTTACTCGTATTCCCCCACCTGCCATCGTCTGTGTTTGAATAGGAGCTTTTTGCTGCTCCTGGCAATAAGGTGGGTCCAGAGTGAGGGTGAAGCTTTCCACGTCTCTTGTAAAACTTGTGTTATGCTGTATTTAGGGTCTCTTCAGCTCTTCCCCGGGGGAACTGTGGTGGTGCTTTACAAGGTGCTTAATGGGCTCTGACATTAAGGCCCTCCTGAATCCAACTGTGCTTGTTCCCAGTCCCAGCCGAAAGGTCCGAGCTAGCTCCTGAGGCTTCCTCTGCCTCCGAGGCAGAGGAGGCGAGCGCCCCAGAGAGCGTGGAGACAGGCGGGAAGGATTGCCCCTCAGAGATGCCTCTCTCCTCGCTGGCTGGAGGCTGCCCGGGTTCTGGACATGGCAGATGTCTTCTGTAAGTGTTTGGGACGTGTTTGGAGAAACAGGAGCAGCAGCGCAGAAATGTGGGTGAGTGACCACGTGGCCTCAGGCGGCTGCGCAGCGCAGTAACAGCACTTCTCTCTGTCTTTCTCAGAGCCCCTCTGTTCTCGATGCAGTGTGCACAGAAGATGCAGACTGTCCCGTGGGAAACCCAGTGCTTCGTGGCAACGGTACGGGGTGTTTTGCTAAAAAAACCATAAAATCATTTAATTTGTCATGTTTGGTAGCAAACCGATCCACAAAGGTGCCTGATTGCCCGAGTTCAGCGCTTTTCCTAAGTGCACACAGAAGTGCTCTCCAGCCATTTATTCTTGGCAAGACCTTACAGCGACCTGTCACAGCTGGGCGAGCAGGTGTTGCGGGCACAAGGCGCTGTCACAGCAAATACAGGGGTGCTTTATTTCTGATGTTGGCTGCTGGAATTGAAACCACTGTGCCGTGTGATTGGCAGGTTTTCCTTTTGTAATAAAACCTGGCTTTTATTTCATGCTGATTAATATTAGCAGCCCATGTGAGTTCAGCTGGAAAAGGATATTTCAGCTCTAGGAGGTTGGTTGCCAAAGCTTTGTGTGCGGGATTGCCCCAGTTCGTCGTGTTCCCACCCAGGGAGCGGGTGGCTTCAGCAGCCGCGGGGCAGGAGAGGCTGCACTGGACAGACAGGCGCTGACAGCAGCAAGCAGCTTCTTGTCTTTGTAAAACAGCTCCTGTCGTGGGGCCTCGAGGGGAGGTTTCACAGGGAAGTTGTTGGGTGGGGAAAACACTGAAGATGATGCCAGGGTTGTCTTTGTGGTTCAGGTATTGAGAAGGCCAGAACAAGCCTGTGGCCAGGGCACTATCCCAAGAGGGGAGCTGCAGAGAAGACACTTCGAAAAGGAGTAGTAAATTATATACGTTGTCTCATTTCTAGGGATAAAAACTGGGAAATGTGTGATGTTCAACACCACCCATTCTACCTGTGAGATCTATGGTTGGTGTCCTGTGGAGAACAACACCCTGCCCAGGTGAGGCACAGCATGAGGGGACCGTAGGCATTGAGAGCTTTAGTTCCTTTCCTCTGTGCTCTGTGTAACCAGGGGCCTGATCATACTTGCCCGGGGGGCAGCCAGGCTCAGGGAGATCTTTGACATTGATCTACCGGTCAGTTAAGCTCAGAGAACTTCATGCAAGAGCATTTCTTGCAGCTGTCCACTGTAGCCAAAGTCCCGGGATCGTGGAAGAGACTGCAGAGCGAGGGGAATGGGGACATGCCTTGGCCGCTGTGCAAAATTTGAGTTCATTGGTGGTTGTTTTCCAGGAAACCTCTTCTGGCTGAGGCGGAGAATTTCACTCTTTTTATAAAAAATACTATCCACTTCACCAAATTTAACTTCTCCAAGTAAGTATGACACTCCTCCAGCCAGACTGTGCGTGCAGCCTAGTCCAGCATCTGCGCTGAGCTTGTCTGCCTAGGGGCTGAGCAGCCGAGGCGTTCAAGAAGCCATGTGCCATCCAGGACGGGTGGTGGCTCGGGGCAGTTATGGTTCAGGATGGTGTGTTCAGGAGAACGCCGGTCGCTTCAGCGGCACCTGTGTTTGCAGATGTAAGAGCAATGGGATGGGGAGCCCTCAGAGAGAGGGACTGGTGTCCGTCTGCCTGTCTAGAGCACCACAGACAGAGCTGGACAAGGCCACTTATTCCCAAGGTCTCATTTTACCCCATGTATTTCTGCATTTTAGTCCCTGCAGAATGGTTTCACAGAGGCCCAGTAAAGGGCTGCACTGGCCTCACAGCCCCAGGCATGCTGACTGTGCTGCCTTACTCTGGCAGGAGACATGGCTTGGGGCAGTTCAGCCGCCCCTGCTATCACCCCTAGAGCGCTAATTCAAGCTGGGTCATTACATCTCACAGCGGTGGGAGCTAGGTACCGGGGAAGAAAGGAGAAGCACAAAGGCAGAGAGGTGGAGGAGAGGAGCTGGGAGGGGAAGGACCGTGGCAGGTGCTGTAAAGGATGACATCTCCACGTGTGATTCGTCTGGGCCGGTTTCCCTCCACCCTCTCCAACTAAGGCTTTAGGAGAGGCAATGACTGTCTCCCCCCGAAGCAGGAGCATTAGTGGTCCCACTCCAGTGGGAGGGTCTCCTTTTCAGTCCTGCAGCAGGGCTGCCTGACCTCCCACACCCCCACCGGTGACAGCTCCCCCTCTCTCTCTTCTGTCTCAGGTGCAATACTTTGCAAACCAGTGACCCCACCTATTTCAAGAACTGCACGTACGATCCGTTCTTCAACCCCTCCTGCCCCGTCTTCCGTGTCCGTGACATGGTGGAGGCAGCTGGAGAGACCTTTGGAGACCTCGCCCTGCTGGTACTTGGTTTTTTTTTTTGAAGTATGGAAGATGACTCCAAATTCCCCAAGGATGTGGGCAAGGGGCGGGGGACAGGACTGACCCCTGAAATGCTTAGGGAATGCATGATCTGTGAACATCTGAACAGTAAAGAACTCAGTAAATCTCTGATTCCGTGCTTCTCCTGGAATAAAACGTGTTTTGCAGGGGGGGAGCATCGGAGTTCGCATCAAGTGGGACTGCGACCTGGATCACCCCGCTGCCCGGTGCCAGCCGCAGTACTCCTTCAGCCTGCAGGACAGGAGGTACAATTTCAGGTGAGGATGCTGGGACAGTGGCCACACGGGCCTGTGGGTTGAGCACACGGCAATCGTTCGAGATCTTAGTTTTCCTGATTGGTGCTCTGAAAGGAGCAGCAGGGACAACGGGATGTGGTAACTCAGCAGAGGGTCTGTCAGTACCGGGGTGCCGTGGCAGTTCCCACACCTTGTAGCTCTGCTCTGTTTGGAGCTGTGCAAGGCATTACCTGGCTGAGGGCAGGGACGTGTGGCTGTCCACGCCTGTGCTGACCCTGAACTGGACGCACTGGGAGCTGCGTGCTCACGGTGACCCCAGGCTAGATGCTGAGTGGACACTGATGCCCCTCTGCTGATGCCAAGCTAGTGAGTCATGGCAGCATGTGCATCACCCGCGTCCCAGCCCACTGGAGGACACAAGGTGTGCACAGGCACATGGTAGCCCCAGCAATCGTACGGCACTGGCAGCCCTCTTCCCCCACTGCCTGCACAGAGCTGCCATGTGTCCAATGTCTCCCGCAGAACTGCCTCCTACTACTGGGACTCCCAGCGGCGGCTCTGCCGGAACCTGCTGAAGCTCTACGGCATCCGCTTCGACATCTCCGTGCACGGCCAGGTACCGTCTCCTCTGCAGACCCCGCATGTGCAGTTCTGGCGGCCTTGTCACCGGGGCTGACTCCTCGCACCACTCCCTCCTGCTCTCCCCTGCAGCCAGCCCTGTGGCTTCCTGCTGGTGTTGCTTCTCCCCACCGTGGTGAGCTCTTCACCTCTTTCCAGAGTTTTCCAAGCAGAGCAGGGAAAAATGGTCTCTCTCATTTGAAGAGAAACTTCTTGGTAATGCCCTGAGCAGGGAGGCTTCCCTCGTTGAGGATCTGACATGGGTGTTGTGAACTGCTGGGCCCTGTAGGCAAGGTGAGCTTGTCTGGGCAGAGGGACTGTGGGCATCTCTGAGGGTCTCGTGGTGGGAGCACCCTGGCAAAGATCAACCTGAACTTTTCAGAACCTGGACAATTAATCCCTTCTTGATTAATTGTACCCTTGGGGAGAAAAGGCATGGGCATGATCATGGCTGATCCTACTCTATGCAGCATCACTGACAAACTCAGTACTCAACTGTGCAAGATGGAGCCTGTGCTGAGAGGACTTGCCACCCCAAGAGATGTCCACAGCTGGTCTGTC
The DNA here is from genome assembly GCF_965638725.1 of Aptenodytes patagonicus. Taxonomy (NCBI): domain Eukaryota; kingdom Metazoa; phylum Chordata; class Aves; order Sphenisciformes; family Spheniscidae; genus Aptenodytes; species Aptenodytes patagonicus. Next base: position 16,990,883 of record NC_134963.1, read on the forward strand.
GTGCTTAGCAGTGGCCTTTTCACATGAAGAGGACGAAGCACACAGTGCAGGATGGGGTGCACCCACTTCTGGGTAGTGAGACCAGGTCCGGGAGGTGTGGAGCAGGATCGAATAGCCAGGAGAGAGACAGGAACCCGAAAATCTCTTTCCTCAGATGCCATGTTATATACCGTTCGCTGGGATGTAGTTCTGTGGGTGGCAGCTGCTGGGGTCCTGCAGCAAGAGGGAGGCTTCTGCCGTGCCTGCAGGAGTAGGTGGGTCACAGTAACCTCTGCTGCTACTGAGTCACGAGCTGCCTCAATCCCTTCTTCAATAGCCAAAGGGGTTTTGAGTCAAGGCAATAGCAGTCAGGTTCCCACAGCTGGGCTCGGAGAAATGACCCCGGTTTCCTCCAGCACCTCCCTGGCTTTAAGCACGCTGCCCGGCGGGGCTTGTCCCACAGCCCTCTCACCGCTCTCCACCCACTGTCTTCCCCCTCCACCCACTGTTTCTCACCAGGCTGGGAAGTTCAGCATAATTCCTGCTGCTGTGAGCTTTGGCACTGGCATCGCGTTCTTTGGTGCCGTGAGTACTCCAGATATGCTCTTTTCCTCTGATCCGTGGGTTGGGATTTGCCACTCGTCTGTTGTTTCCCCTGCCTGCCTGGGCGCGAGGCTTCCTGGGTGCCTGCCAGCCCGGGAGGGGAGATTGTGAACACTAGCAGGGTGTTAGCTCCCGTTTTCCTGTCTGTGATCATTAGCAATAATGACACTGCCGGATCAAGGATCCTGAGCGCTGTCAGGGGCACACCTCAGAGAGGCTGGGTGTTTGTGTTGACCCTGGGAAGGCACATTGCTGGGGCGTTGCTGGCTGGTCTGCTCCAGCTGTCTTGGCCAGCAGGAGAGAGCACCTCCTGTCTGTGTTTCTCCCCTGACTCTAAAGGGAGCCAGTGTCTGGCTCCAGCACGGACATGGCGTTGTGGTCATCGAGACGAGGCAGCCCCTTTGTAGAGCACTTCTGTGGCTCTTCCCTTTCAGCAGAGTAACGGGGAGCCTGGGCTCCCCCACCTGCCCCCTCTTTCCTCCCAGACGTGCTCATCCCAGTCCCTTACATGGCTGTGACGGCGGCTCTCCGCTGGACCAGCCCTCGCCCTGCGTCCGTGCATTGCAGCCCAGATGATCACGTCTAACCTCCTGTGCAGCTAACGGGAGCAGGTTGGGTCAAAGAGGACCTGGTGGAGCTGCCTGGGTGGCCTGGGAGGCAGGTCAGGCTCGCTGCCCCCCAGCACTGGCCAGGTGCTGGAGTTTGGCCCGCAGCCGGCTGCAGGGCTTGGTGGGAGCCAGGACAGAGGGCCTGGCACTCCTGCAGGAAGTTTCACTGCTGACTGCCCTGCTGCGTTTGTCTGTCTCCAGGCCACGGTGGTCTGTGATCTGGTTCTGCTCTACCTGGATGCGAAGGCTGACTTCTATTGGAAGGAGAAGTTTGAGGAGGTAAGGATGGGGCCACTTTGGAGAGATGAGGTTCGAGTGAAGTTTTGCAAGCGGATTTAATTATGTTCTGCCCCTTGGTTAAAACTCAGTTCACAAGATCTGGGAAAACCCTGGCGGAGCAGTTCTTAGTCTCCAACTCTTGGGCTTGGCGGCTGGTCTGAACTGAACCTGACAGAGATTAAACTCTTGCAAGTTTAATGACAACAGGCAGCAGAGTGGAAGAGGGGGACGCAGCTGGTGCCCGGACTGCAGGGGAAGCTGTACCACGACCTCAACTACTGTTAGACAGCAAGGAGTCCCCGAGGGGACCTTACTGTAGAAACCTGACCCAGCTCCACATTTATTCACCCTTTTCCAGACTGAATCTGGCCAAACCCCGTGTGGAGAGAGGGCAGCTCTTCAGAGCGCGCCCTGGCGCTGTGTCGGTGCTGACGCTGTGGTTCAGTGACAGGTTTTCTTGCCGTGCGCAATTCCCGCTTTGGCACTGCCCAGCCCTGGTGAATCAGGGAGTCTCAGGGTGTGGGCTGGGAGGCCCCCGCAGAGCAGGAGAGCTGCCCGCCCTAGCTCGGGTCATCTTCGGCTTTATCTGGCCGAGTCTTAGAAACCGCTGAGGACAGAGATCCCCCAGCTCCCGGTGAACTGCCCCAGGGCTGCACCATCCTACTGGGGGAAAAAAAGTTGTTCCTAATGCCTGATCTCAAATCACAAGTGGAGTGGGGGTCTCAAACAATGAGTCTGGTTGCATGGGACTGAGCAGAGCAGCACAGGACCACCTGCCTGGGCTTGTCCCCTTGTCTCTAGTATATTAAGATGCCCCTGTTTGTTTCGCAGGCAAAACCCCCTAAAGATAAGACCGAGGCTGCAGCTTAGGGACATCGGGAATGCTCTGCCGCAAGCACCCTTCACTCCGGAGCAACCTCCAGGTAGATGCGATGGGGGCACGGCTGCGGCCCAAGTGGAGGTGGCCCAGTTCTCCTGGCCTGAGTGTGCCCTGCTGGGGTTAGGGTCTCCCTTTCCTGGAGAAACATTTGCATCGGCAGTTCTTGGCTCCTGGAGCACAAAGCCATCCCATGTGCAGCTCCCAGCACTGACCGGCTGGTGACTGAGCAGAGCCGTGCTGCGGAGCTGCTGCGGGAACTGGAGCTTGCTGGGAAGCGGCTGGCCCATGCTCAGCACAAGAGGCTTAAAGCACTTTGCGCTTCTTCACGTTCCACGTGGCCGTGGGCCTTGATTTCCCGTGAAAAACGGGGATGCAACAAAATAAAGCTGTTCAAAAAGCGGGAGGTGGCTCTGCTCTGTCTCTAGCCCTGGGGGTGGCTGCGGAGGTTTTGTGGTGTCACTCTTGCACCTCGCAGCACCCTGCATGCTTCCAGCTGGGATGGCTTCACGCGAGCTGCCCAGATCCTTGGGAGCTCCCCAGGGAGTAGCAGGGCTGCCCCCCTCCCCTACTTCAGCTATGCTCACGGAGGGTTTAAGAGCTGAGCTTAAGGTGGCAGCCCTGGGCTGGTACTTGCTTACTGGGGGGTGCAGTGGCTCCTGTGCCCCCTGGTTCCTGCCTCCTGCCAGGGCTGATGCTCAGCGAGGACAAGCGCAGCCCTGGGGTGAGCCTGAGCATTCTGGAGGTGCTGAACCCTGCGCTCCCACCTGCCCCGGGGGTTTTGTCGGCCTGGTGCAGGGCAGGGACCGGCAGGGTCCGTGCCCGTGGGGTGCTCCGGGAACCCCACAAGCTGCCGAGCTGCCCGGCTCAAAAACACAGTGTGTGGAGGCGCAGTGGGGGTCCGAGCACCGTTTAATGCTCCCTGCCGGGGCTGACTGCGTGGGATGGAGGGGTCCTGCAGCATCACCCCTCCTCAGCTGCCTGCCCCCATGTGCCCCCCTGCCCTGGCCGTCCCCTGCCGCCCTCCTTGAACTGCCGCAGGTAGAACTGTGCTGCCAGCTGCTTGGTCATGGTCTTCAGCGCAAGGAAGGCAGCCGCGATCTCAGCGACGACGAAGGCCAGGAGAAGGCTGTGCGTAGCCATCTCCAGCGGCAGGCGGATGACGTGACTGTCCGTCAGCAGGAAGAGCAGGAGGGGGAGCTGGATCAGGAAGGAGAGGAGGAGGAACCCAGCCAGCTCGGGCACCTGTGGGAGCAGAGGCCGCTGAGATGGGGCGCAGAGGCCATCGGTGGTGTGGGGGGACCCTCTCTGCCCCAGGAGCTCCCTGCATCGGCCACTCTGCTGGCCTCAGCACCCAGGTACCAGGGACGTCCCTGCCGTGCGGAGCCATGCCTGGATGTGGTCGGATGCTGTCAAGACCAGTGCTGGAGCATCACACCCACAGCACAGGGAGGGATACAGCAGGAGAGCGAGTGGGTCCCCTTCGTCCCCTGCTTCCAGGTCTTGCCTGCACCCGCGATTCCCTCCCAGGACAGCTCCAGGCGGAACCGGTGGTGACGGGCATTCAGGTCCTGGACGAGGGGACATCCAGCATAGCCACAGCTCCCCCAGCAGGGCCGTCCCTCGCCGAACACAGGGGACTTGTGGCCAGGGCAGAGAGATGGCGCTTACCTTCTCCTGCAGGTTCCCCACGTAGCCCAGGTAGAGGCGGGTGCCCTCAGCCAGCGAGAGGATGAGGAAGGCAGCGACCAGCAGGAACTGGTAGTGCCGAGGCAGCAGGTGGTACTGTAACGGGGGCACGGCCTCGTCCCAGCCTGTGCCCCGTCCCCTGTGCCCCATGCCCAGCTCTCCATGCCCAGTTTCCCATCCCATTTCCCATCCCCTGCCCTCCATGCCCAGCTCCCTGTGCCCACCTCCCCGTTCCCTTTGCCCTGTGCCCCATGCCCAGCTCCCTGTGCCCTGCTCCCCGTGCTCTGTGCCCCGTGCTCTCCTCCCCGTGCCCAGCTCCCCATGCTCTGCCAGCCCCCGCCCGTGCTGGTGCCCAGCCTTGCCCACTGCCCTCCCAGTTTAACCTTCCCTGCCTGGAAGTTCAGTGGCTGTTCTCACGATTTCCATTTCTGGGAGCCGGAGGCGAGCCATCTTGTCTTGTGGGGGACAGGGCATTTTGCTCATGTGTGTGGGGACCCATTAATTTTTGAAGAGGCTCCCCTCTCCCCTGCTCAATGCGGCCCCTGCATGCCCGGGGAGGTTGGGCAGGAGCAGGCTCACCCCCCCACCACGTTCCCCATGGAATGGTACCTTCAGCTGCAGCATCATCCCCTCAGCCAGGCACCAGACCGGGAAGTAGTAGGCATTGAAGTAGAGCATCATCTGGAGGGGCAGGCTGGCCAGCACCTCGTGGGCTGGGCAGGGCAGGCAGGGGTGGGCAGGGCTGCCTAGCACCCCCAGGGCCTTGCTGCCCAGGGGGAGCCCCTGCCTCGCCAGCTCACGGAGGGGAGAGCGATGGCCCCTGCCATGCCTAGGGGGACGGCTGGGTAGCAAGAACGGCTGTTTGCAGCAAATGCACTTATTTTTGCTCCCCCTCATCAGTGGGTGGGTGCAGGGACCCTTCGGGTGCTCCCAGCTCAGAGGCACCCGCGTGCTTTGGTGATGTGCTGAGCAGGCTTGCGGTGATGAAGCAACAGCAAACCCCCCCCCCCCCCCCAATCCCTCTGCCGCCGAGCCCTGCTGCCCATACCTGGGTGGTAGGTGTGGGCAGCGCCGCTGTCCCGTGTCTTGTTGTTGATGAAGAGGGAGCTGCTGAACGCCACCAAGCCCCGGCGGAGGTTGGGGGGCAGAGGAGTGTGCACAGCCATGGCCGGCAGCTGAGCCCTGCTCGCCCCAGCCCGGCTCAGCCAGGATTAGCCGGAAGGTAATTAATGGGATGACAGGTCGGGCTAATGTGTGGGGCCACGTGGCCATCGGCTCCCTGGGGACAGGGCTGCTGAGCCGGGAGGAGGATGTGGGGAAGGAAAATCCCCCCCGGGACACCAAGCCCATGCAGGAGCCACAAGGATACAGTGTCTCCCCTCCACAGCAGCTCGCAGGGATGAGCAGCAGGTTGTACCCATCACCGTGACGGGGATGCGGTGGTGTCCCCAGCCCATGTACCTCGCAGGCAGCACTCTGCTCCGCCGCACCCTCTCCCAGCCAGGTTGTATCGATGTAATCATTGCTCAAAACTCCCTGACAAAGATGCCCAGGGAGGGGATGGTGCTCCTTGCCAGAAACACTTCTTCAAAGCCTCCAGACTCATGGAGCATTTTACCCACCACCATGAGCTTCCCTGCTAATGGGCCGCCCCCGTGGGTCTCCATGCTGCTCAGCATCCCCAAGCCCCATCCAGGCTCGGGGGGCCTGGGGAGGGCAGTGGGGGACGGTGTGTGCAAGAGGGTGGTTGAGCCGGAGGTGAATGGCAGGGAAAGGGGATGCTTTGGGGCCTTCACGGTTAGTCCTACCCAACGGGCATGGTCTCATCTCTCAGCCTCCAACCCATCCCAGAAGGTGCATCAGAGCAGCTGCTGCAAATATTGGGAGAGAGTATTGTAAATGTGCTCCTTCAGGGCCAGGCACTGGCAAGGGACACGAGAAACCAAACAGAAAGAGGATTCTTCTGCTTGACAAAGCCAAAATGAAGCTGCAGAGCTCATTGCCATATGCTGCCAAAAAAAAACCCACCTGGAGCTGAAAGCATGACTAAACCAGTGCATGACTGGCTGAAGTCCATCAAGGGCTTCCACGCACAAGGACCCAGTCTCTCCAGGCAGGTCCATGCTGTGAGCACAGCCCAGGGTACATGTCCTTTCTCCAGCTCTTCTGAGCAGCTGTGACACCCCAGTGTGGCCCCACGGCGTGGTTCAGGGCAGCTGCTCCCCTGTCCTTACATTACTGATATAAAAAAAACCAAATCACCTATGCGAAGTGGATTTCACAGAAAATCTAACCAAGTGTGGAAAAAATACACCCTGCTATAAGCATTGGCCTGTTATTAGATAATGACACTGAGCTAAAGGAGGACAATGGATGAGCAGAAAGGCCCATGAGGTCCTTCTGGTCTATTTGGCCAAGCCTGGGCAAGACATCTGAAGATGCCACTGGTGAGAAGACAGTCTCCACTGCATTGGGGAGGGTGTTTAACCACAGACTGTTACGTTGAACACCTCCCAGCCTCAGAAGCGACACTGGGAAGACTTGCCTGGAGATGGTTGGCCACCACCATTCAGCTCGGACCAGCTCTAGCTGAGACAAGGGCAGCCAGCCCATGGAACAAGGGGACAAGCGTGCCACTGCGGGAAAGGAAGAAGGCGAAGCTATTTGTGTTGCCATGACCTCCTTGGGGTCTGTAAGAAGGAGCAAAGCGAGGCGTAAATGCCAGTACATGAAGAGGGCGACGTTCACCCAAGCAACGAGCAAGGTGCAAAAGCAAGGGCAGAGATGGACAGGTGAAGGGTGAGGCCATACTTAATGTCTGGGAAACCACCTCGTGAGGAGCAGCGATTTTTTTAAACGAAGGCTTAGGGCACGGCAGAACTAAAAATAAACCTGTCACCTGGTGTGATGCTGAAACGAGATGTCCAGAGGGGTTCTCGGGTGTGTGGGAAGGGAAGGTGTGCTGTGCCCAACACCTGGCTCCCTGGGTCCAGCCAGCACACGGGGCGAGATGCGGGCAGGGTGACAGGCAGAGCCCAGCATCTGAGGAGCAGGAGCTGGTGGAGAGCTTGGGGTCTGGAGGCATCACATCTGTGTGGGCAACCCAGGTGAGCAACCTAGAAGATACCTGGGCAATCTGGTGAAGCTAAATGTGATGGGGCAATGCAGCCAGGGATCACTAACAAGCTGCATGTGCCCCAGCTGGGTTTAGCTAATGGTGCTCATTCCCGATGGGAACAGGCGGTTTCTCAAGAAGAGCTGGAAACTTTCTGTCCTGGCATGGGAGGTTGCACGATGTGCCTGGAGAGGCGGCAGAAGAGACAACCCAGCCTTGCCCAGATCCAGGACATGCTCACCACCGGTAAGCATTTGCCGAGGCGCTGGACGATGGGTCCCAGGTCCAACACCATCCTGCGGGTCGGTGTCAGGATGCCCAGCTATGCTGGCGGCCCTGCCCATGACCCGGCACATGTCCTAAGAAAAGCCATGGTGGTGACTGGGGTGTTATGGGGTGATGTTCCCAGCCCCGGCTGAAACAGCTCCTCTGTAAAAAGGGGGAATGGGACTTGTTCCCCACACTGCAGCCGTAAGCTGGGGCAGAAGGTCCTTCCTCAGCCCCTGCATGGTCTTCAGCCCCATGAACACGGGGATGATGCCCACTGTGCACGGCTCATGCCCGACACTGGATGAGGCCCCAGCAGAGGCGAAGGAGTCAAAGGGTATCTTCCTGAAAAATGAAGTGCCCTGCCGATCTACCCAGGAGGACTCCAGAGGATGCCAAGTCTTCAGGTGAGCAGGAAGACGGAGGCCTTGGAAAAGCTCAGCCAATCTGTGCTGGGGGAGCATGTGGGGCTGCCAGTCTCACCCAGTGTGGAGGCTGTGCCGGAGAGCCCGGGGGGGGAAATCACAGAGCTCCGAGGGGTGCCACCATGTGGTGCCCCGGCGTCCCCAGGCACCCCCAGCTGGGTCCCCTGGAGAGCTGCCGAATAAGAGTCCGGCCATCCCACCAGCAAGACAACGGGATGCAAAGCCACATCTCTCCGGCGAGTGTGCAGAGCCGGGGCAGCAGGCTGGGCAGCTGCCTCCACCTGTGCAGCGTGCACAGCCCTGGCCCCTCTGCAAGAGCCCTGCCTGGGGCTGAGCAGCCCCGGATACCTCTGCCCTCAGAGAAAGCCCTCACCCACGCTGCACTGGGGACGGGGACATCGACATTTGCCTTTTGGGACCTAAGATGAGACTTGCAAGTTCACATCCCTTTGTGGATCCAGCAGATATGTAACAGTTCAAGAGGAGGACCCTGTTCATCGCTGCGTACTGGAGCATGCACGTCCCTGCCTACCATCCCCTCTGGTCACGCTGCCTGGGAAAAACCTTGCAGTGAAACCAGAAGAGACCAACCAGAGACGTGACAGACGACCGGTGATGTTTCTACCCAGCAAAGATCAGAAAGTCTGGAAATAGATACAGGTGAGCTGGACACAAGTGGGAAGCCTCCACAGAAGAGGTGCTTGCACCACCCAGCCGACCTGCAGAGGTGACCCAAGGCCTTGGAAGAAATCAGAGATGATCCAGATCCCAAGAATAGTACTGCTTTAATTCATAGGGGATGAATCAAATTAAAAATATAAATCCTCTTGCTTTGGGCTCAGGGTAAAACACTGACTGCTGGGGAAGAAACCTCCCCCAGGACAGAGCACTGGAGGCTCTCCAAGGGGGGTTCTCACCCCCCTGGCTCTGCTGGGCTGATGGACATGGGGCTGTGGGCTGGCCAGTTCCACTCCTGAGCTGGAGATAAGGCTCTTCTTCCAGCAAGGGGCAGAAAACACGACAGCAGAGCACTGACATGGAAAGCTGAGATGAGAAATGCAGCCTTGTCACTAGGTGACAGGACGAATGAGTGACAAAGGCCGGAGGACAGCCAGAAATACTCCTCCGGCTACTTTTCCTTGAGTAACATCTCAGCAGCAGCACTAATCCTGCGATAATCGTTAAGGAGAGAGACATCACAAGGCTAGCTGGAAGGATGGCCACCAAGCCCGCAGGCTGCAGTCCGAATGTCACACCTCTCCGGGGAGCCCCTGCTCCACACCCCGGGGCTGACCGAGAGCTGCCAGTGCCCAAGCCCAAACCGAGCCCCGAGAGATGGGGAGCAGCGCTCCAGCCCCTTGTCTGCTCCAGAACGGGGAGATGCTGCGGGTGCTGGGACGGGGTCTGATGAGCTCCAGAGCCCTTGGCTTGGGTAGGGACCCACCTCTGCTGGGGGGGCTGGACAGTGCGACCAGCTTGGAGAAGGGAGAATGCGAAACACAAACACAGGCTGTACAGAGACCACCTAGCGTGACCCCATCTCCCTGGCCCCCCCAGGTGCTCCCCGGGGTGGATGGGCACGGGGAGAGCCGTGGCAAGCGCTGCAGCCATGCGGAGAGGTAGCAGATGTCAGGCTCTGCGGGGATGTGCGTTGGAGCTCTCCTGGGAGCGAAGAGAATTTGGGAAGAGGCAACATGCTTGAAAGCACAGGGAGCAATGAAAGGCACTCACGCTGTTTACGTGGGCAAGGGACATGCTTGGGGCAGACCTGCCTGGGGACCCCACAGCCCATCAGCAGCATCTGCAGCCACGCGGTGCCTGTGCCCGCCGCCAGTGCCAAACCCCGCTTTCTCTGGGAGCTGCTTTTCCAGCATCCCACGGGAATCGCAACCACAGAGCCCCAGCCCGGTAGGCACCGGGGCAGAGGAGCCGTCAGCAGTCTGCTGGGAAGGTAAGTGCACAGTGACAGGCGCCGGGTTCATCCAAGTCTCAAAGGGAAATGACTGAGCTGCGGTGTTCCCGCTTGTCTGTGGAGCTGCCATCGCGTCTCCCCATGGCGAGGGCAGCATCAGGAGGGCACAGCCACCAGCGGCGTTAGGAGCCTTTCCCAGTTAGCCAGGACATATCTCCGGTTCTAAAAAAGAGAAAAAAACAGCAGTGCTGTGAGATGTTTCCCAGCGTGCGCAAGCAAATGTGCTCGGTCCGCCTGGGTGCTGCCCTCGGTGCTAGTCCTGTCGTTGGTCCCCGTCCCAGCACCCACGCTGCTCTGCACAGAGGCACAGCCAGCCCGGACAGGATGGCAGCGCCCGTTCCTCCACCCTCACTCACATGTCACTAAAACTGTTCAAAACCTCATGTGCAGATCCTCAATTCCATGTAAAACTGAGTTCAAACAGTATCTTTTTAACTTAAAACAAGACCTTCTGGCATTCAGCTGAAAATTCATGGAAAGCCACCGGACGGCAGGCATCTCCCCAGCTGAGCAGGGTCCCAGCCAAAAGGCAGCTGCCTGTTCCCAGCAGATCTGTGCACCAGCACCCTGCAAAGGGGACGTAGCAGCCATGCCCGCCCGCCCCTGGCATGGCTCCTGCCACCCCCAGCCCCACCACCCAGCACAGCGGCATCGCCCCCGCGTGGGGGGGGGGGGGGGGCTGCAAAACAAGCACGCAGCCTTAACCAGTGTCCCCTCACAGGAATTAGGGACATGGCCCAAGCAGGGGGCTGGCTGTGCCTCTTGCCAGCCCTTCACGCCCAGCGCACCCAGGACCCCAAACCGAACGTACTTGCCATGACGGACAAACAGCCTAAAAGGTGCGAAAGCAGCAGGAGACAGAGAGAGAAAAGACATTCAGGTTTAGGCGGTCCGGCTTCCTCCAGGCTTGCTGTGCCCCACCACGGGGGCCAACAGCTCCCCCCGCCACCGGGCTGCCCGTGAGATGCCACCTCCCTCCCAGCCGCAAACTGGGTGGCCAGCAACCATTTCCCGATGTACTGGAGATGATGGGCACAACCCTACCCCAGTCACTGGTGGCTGGGTGGACCCTCGACACGCTCCTCGTCCCAGGGGTGCCCGGGCTGTCTGACCTGGCTCGGGGCTGCCCGGGGGCCAGGAGTGCTTCTCTCCCCGAGCTTTTGAAAAAGTTTGCTTTTATTCCAGATGTGGAAACATCCCAGGGACAGGGACCCACATTCCCCACTCAGCTCTGATTCCCACTCTAAAGGCTCCTTCCCGGCTGCTATCACCTCCCTGGCATTTGCGTTCCAGCACAGCATGTTCTGCACCCACCCTCTGCATGCAGGGGTACACCCTTTTCTGTGCAAAGTCTTAAAAACAAAGTGACGGGAAAAAAATGCACTTTGCCTATGAGCTATGCCCCAATGAACTGGAGGCTGAGACACCAAGGGCCGGTGTCCCGGCACTGTGAGCTCTCCGGGCTTTGCTCTTGCAGAGGGTTGTGCACGGGCAGCACACCCAGCCCCTCTCTGCGGGTCCCCTCGACTGACTGGGTGCCCAGGGGCACCCCAGCATCAGACAGTGCTACCTCAGTGATGTGCCAGCACCCAGCGGCAGCGAGCACCACTGTCCCATCGAGTCTGTGCAAGGATTTGGATCCTGGTGCTTAAGACAAACCCCCTGTGTGGGGGATTGCAGACCTTGAGGCAGCTGGATGGCAGCATTGGGGGATGGAGGGTATGGGCCAAGAAGGGTATGGAGTGGGCAAGAGCTGCCCAGTGCCCATCGGGGTCCTGCCTCGGGGTGCTCAGCCCTGCCCTGCACCCCATGGCTGTGCTCGGCCCCTGCCCTGGCACTGCCGGATCCCACAGTGCGTCTACTTACTCCACATCACGCTTTCGGATGGTCCTGCCGGCAGCCAGGACCTCAGCCACCTTGGACACAATAGGGTCGTAGTTCATGCTGGCCACAGCCACCACCTCGTCGCTCCTAGTGCCGGGCAGAGCAGAGCGGTTAGGGCAGCCCCGGGTGGCCACGGCTCCATCACCCAAAAAGCAACATGCTGGAGAGAAGCGGGAAGCAAAGAGAAACACCCACTCCAGGGTCAGGACCCATCCCAAGGTGTGAGCACCACGGGGACTGTGCTAGCAGTGGTCTCACCGATGCTCACATGCTGGCGTGGTGAGCATCACTAGGGTGCCCAGGGGATGGAGACAGCTCTGGGCACCCTGGCATCTGGGGGAAAACAGCAGCAAAGGAGGATCTGATGGTGGATAAAAACCTGGACATCAGCAAGGATGCCCAGTGGTTGCTGCCATCCGGGCAGGCGATCCCTGTGCTGCTGCCCTGTACCGAGGGAGTGGAGAAGCGGGTGGTCAGGATTTCCCTGTGGGACACTTGGTTGTGCTACTCCACATCCCCTTCCTGATCCCCACCTTCAAGTGGGCAGAGTGCCCACCTCCGAGCTGCTCCACAGGCATGCTCCTCCCAAAGCACCGGGACAGCGGGGGTCTCCGACACCAGGGTCCCACCAGCCCCAGTGATGAAACCCCTGGGTATATGGGATGTCCAGCAGCACGTCCCAGTCCGGCTGACCATCACCCACCAGGACGCCAATGCTGGTGGCACAACGCAACCTCAAAGGCTGAATGGGAAACGAATGAAGCAGAAGGGAAGAGGATGTGAAAACGCTGGGGGAGCTTTGGCTAAAGGTCACAAGGCAAACAAGAATGGCTCTTCTGCTTTGAGGTTTGCAGAGGTCAACCTGAGTGTAAATCTTTAAAGACTGAACCCAGAAGATGACTCATAAATAGATAACTGAATAGACAAACACTGTAAAGATCAGAGAAGGTGCATGGGTAAGATACTAAACACTGGTGATATTGTTGAGTAAGTTGAAGAGTAGAGGCACCGAACAAATCAAGATCTGCTCTTCAATCTGCTGCCAAAGAGCTCCGTGATCAACAGAGCAAAGAGCAGCCGGGGAGGGGGGAACACGTGCCTGATTCCTGGGAGGAGGAGAGCAGAAGCCATGTTTCAGAGGACACTTCATCTCTGTGGAGCCATGGGAGTTGAAGTCATCTCTCATAGCTGTCCCGCAAAGCCACGGGGTAGCTCCATCACAGAAGACTACCTATTTCAAGAGGCTCTGATTCCTAAACAAGCTCACTACAAATAAGGGAGAGCAAGTCGGAAACAGAGCGGTGGTCTGGCTTCCCCATCCCATGGGTGAGCGCAGATGTGCAGAGCAGACCAGGAGCCCAGAATCTTCTCTGGAGCCACTGGAGCTTGTCCACAGATTAGTTAGTCCACACCAGCCAGACCCAGAGATGGACTGACACCAGCCAGGCTCCAGCACAGGGTGCTGCTCCACGAGAATGGTTGCGGGAAGGGGGAGCTGCTGCGTTGCCAGGAGCTCTAGAACAAGACTTGGCTGCCATTGGAAATCCCATCTCAAGCATCCTTAGCTCACTGCAGAGACATGTACCTACAGCAGAGGGGATTGCTGATAGCCTGTGGCTCTTCCATCCAGCAGACAAGGTGGGAATAAGGAGTAACAGACAGACGTTGATGAGCAATACGTTCACACTGGAAAACAGGCGTCCATGGTAGGCAGTGAGGATAATTAACCATCCGAGAAGATTACAAAGCACGTATGTGTTCAGCTCAACTGCCTGCTGGGCTGTCGTGTTCAAGGGCTGCTGCTGTGATTTAGAAGAGCTCTTCACTTTCTGAGCCTGCGTCTTCTCTGCTGTGATGCTTGACGTCCCGCCTGATGTAAATGAGGTCCTCTACTCTCCCAGGACAGGACCCCATTCCCTAGGGATGTAACTCCAATCATACGTGCAGGGACTCATGAGTTTTCTTTACAGAAGACCACCGGTCTCCTTCCAAGACTCTTGCAGCAATACCTGATGGCACTGCAGTGCAGATTCCCTCTTCTGTTGCCCCAAGCTCAGGAACACAAACTGCCAATGAGAACCCCATCCCACCATGAACCACAGCCTGGGGAGACCCTACAGGTGGCTGTTTCCATCACACAGGGCCTTGGCCTTGGCTACTTCACCATTGCTTGATGCCTCTGGTGCTCAGCACACAGCGTGGGCTGAGGCTTCAGGACTCCTGGGAGGTTCTGCACCACCTTCACATCACACCACATGGTCTTGAAGCTTCAGTGGTTTCCTCTATGTTTGGTTTCCTGAGCACAGCCAGCCCCCAGCTGGGAAACACAAAGTGGTTGGAGACACCTATCCATCAGAACCAGGGGAAGATGTGCTGTTCCAAGGGAATGAATAACCAAGGTGTGCAAGGGAAAGGAAAGGAAGACGTAATCCCACCAGCTGCCCACCGACTCAGCCTCAAGCCCAGCCAGTGCCCGACACAACCAGCCAGGAAGGCGGATGGAGCCCAAACATTTCCATCAGCAAGACATGGGGTAGCTGGTCCTTTTGTGAAATAACTCGTGGGGCGCTGGTGAGCTGGACCATCCCACACCAGCAGTGGCTTTTAAACATTTTGTCTGACAGATGGGGAAGCCAGGAGGAATCCCTCTTTTTCAAAGGTCTTTAGAGGCAACAAGAGTGCCCTTCCTGAACCTGGGATTTGGAGCAATCAGAAGTCTTGGTGTAAAGGCTGAGGGAAGGTGGAGCACCGTGTCTACATGGTCTTCCCTTCTGTGGCAGGTGCACCTGCCCTGACAAAGACTGGGGGCATTAAGACGGCTGCGCCCTTATTTTTGTGCCCTTACTTTCACGCCTTTACGGTGGCGAGTGCTGACCATCACGTACACATTTTTGGCCAGTCATTATGGTCCCGTATACACCTCGGGCGAGGGGTAAGAAAGTGAAGGCCCTCAGGCAATTCGAACTGACCGGAGATGAGGTTCGACTAGGGTAGAAATGGAGCCCCGCCGGAGGGCAAGGGGAGCCGGTCCTCCTCCTGGGAGCAGCGGGTCTGCAGTCGGGGACTCTCCCCTGGGCTCGGGACGCCGCCCGAGGAAAGTCCTCGCGGTTGAGAGCCCTCATCTTCCAGGTGAGTGACTGTGCACAGTTTGGATCCTCACTTCTAAAGCCGGCTGTGCAGTGTTAATCCCTCCTACGCCCTCCTGAACCTGTGCTTTACTGGTGTTGTCGGAGCGTTGACGCCTCATTTCTAGTTAGTTTTCTCTTCAACAATTTTGGTTAAAATAAAGTTCATTTTTGAACCTATCACCTGCCTAATTTGATTTTGTGAGCCTCCGCAACACCTTCCTCTGCAGGGTTCAATGCAAAGGAAGTGGGGACCTGTGAAGAAGACCACCACAGCAGTTCCCTGGATCTCCCAAGATCTCCAAGGTCTTAGGGGTGGGATGACATCGGTCTGTTCTGGCTGAGGTGCTGCAGTGAACGCAGTGTCCCATGGGGACATCTGCAGAGCATGTCCCGTCCCGTCCACCTCCTGGTACAGGGCCTCACGCTGACCCCTCCACAGCTCACACAGCTCTGAATGGGGACAAGTGAACAGCTTTCTTCTTCAAACTCTGGGGAAAAAAGAGCCTTATTGTGAAAGTCAATGCTGAGGACAGGCTCCGGGAGTGGAAACCACCAGCAGTTCATGCAACAACCAAGACAGCGTGCACCAGGAGGAGAAGAGTCCAAGCCATCAGGTGGGCATGGCAGAAGGAAGCAGGAGGGGATGGTTGATTTGGGACAGTGTCCTCAGTCCAAAAGCATTAGCACCAACCAGAAGAACTATCACCAAACGAGGAAAAGAGAAAGAAATGCTCCCGGTGGCCTCTCACAGAAGCGGAGACAGGGACTTGATTACAGCCAAGCAAAGCAGCCGGAGATGCACTGGCTGGCTCCCCCAGTACCTCCGGCTCTCAGCACAGGATGCCGTCCTGGTACCCAAAAGCCATCTCCGGGACCCCCTCCTGGGTGGCAGAACAACACAGCGCTTAGCGGCGGACCCCCGCCGCCCGCCCGCCGGGGAGCTGCTGCCCACCGAGCCCGGCTTTCCTGCGTGCCGGCAGGCCTGCCCAGGCAGCCCTCGCCCCCCGGCAGCCGCCAGCGGCACGCTGAGCACGGGGCCGCTGCACAGAACAGGGATTATGCACCTTGCTCAGGGCTTTCCTTTTGAACAGGCTCTACAGATGTTTAAATAAAGCAATCTGACATTTCCTTTCTAATTAGGGTTGGGATAAATAGCTCAAGCTCTGGTACGGAAAGGAGGAATAGAGGTTTCAAAGACGATTATATGCTGGAAAGAAATGCGTGCCAGTGCGGCTCGTGGATGCCTGGCCCCGTAATGCTGCCTTTGCTGCACGCAGGGGACTGCCAGCGAGGCCAGGGGACCCAAGACGGGGCAACGCAACGGCTGCAGAGCGGCTTCGCAGGGGATGCAGCGGCAAAAGTACACACAACTCCACAAACCACTGCAGCAAAACTGCCGAAAAGGGTTTTTATCTTCCCCTGGCTCACACTCACTGAGCAAACTGTGCATTTTAAAATGTTGCTTTGGCAGTTATGTGATTTAAATGCACTCCGAAACATCGAGAGGGTGGGGAGTGACAGCCCCGTGGCTGTGGCTGTAGAAGGGGAATGTCCCCTTGCAGCAGCTCTCCCCACCACAGGTGGTGCCTTGGTACAAACCCACCCTTTTAGGCAATTTTGGCCAAGGTGCCAGCGAGCTCAGAGGTGCGTCGACGTGCAAAGGGCCCCTGGGTGCCAGCAGATGCTGGAGCCCCATTGCCTGCAGCAGGTTTTTATCCGAGGTGCACAGGCACCAGGAGAAGGAGGGTGAGCACCGGGGAGCTGGCTGGCTCATGCCACGGGGTGATAAAGTGAGCCCTGTGCCACTCCAAGCCTGATGGACACATCCAACTGCCAGGCTCCATCCTGGAGCGATGGGGGCAAGCGCCCACCCTCGGGGAGGGGGATGCGGAGGGGAGGCCGTGAGGGACATTGGGCAGGGGACAGAGGGGCAACGAGCCCTGGTGAGATGATCTCTGCAGAGCAGGAGCTGGCTCCT
This sequence comes from Aptenodytes patagonicus, assembly GCF_965638725.1. Taxonomy (NCBI): domain Eukaryota; kingdom Metazoa; phylum Chordata; class Aves; order Sphenisciformes; family Spheniscidae; genus Aptenodytes; species Aptenodytes patagonicus. Next base: position 17,007,687 of record NC_134963.1, read on the forward strand.
GCCCAGAGCTCCCTCCTGATCCCTGCCTGAATGCTGCTGCCGAGTAGTTTGACTGCTGAGCCGGGCAGACCTTCGCTTCCCTGGTTTCACTCTCCCCATCCTTAATATTAGAAAACACCTGAAGAAATCCCCTCTGTCTCCAGGCATGAGGAGGCTCTTGATTTCAGGTTGGGATGGGACAAAGGCAACAAAAGAATAAACAGCAGCAATATTTTGGGGATAAATTCATGGTGCACAGTCTTGCCAGTCTAAACAGCCAGCGTGGCTCAAGAACAGCAGAGGGAACACATCCCGGCGGTCAACACATCTCAGGAAAATATTCCCAGATAGGCTCCCAGCCTGGGGGAGAGCTGGGTTTCACTACAGGTGTAACAAAAGCTCCTGAACTCTTGCTAACCTTCACAGCTTGTTAATAGACAGAAGAGTTTTTTGAGCTTAATTTGTCAAACCAGAAGCAGAAACGGCGATGCCTGAGCTCCCAGTCCAGTCCTGGTCACAAATCATTAACACAGCGAAGAGATGGGAAGGAAATACTTGATGGGAATTGCCAGCAACAAATTAATAGAAGCCATTATTTGCTCTCAGATATTATGTGAACAGACAAAGTGCTTACATCTGGCAGAGACATTAGTTTAACCAATTTAACTTGCTTTACGCTTAGCACATCATTTCTCTAGGGCCTTTTATTAATGTCCTGCAACCTCAGTGTCCAGAGAGGAACAAAACCGACTGACAGAAGCTCTGGCAAAAATATTTTCCAGCCTAGCAGAACAAGCTTAGACGAATGCCTGTGTAGGAACGTGGAGAAGAGAAACACTTACTTGGTATAAAATGCCACAAACTTCAGTTCATCTAAATCTCCCTGAATGACAACATCATCGAATCCTTCCCCGTGGCCTGGAAGGCAGAGAAGAAGAAGTGGATTCAGCAACAATCGCCCTGGGTCCAGCTCTAGCCCCTAAGACAGAGCGTTTCAATCCAGAGCTACACGAAGAGCATCCTGCAGTCACCAAGAGACCAGCACCAGAAGATGAGGGTACCAAAAAGCACCCCTTCTTGTTCAGAGAAGTGCAAGTTCAGCAAGACTGTCCCTGTTCGTGCTGGGCCATCCCTCGTGACCACAGCCATCCCTCTGGCCCTGCACCCCACAGCCTTGAGCAGACAGGTTTCAGAGCAGATACCAAAGCCCTCAGGAGCCAGGAAGGGAAGCAGACCTGAGGCAGAGGTTGGCGCGGAGGGTCCACAGCAAGGGAGGTGGCTGTGGCTTCTCTATCCCAGGGCACCTCCACCAGCACAAACTCTACAGCAGCCTTGGGGAGCCCCTTACCCGCATATCGGATGCTCTTCCCGAACATAGCAGTCCACAAGTATGGGACTGTGCTGATCTCCATGCCGTGGGCCAGCATGTTGAGCGCAGCTATACGGCCTGGAAGAGAGAAGCAGCAGAACAAGCGAGGAAGCTCCGCGCCGGGGCAAGCGTTGTGGTCTGCCCTCAGGTTGCAGCACAGCATCAACATCTCTAGTCCCCGAGTGCAGGGAAACCAAGGCCTTCTGCTTAGGCTAAAAAAAACCCATACAGCAACAAGCACCAACAAGGAAACTCATTGCATCGTCCGAGGCTGGGCTCGGACTCCTCCCCGGCAGTGCAGCTCCTACTGACCCGTCACCTCCACTGGCATACGCGGCGTGCTCATGAGCCTCTTTCAACCCAACTTCTGCAACAGTGATAGGGCTGAGAACTTGCTGAGCTCCCACCGCAAATGGGGATGGGATGGATAAACCCCCTGAGGGCACGGAGACTGTTAGAGTACAGTCCCTGCCACAGAGGCGCGTCTGGACCAGCATTAAAGGGGGCTGTGTCCAAAGGCTAACTTTGGAGGTGTGGTTCCAAAACCTCTCACCCAGGGCACCCACCCAGAGGTCAACCTCCTCACAGGGTTGTGGCCTTGGAAAGCTCAAGGGCAGCCGATCACGTCAGGGTTTCCAGGCTTGCTGGTGTGAAGGGGAGAAGGGTCTTAGCTCTGCAGCATGCTCCTGGGCCAGCCCGGCAGCGTGGGCAGCCCAGCTGGGGATGTGAGCCCGAGCTAACATTAGGATGTGAGCTCCTCAGTGTCCCGGGGCAAGGAGAAGATCAGGCTCCTGCGGCGACTGCAGATGCCAGGGAGCACATGGCGTATGAGAAAGCCTGTCCCTGGGCACCTCTGTGTTTGTAACGAGGACACTAGGCAATGCACGTCAAGAAGGCTGACAAACGAAGGCATATCGGACAGGATAAAATATACATGCTTCAAAATGTTTAATACAACTACCCAGTTCCCCCGCTGGCAGTTGTCTCATTCTCTCGCTAGAGGGCTTGCAAATTTCCCGGGGATCTGGAAAAGGCTCTTTTCCGTAAGCAATTTGCTGTTGCAAAGCGAAGGGACTGAAAAGCACCTACCATGCATATGGGCCATCTGCCAGTGAGGGACGTTCACCTTCTTATTATTCCTCAAGGCCAGTGGGAACGTGACAGCGTCACCGGCTGCAAAGACTCCGGGGATGCTGGTTTGCATCATCTGCAGGGTGGAAGCAGAAGTGTGCATCGGTGGGGTTTGCACCCTACACGAACAGGAACAGGGAACTGCTCTAGAGCTGCCACGGTCCCCGGGAACACATGGACAACCTCTGCTCGGCTGTGGGACCCCCAGGTGGGATTTGATTTAGCGTTCTTCACTTTCAAAGCAGACCACACAGGCACAGACCTACAGCATCCCTCTGCCAGCGGTTTACCCGGTAAAATGAGACACAGGCTGGTGTCCTGGAGCCCCTCTTAGAAGACTAGGGTCTGTCGGTGTTTGCAAATGGAGCCTGGCTTATTGCATGTATGAGCAATAAGCGCAGGGGTGGGTGGCAATGGGCCCCAGCCCCCCCGACACGCTCCTCACTCACGGCACACAGCACCCATCAGTACCAACACCGCTCCCATCGGAGTCACCAGTGGTGGGGAGGAAAGATGAGATCCTTTGGGATCCTTGAAAAGGTGGATCTTTCCCCACTTCTTTCTGCCCAAAATATCCACACCATTCCAGGAGAGCTCAGAGCCAGACCCAAGCCACAGCATCCAGGGCTGGGATTTGCAAACCCCTCACTTGCAGGGGGTCCCAGGCACTCCAGAGTGATGGTCTCAGCACCTCGGCGGATGAAACGCCCCTGCGACAGCAGTTTGGAGCCCCAGGGAAGCTCATCTCGAAGGAGAGCAGACTCAGCTCCTCCTGCTCTCCCTCCCGGCGGGGGCTGCCTCCCAGGCTCACCTTGTTGACCACGATGAAGCCTTTGGAGTCGATGTTGATGCCGCTCTGCTTGAGAAAGCCCGTCGCTGGGACTGCGCCTGCGGGAGAAGGCAAGGGCTGCCGGCACGGTAGCCGGGCGTCCCCACAGCCCCAGGGGGCTGACCCCGAGGCCAGCAGGTCTCCCCCCTGCCCAGACAAGCCATCTGCCCCAAGGGACAGGCAGCGGGCTGCTCCGGGAGCGGGGAGCGGAGCCAGGCACCATACAGAGCCCCCACTACTCTCACTACATCACCTTCCGCACCCCCGGGGTTCCCACCGCTCTCCAAGCCATCAGTGCACCGCTGTAACCTGCCCACCACCTTTTTCTAATGCTTGAGGATAATTTTCAATCCACTTCTCTTTTATAGATATTTTGAAAAAAAATATATTTAAAAGGAAGCCTTCGGGTTGCCAGACAGGGCTCCTCTGCCTCCCCCACAATCTGTACCTTTTCTTCAGCTTTCATTTTCTTTTTTTGCTCTTTTTTTTCCTCTAGCCTTCACAAATCAGAGTAGTCAATAAAACAACAAAAGCAGAATTAAACTAATTCTGTGATTCTTCCAGTCCGCAACATTTTGAAAAGTTATAGAGTGAGAATGGGATTTTTTTTTCCCCCAAGTGTAAAGGACAAAAATACCCTCTTCTACAGCGGCAGCAGCAATAAAAAAGAAGAGGGGGAAAAAAAATCAGTTAGGGGAGGCTTTAAAAAAAACAACTTGAGAGGATGAAATTGGTTTGAATGGGGGTTTTTTCTGAAAAAACCGAAACCATTACTGTTTTCCAAATATATTTTCAGTTGCATTTTGGGGTGGAGGCTCTAGAAAGGCCTTTTTCAGCTTTTCTGCGCAGACTCATGTGTGGCAGCTGAGCGGGGCTGGCACATCACTGCCAGCAGCCCCAGCTACCCAGCCCCGGGGACCTGTCGCTGCCACGTCCCCTCCAGCTTCCCCTCTGCCGAGCGAAGCACCGCCAGCCCGCCGGGCTCTGCACCCGCAGCAATGGCCCCTTACCAACACCGACGACACACACGTCGGCACGCAGGACCTTCCCGCTCTTCAGCACAACCTCCTTCAGCTGCATGAGACACGGGGGGACATCACGGTTATTTAGGGACAAAAAAAACCCCACCCTGTAGCAGCAGCAAGCCAAGCTGGCAGCTTGCTTCATTTTTGACATGCAAATTGACCATAATTCCTTATAACGGCAGCAGGAGGAGGGTGGGAGCAATGAAATCACCCCACACACCGCACTGGAGCACGTTTGCTCCTGGGGGCTAAATCCAGGAATATGAGTTTCAGGGGCTAGGAAAGAGTGGAGGGCAAAACCCCAGCGGCAAAGGGAACGGCAGCCCTGGGGGGATGCCGTGGCGGTGCCCCCGGGGACCCCCTGCCCGCACCCTACCTTGCCCTCCTGCTCCCGCAGCTCCGACACCTCTGTCTGCATGTAGAACTTCACCCTGTTGCTCTCAAACATCTGGAGGGGGGACATGGGACAGAGCAGGGGACATCAGGACCCTGAACCTCCCCGCTCCTGGTGTCCCTCTGCTCCCTGCACTGCCCTGCCCACCCTCTGGGCTCGCTTCGACCCGCGCTGCAAAGGGGGTCAGCACCACCTCCGTCCCCAACACGTGTCCAGAAGAAGGTGTTCTACAGCACGTGGACCATGAGAGAGAAGATGCAGCCCGGTCTTTCTTTCTAGTGACTGCTACCATCACAGCTTAATCAATAAACGTCAAATAACGAATTAATTAGTGCAATAAGTGAAACAAGCAGAACCCGCTCTGTCACCAAAACCACCCCCCGGATGGGAAAGCGAGGTCACCTTCATGACAGCGCGGCCAACCCTCTCCCCAAAGAACTTCTTGAAGGGGACTTCCTCCAGCTCCACCAGGGACACCGAGTGGGCCCTCTCCGCGAGGTAGGCGGCCACCTCCATCCCTGGAGAACAGAAGCAGGTCCGAGCGGCTGCAGGAATCCCCCCGGTGCTGCCCTGCGTCCCCGGCGCTGGCCGCAGCGGAGGAGCAGCCTTGCCCGCTCCTGGCTAGGGAGGTTGGAGCTGCTCTACTAGGAGATCTGGTGTGCCACCAGACCTGGCGGCCACAAGGGACCACACCATTTCAGATGAGATTTATGATTTATGGCAATTTGTTCTTAGATGCAGGTTTCAAAGACCGAAGGGAGGAACCGGCCATGATGAAGTCCCAAAATGCTGTAGGAAGCCGTAGCACTTGGAGCAATGGACCTCAGATGAGGGAAACCTTCCTGTTACGGCTGTGACTGTCTCAGCAGAGGTAATGAGCTGCGGGCTGAAAACAGCCCTTGTCACTAGCTGTTTTCTCCGATCAGAACGGGACAATTTTGGTGCTGGCAATTGCATGGGAACCTTCACCAAGACATTTTTCCATCTATGAGGTTTTTTTGGAAATGGATCTTTTCAATGACCTGCAGTTTGCAATTGGCCCCCACACACCACATGCTTTTCTGTAGATGGGATTGACTGAACCATTAAAACAGGAAATTTTTTTAAAAAAGAAGAAAAACAAATACTGAACATTTTATAACAAATTCCCTGACTAATAACCATTTATGCTTAAGGCTTGTAGGACCGACAATAATTCTGTTAGAACCATATCAAGCAAAAAGAAGGAACATCAAAGAAATGATAAGATTTTGCTGTGTATTTTAAAAATTCACCACCCTGCTAGAAAGTAAAAGAGAAATAAACCCACAGGCTTTCACCTACCAACAAGACCCTCCCAACTGAAGCCAAATCCAGACACACCAGATTTGAAACCACCCAAGCACCAGTACTGGACCTGCCCTATGCTTTTCTGACTGGGACAGCAATATCCGTGTCTGTGCAAGCTGAACGGCCCAGCCTCTTCAGTAAAATCAATTTCTTCAGCAAGGTGATGTCCTTACCACCCACCTGGAGCTGGAGGTTGGACTACCCCGAGGTCCAGTTTGCGGGGGGGGGGGGGGGGGGGGAGGTTACCTCTAACTGGGCAGTGACAAACTGGGCGAGGGACTGGGACCATCTGCAGGAAGACGTGGACAGCTGAGACGCAGACACCTGAAGAGCGAGCGCTCACCCAGGAAGGATGCTCCCACGATAACCACATTCTTGCTCGTGGCCAGCTTCACGACACGGTTGGCATCCTCGGGCGTCCGGATGTTGAAAACATTTTCCACCTCCTTGCCTTTGCAGCTGAGAGCTTTGGGCCTGAAAAACACACGTTGAGGGTGATACAGGTGCTTTTCTTGACCCCATGGTGGCAATCGGGACTTCAGACCCCCTTTCCAGGGCTCCAGCAGCATCTCAGCCTTTCCTTTTTTCACCTTTCTCTGGGCTGGAGACGTAACATGGAAAAACCCAAATGCTGGTGGACAACAGCCAGAGCACGACCGCGAACACCGGCGCAGCAGGGGCTGCTCGGCAGCCGCCCCCGTCCCCATCCGTGGACCGGTGTACCCGTGGGGCTGGGGTGAGCTCCCTTCTGGGGCAACGCAGCACAGCACAGGATGGGTACTGCTTTGCAAGCTTGTGCTTAACTGCTGGCATGTTGTAAAATTTTCAGAAGCTTAATGGGACACAGAAAACTCACTCCGTCCTCCAGCAGACGCTCTGGAGCCAGATATTGAAAGTTTCATAAGCCTCTGCAGATGCAGGCTCCACTATACGTTCCTAGGGGCACACTGCTCGTGCTGTAGCAGTTTAATCGTGTTCTCCCCATGCACTTACTGGAGCCTATATATTTTTAAATATCTGCCCCCTGCATACCCGACTCACATCTGGAAATTGGACAGACGATCCTAAATAATTTAGGTACCTTAAAAACATTTACCTGGTGTACCTGGAGCTTATGCATAAGGATTTTGAAATTATTGCCAAAGGCTTGATCCTCTTTTGAACCTAATTAGGTGGCTGGTGCAGACAGCATTTTGGCTGTGGCACTGCACACCCCAGCACCAGCCATTAGCACTCGGTGGGGCTGTTGCTGTTATCGGTCGCACACAAGGTTGCAACGGGAGTCCCTGCTCCGGCTATTCCACAGGATCCCTTCCCCGGATGATAAACTTTGCAGGGGCTGCATTTCTCCTACTTCATTTTGTGCCTTGGTGTTAGGAGCACAAAGAAAGGGAGCCAGGATGCCTCATTTTCATCTTATAGTGCCAATTTTGACAAATCCCCTATTGAAAACAAACCGACCCGCTACTTCCAGGGCGCTAGGGACGATGCCGGTCTCGGGCGATGCTCTGCACCCCAGCAGCAGCTGTGCAGAGCAGGACAGGCACATCGCTACTGCCTTTCCCTACGGCTGGACCAGGTTTCAGTCTTGAAAACTTCCCTCCTGGGAGCAAGCCTCACAAAGGGGTCTGTTAGGCTGGGGCAACAGCAACACCTAATTAAGGCTGCAACAGAGAAGCATTAAGCTTTAATTGTCGAGAAAGATCTTAAAGGCTGTTAGGAAACGAAAGATGGAAATTCAGATGGATGAATTATCTGATTGTCAGGGCTGAGTATTACTGAGGGGTGAAAAGAGCAGCAATGCGGCAAAAATGATCTCTCAAAAAAATTCAGGATACGTCCATTTTGGAGGCTTTTGTTAAAGAAAATACGTTCAAGGTCCTGGGCATTAATTTTAATATTCGAAGATGATGAACTCAGTGGGATTTTCCTGAGTCTCTCCCATACGCTCTCAAGCCGGCCCCCAGGGAACAGCGCAGCGTTAGGGTGCTGCTGGCAAATTCCTACACCTTTTCAAATCTCAGTTTTCTATCAGTTTCTTTAACACCAAACCACCCACGCACCCCGACTGCTTCAGTGGGTACTTTTTGTTAACACCCTTTTGACCTTGACGCTGACCATGAAACACCCCAGGTAGCAAATCCCGCAGCCGACCCACCAGCCCCCGCGTCTGGTGGTTACCTGCTTTCCGGGCAACTCTTGGGTGACACGGAGGCTTTTCAGCTTTGGCTGAGCAGACGTACCCAGCACAGCTTTATAGAGATAGAGGTACAGATATATACGATATAGATATATACGATACAGATATATATCATATAGATAGATATCATACAGATAGATATGATTAGATATAGATACAGATACAGATATAGACAGATGTATTCAATAGGTGTTCCTTGCCTTTTCTGCAAACACTCTTGCAAACAAATTCAGTGTCCGAATTCAACCATATTTGACCCCTTATCCCCAGGCACAAGCTCCTCACATTCTCAGATAAAACAGTTTCTCTTGATCTTTAAAATGTTTGTTCATAGCTTACGTGTTTCCAGTCGCTATCAGCAGCTTGTTGTATTCCATCTTAAATCCATCCTTGAACACGGCTATCTTGTTCTTGATATCCACAGCCGCAACCTGAAATCATCCCTAAATAATGTTAAGGGACAAAATCCCAGATGCTGAGCTCCCAGCCCAACCCGCCTGTCTGTTAGGTTTTAGTCCCCTGTGTTCCTGTCCACAGCTTAGCCAACCTAGACCTTAAATATTACCAGCTGCCTTTTCACAAATCCTTTAAGATCTCCCAGTATAAATAAAATGTTTAAGAAATGTTTAAGCCGTCACTGTCTGCACTGCTTGCCGGCTGATTATCCTAATCAGAGGCCGTTTGGTCACCCCAGGTCCACGTGAGGATGCTCACAAATGGCAGGCAAGAAATGATGGCCACCACGGAGTTTGCACGGGGTGTCCTTCCTGCCACGGGAGGAATCGCGTTAACTGTGGTTTTGAACAACCACAGGCAACCTGCGCTCTGGGGCATAAAACAGGGGGGCTGGGGGAGACCCAACGTTTCTGCAACGGCATCCAGTGAGCCAAGAACAGAGACAGCTGCCACATCTCCTAAACACAGCCCTTGCCTACCAGCACATGCAGCAGACGGCCTGCAGGTACACATAGGACTCTCCTTACCTGCATTTCGGTCAGGACTTCGATGTCGTAGGTGCAGAAGAACTCCTTGGGGCGCAGGGCTATCTGCTCCGGGTGGGAATCCATCGACTGCAAAAAAAGCCATTTTTCTGTCAACCGCTGTGGGTTGAACAGGCGAGTGGAGAAATGCCTGTTACCAACACAAGTCAGCGGTAGTCTGAAGTCAGTCCTTATGGCATGGATTAAGAGAGTTGCTCTACAGGGGCTGGAATCAAAGCCTGTTCAAGTGAAAGTCATCACAAGGTGCTGGACTGGGCTCTGGTTCCTTCTCTGCCCGCTCGGTGCGGGGCTGGCACTGACCGGCTAAGGCAGGAGCACAGCAAGTGCTTCTGAGTGTCTGCAAAGCAGCTCTAACTGCAGCTCCTCATAACACACACAAGTTCATAGGAGCAAAAGAAAAGCCCCATTATTTGGAAAACAACCAGTTGCCAGGGGAAATGGAAGCTAAAAGAGCAATAAGAACAATCAGCATTAACACAGCAAGGGCAACGCTTTCAAAACCACCCAAGTTACGCAGCACGAGTTCCCTCAAAAGCTGAAGCAGGGGCATGTGGCCCATATCTGCTCATCTTTAGCTGCAAGATAAAGGTTCTTGCTCTTCACAGCCTTCCCTGGTCAGTTGGGTAAGACCTACATCATCTTTACATGCAGGGTTGAGCTCACATTTGAGCCGCAGTTCATCTGTCCTCCTAATTCTGCTCAGACATACGCTGAGAACAAGCTGAGCACCAAGTGACCTGTGTGCAGGCTGTTCCATGCTCCAGTGCATCCCTCCCTGCCTGCAGCACAGCAGGGACGGGCACGGCCGCACACATGCCACGGTCAAGCCCTGCAACGACATATCGCACAGCGCTCAGCAGCAGCAGCAGCATCTACCCGTGCCACACAGGCATGATGTTTGGGCTTGACCCAACAGGGACAGGGGATGCAGGAATCAAGGACTTCACCATCTGCCCCCAGGGATGGATGTGCAAGGTCCTTCTCCCTGGAGGTGGCTCGGTCAGGGGCTGGGATGAGCCCTGCCCTTACCGTGACTTCAGATAACGCTGTGCTCAGAAGAGACCTGTATCTTAGGACTTGAGGCAGGTGCAGGGTCATACAGGTTTTACTGCAAATTCTTTAAACACCCAATGTTTACAGAAAGGAACGTCTGACCCCACGGCTCGGGAGAGGTGGCCCCCCCCGCTAGTGTGCATGGAGGGCAGCGCAGAGCAGTGCACAACCACCATGGGTTTTGCTGCTGCTCGGTGCTCCGGAGACGGTAATGGGAATGTTGCAGCACACCAGGGAGCTGCATGGTCCAAAGGGCACAAAGAGGAACAGTCCGGCGGGACCTCGGGACAGATTCATAACAGGCATTCAGCAAGGCAGAGGAAGGGCAATGCTGCAGTTTCAGGAGACAAGAAGTCTGCTGCTTACAGCTTTACGTGCTCCTCCTCTAATGGCTCTTTCCAGGGTTAGTCCCACTCACAATAGGATTAAGAAAAATCCCCTTTTTTTCTAGCCTGTTCCCAAAAATTCTGCCTTCTCTTCCACTGGGCTTTGTGCACCTTCCAAAAGCAACTACATCCAGAGTTGTTTAGTGGAGAGTTTAACAAAGCATGGATAACATCTCTGGCATGTGAGATGTTCTTACTATTTAACGGAGAGTGGAAAAGGCAGTCTAAGACTCACACGGAGGGGATAAGTGTTTCAGAGAGCTTGCCTGGCTGGGACAGGGACTGCGAGCTTCTCCGAGCTCCCCAGCCCAACCTCTGTGACTCTTGGATGCAGGTTTCAGCCAGCTGCTCCTCACCCCAAACAGGTCTTGTCCAAGCACAGAAATGGCTTGAATGCTCTCAAAAAGCCACATGCATATTTGCCTTCCTTTGAAAATCACTTTGCCTTGGGGCTGGAAGCAGAGTTAGGTGCTGTGATTGTAGAGTACCAGCCCCCATAGGGAAGCATCCCTGACATAAAGGGGAATACATATACTGCCTGTTCTTACGGTATCTCCAAGCTTCAAGATCAAACGCTGCTGTCCAGCCTGAGTTGCTGTCTGATATCAAGTAAGGCTCAGGAATCAGTAATAAAAAATGTGATTAGAAGATCATCCGGTGTCTACAAATTGGAATGCAAAACGGGATGTGTGCCAGAAAAAGTGATCTTTGCACTGCCATCAAGTCACCAAGTTGTGATGATGACCGATAATCATGATTACGGCACGGAGCATCACTGGGCAGTAAGAACCATACACTATTAAAAAACCTGGTAGACAATACAATTTTTTCACATGCCCCATTTCACTGCCCTAAAGATTTTGATCCGGAAACATAATAAGAAGATCCATCCAGGTACGAACTGGCCAAGACAGCTATTGCCAGACCTGTGAAGAACGCCCTTGTTTCCGTGCTGGAGAACTCTTAGTTCAGAGTTTGAACAACTCCTCTTCTGTGTTTCATATTTCAGTCACCAACAGAAAAGAAAATTCAAGGGAAAACAGAGACAGGACAAATAAGGAAGAAGAAACATGCTGCTGCAATGAATAACGGTGGGGAAAGGTCCTAAGGCAATTTTTAAAACGGGGGAGGAATGTGACATACCCAAAGTGATACAAACCTTACTGAGCTTTGGTCTGTCATAGGGCAAGTGTCGGTCCATCGTGCACATCACAATCCTGTCCGAGAAGCCCTCCTGGCGCAAGGTCTCTGCGCAGACCAGTCCAGCTGCCCCTAAGGGAGAAGGAAGACCGGCGGCAGCCGTGCGTATGGGGCATTTGAAGGTTTGAACCCTTTGCTCCTAAACCCCACCGGGGCTGTCTCCAAAATCACCATCTCCACTAGCCCTGGCCTTACTTCACGGCCCTGCCCAAGTCAAACAGCTTGCAGGGGAAGCCGGTTGGGGTGGATGCACCAGGCAGGAGGAGGGACCCTCTGTCTGTGGAGCGTGACATTAATCCTCTGAGGGACTTGTCTGTCCCTAAACTCACACAGACCCACAAAGAGCACACCTGAGGAGGGCTGCCAATGCCTACACACCTCTCACAAGCTCAGGGGCATGGGCGGCCACTCAGACCCTTGCACTCCCCTAGTCGAGGAAGGGTCTTGCAGCTTCCCCTCTGCGCACTCAGCTCCTGGTGAATTTACAGCCGAACACGGAGGGCAGGGAGCGTTCAGTGCTCCCTCCTTCACGGCTGAAGTGTTGGTTGCGTGTTTCACTGTGGAGGATTTTGCATGCAATTTCTTTGAAGTTTTTTTGTTTGCTTGTTTTTAAACACAGAAAAAAGGCTAAATCAAACAAAAAGCTGCCTTGGGGCGCGCTGTCCCCCTGCAGCCACACAGTCTGATGGGCATGTCCCTTCTTCCCTGGCCAAACTGGTGAGACTTGAGAGCTCAAGTGAGAAATCCTGAGTCTCTTCTCAACCAAGGAAGCCTCACTCGATGAGTGTTGTAAAGGCCACAGTTTCTGTAATACCAATGAAAGAAGATGGACCTGGACAGTATCGTGGTTTGGTCCGTTAACAAAATGCACCCAAAGGCGGGGGACAGTGGAAGAAGAGGTGGGTGGGTGGACGCCCCGTGCACGCTGCCTGGAGCATGCTGAGCCAGGACTGCTGCTGCACTGATGCCAGGATGCCGCTCACATGAGCAAGGGGCTGCGGTCGCCTGCCCTCAGCTCTGCTGGGCACGGCTGGATCTTGGTCCTCGATGCAGGGCTGGATGGGTAGTCTCTTCCCAACACTTCTTCCTCACAACCCCAGCTTTGAAATCTCCTTTCCCGTCCACGAGAACAGACCTTGGTCTTTAATAGCCCTGTAAATTTAGCTGGTCAAGCCTGAGAAAGTTCCTTCAGCAATGGCTAACATTGCCTGTGGAGTCACCTTGCTGAGGATTTGATGACTGTCCAGCCTTGCCGCACACCAGGACAGCCCAGCTGACCTCGGGGAGCAGCAGTGTCACACCCTGCCTTTCAGTCAACAAACAGCAGGGGCACGAGGAAGGGAAAAATGTTACCCAGCAGCAAGGGAAAAGCCAGCCGGGCTGGTTTTCCCTTCTGCTCAGGCTGCAAGCTGCAACCTAGATGGCAGGAGCAGGAGATCGCCGTGTGCTCCCCATTTCCACAGCTTGGATCTGGTGACCTGGGGGCTGTAATCAAGTAAGAACAACCCATGTGCCAGGAGCAGCCACTCCCTCCCAGCCCCAGGTCCAACACCAGACACCTTGTGTCCTCCTCCCATCCTCCGTTTCACCACGACATGGTCCAGCCTAGCGTCCAACCCATTCCAGAAACAGGCAAACTCGGTAGATGGGATTCACTCCATCAGGCTTTCTACAAAAATTGTATTACACAAATGGAGCTGGGACAAGCGATAAGAAAAGATAGCTTGGCAGTTTTGCTATTTCATGCAAGGATTTGGTATTTTCTGAGAAGATGGAAGAATTTATCTTCAGAGAAGCACCTTGAGGCAAGAGCTTTGGAGCTGCAGGCAGCTGCAATGGGATGAGACAGAGATGTGCAGGCTCCAAGAGGAAAAGGCGTATCCACATCACAGGAACACCTGAGAGGATTTTATACTTACCAGTTGTGGAAATCAGGGGTTACTCATGTATCTGGGGAGGGCGTAGAGGGAAAAGGGTTCAGGACACCCACTACAAAGGACTGTGACAGGGAACTACAAAGCTCCACAGACCAGAGGCACAGGGCACCTTTGGACCGTTAGTGTCTAGGACAAAAAGGCTCAGGAAGACCCTCTGGTCTGACCCTTGGCACAGGGAGGGATGCAGGAGGGGTGACAGAAGGTGCACGGCACACAGACACCCGGGAGGGGACACACACGGCGGTCCCAGCACATACCACCCAATACCTGCACCGATGATCAGCACGTTGGTACTGCTCAGGTTATAGTTGCTCAAGGAGATGCACTTTGCCATCATCTTTGTCCTCCTCTGTGTCTGAAGAGCCTATGCCACCACCAACAAGAAGAAAAGTCATTATCTTTTCTCAGCTTTAACCTGGGTAGCTGGGCAGGAATGGGGACGACTACACTATTGTCATAAAACAGCTTGGATAGAAAGGGAACAACTGCACCCTTGTACCCCACGAGCACTCCAAACCCATGCTCATCCAAATACCTTTCCACCATCTAGTGCACTACCCCCTTACAAGGCACAAGAGAAAAATAAATCCATCATCTTCTGCAAATTCATCCAGGTACACAGAGCTGGGGAAAAAAAATAGAAAAAGCAGCCCAGGTGTGTTATTGTGCAATTCTGCAACCAACAGGTGAGATGGAAATGCAGAAGTCCTATCAGGAACTTTATCCTGCACCTGAGAAGAGCTTGTACACCTCTGATATCCAAAGAAGATGACGGGCTTGTCCAACCTACCAGAGCACACCCAAGGACCTATGACACTGTAGCCCTGCTGCACAGACCCTCTGATGCCATCGGAGGCCAAAATCCATTTCTGGCAGAGGGAACAGGCTCAACCCTCCTCATCACATCCCACCCAAATCAGCTGAAGTAGAAGTGCTGCCATTCAGGTGACCTGTCTGGATCTAACCCAAGTGCTGTAAGGGTCCGGCTGGTTCTGAGCCACTGGATTCACACATGTGTATGTGCAAATGCGCATCAGAAGGCGGCTTTTCATGGAAAGAAAGATGGCAGTGGCCTGAATGGGCTTCATTCTGCATCCAATCTGGGGGGATGAGAGCCCTCCCTGCCCACGCACCAGGTTCCTCTCCAGCAAAAGGAGCTGATGTCTGGGCTCAAGAGGGAGCACAGATGACCTCTGTTATCACCGTGCCACATTCAGACCCAGCAGACAAGGCCAAAAGGCTGGTGGAAGAGGCCTGTTTCCATGGGCCAACTAAATTAAAAGTTGCTATGAGCTTAAGGTAATATAGGACAAGTTCAGGACAAACACCTAGGAAGACCTCCTGAATCCATGGACACCCCATCTCAGGTGTCGGGCAGCTGCAGGGAGGCTGGGGGAGCACAGGCAGGACGGGATGGGGACACAACACCTCTGCCCTGCTCCACTTGTGTCCCCGTATGAACTTCGGGCTGTTGCTTGAGACAGGACCGGGCTAGGTGGACCTTTGGTTTACCCATGTTGGATGTTCATGCACCCTTCTGTTCACGCACTGCTTCCTCTGCCAGAGAGCCCAAAGAAAAGCATTTCCCCCCCACCCCCATGCACACAGAGCAAAAAGCAAAAGCATGGGCCTTGATTTTGGGATGCCAGTGGCACCTCACCTGCTTGCTTGCTCGGATGTACACCTTCTCCTTCTCAATCTTCACCTGAGGGCAAAAGAACATCAGTGGTTTGCAGGACAGTGAGTGCCTCCGGCATGAAGAGGGTGATTAACTCTGTGCAACAACTAACAAACAGAGCAGAAATCTCACCAGGTCTCCTGCGAGAGCAGCTCAGGCCATGGCAGGGCTCGCCCCAGCTCGAGGCTGTGGGACGTTTCCTGTCTCTTATCAACTATGCACTGATGGTCGGTATAAAACCTGATTTTTATCTCAGGCTTACGGCTGGTTTCTCAGTCCCACCCCACTCCAGCTCAAGAGGCCTCCCAGACTGTGCACCTCTACCCTCAGGTTCCCACGACATGCCTGATGCCGGTGGGTGGATGCAAGGGGAGCTGCAGGGAGGAAGGAGAGCTGCGTGAGGTGCTACTCTCCACTGGCCACCCCAGCATGTGCTTAGAAAATGTTTGCTCCACACCTTCAAAGAGCATGCTTACCCCAATGCAAACAGCCATTTTGCGGATGACACCAAGCTGGTGCAGTTGATACTCTAGAGGGACGGGATGCCATCCAGAGGGACTTGGATGGGCTGGAGAATTGGGCCCATGTGAATCTCATGAAGTTCAACAAGGCCAAGTGCAAGGTCCTGCACCTGGGTCGGGGCAACCCCCGGTATCAATACAGGCTGGGGGATGAAGGGGTTGAGAGCAGCCCTGCCGAGAAGGGCTTGGGGGTACTGGTGGATGAAAAGCTGGACATGAGCCGGCAATGTGCGCTCGCAGCCCAGAAGGCCAATCGTATCCTGGGCTGCATCCAAAGCAGCGTGGCCAGCAGGTCGAGGGAGGGGATTCTGCCCCTCTGCTCTGCTCTGGTGAGACCCCACCTGCAGCCCTGCGTCCAGCTCTGGAGCCCTCAGCATGAGACACACACGGACCTGTTGGAGCGGGTCCAGAGGAGGGTCACAAAAATGATCAGGGGGATGGAACACCTCTCCTGTGAAGAAAGGCTGAGAGAGTTGGGGTTGTTCAGCCTGGAGAAGAGAAGGCTCCGGCGAGACCATATTGCAGCCTGTCAGTACTTAAAGGGGGCTTATAAAAAAGATGGGGACAGACTTTTTAGCAGGGCCTGTTGCGACAGGACAAGGGGGAATGGCTTTAAACTAAGAAAGGGTAGATTTAGATTGGACATAAGGAAGAAACATTTTATGATGAGGGTGGTGAGGCACTGGAACAGATTGCACAGAGATGTTATGGATGCCCCATCCCTGGAAGTGTTCAAGGTCAGGTTGGACGGGGCTTTGAGCAGCATGATCTGGTGAAAGATGTCCCTGCCCACGGCAGGGGGGTTGGACTAGGTGATCTTTAAAGGTCCCTTCCAACCCAAACCATGCTGTGATTCTGTGATTTCCTCTGCCGCTGCAAGAACGAAGGTCTCACCTGGAACCTGGGTAAGCTGTCCAAGCCAGGAAAGTCCTCTATGTCGCCTGTGCCGATGTTGAAGCAAGCTCCGTGCCAGGGACAGCGAACTCTTCCTTTTGACAAAACCCCTGCAGGAAACACGGCAGAGCAGAGTTGGTGCTGCCCTGCAGCTGCCTCCCGTCCCTGCCCGCAGCCCACTGAGGTCGAGCTGCCGTGACCTGGCCAGGGCAAGGATGGCAGAGGCCAGGTCTCCCTCCTGCTGTCCCGGTGATGGTGGATTCCTCAGCTTCTTCACAACGAGAACGCCACTGCTGAGTGAGGCTGACCTCCTGAAGGCTGAAGGCTGCTGCCCAGGTCCTCCTGCAGCAGCCGGAGCTGTGCTGCTCCACGCAGAGCAGCTTCAAAGTTCAGACTCTGCGAGCATGTCCCCGTGACACTCCTCCTTTACCCAGAGGTGTCACCGCTCTTACAGGACACATGGCAGCTGTTGTGGACCTGGATGGTCAACAGCATCTTGGCTACTTGATGTGGAGTTATCTTAACTTGCACGTGGGACTGGTCCAGCCGTTTGGGATAGAGGGTGAACACAGTTACCAACTGGGATCCTGTATGAGGGATCCCATCGAAAATGCCCTCGCTGACAGTGCCCTTCCAGCGCCTCTGAGCACAGCTCCGAAGCTGTCTGCTCTGCCTGGAATATAATCTCACTCTCCGGCAGGGCCTGGGGCTGCAGTCTCCAGAGTCTCGTAGTCACCTCCACAAGCCCCAGTAGCACCTGGAGCAAGCAGTGCCTCAAGCAGAGCATCACTTATTTAGAGCAAGCATGTTTCAGAGCAGATCCTGACACAGCAAGGAGTCTGCACACCGCCAGAAAAGCACGGGGCATGCCCAAAGCCACGAGTTCACTCCTCGCAAGTGTTTGCTCAGAGGCTGCTACCTTGGACTTTGGCTTTCCCCACCTGAAAGAGCTGGCTCACAACACCAGGGCAGAGCGAACGGCTACAATTTGGCCATGCCGGACCGGCCCTGAGCTTGTGCCTTCGCTCGCTGAGGCACAGCAGTGCCACATCTCGTCACCCACCACATGTGGGGACGCCGGGGCAGCCCCTGCACTTACTTCTGCAGCAAGTCCTGTATTCCCCAGCGAGATCCCTGTGCGAGCGGCCAGTCTCAGGGATGCGCCTGCAGGTCTCTGACAGGCAGGCAGGCTCTCACCTTCGTTGGCCACTGGAGCGGCGTGGGGCTCTTCTGCCCTGCTCAGCGGGATGCTAGACCCAGGCGAGGGGCTGAGAGCATGGCTGCCGGCACCCAGCACTGCTGCTGGGCCAGCAATGCCCAGAGGGCACTCAGCAGGATGCTCTGCTGTCTTCCTCAGGATCCCACCTCTAGCAAAATGCCCCCCACCCCCAGTCTGGGTGATGCATTTCTCCAGCACGCAGCTGGGCCAGCACTGCCTGCTACCATTACTCCGACTCTGGGTAAGGACCTGCCTGAAGCCCATGCTGAGAAAATGCCAGGATGCTATTTTTAAGCACCAAGATGGGAAACCACTGTACCTCATCCCACTTCAGTCAATAACACCAGCAACATTTCTTTTTGCTACTGAAAGGATCCCATCAGCCCAAAAAGCTCCCTCCTTCCCCCACAAACAGGATTTTGATTTACAGGGAGCTGTGGTTTTGTGGCTTTTATTAAGACTGAGTGGCCTGAAAAATCATAAGGTGATTTTTTTTTTTCCCTTTAAGACATTTTTTTAACTCCTCAGTGGCTGGGAACCGATAAACAGAACAATACGAAAAGCCCCATAAAACCAGGCTTTGAGTGGGGACAGTGAGCTGCAGCTGTTTCATACCATCCAAGAGAGATTCAGCTCCAGCTGAAGAATGAAGCAGAAGCCAAATTTAATGGCGCCCATGCCGTTTCGTTCTTCAAAGTCACCCAAAGAAGCCCCAGCCCTGTGACCAGCAGTGGCAAGCTGGGGTCACCAGCAAACCAGATCTGCGGCGAAGTGCTCCCAGGAGGTTTGTGCACCCCCAGCTTTCTGCCCATGCCTTCCCCCAGCGAGAAGATGCCAAGAAGATGCTGAGC
The DNA here is from genome assembly GCF_965638725.1 of Aptenodytes patagonicus. Taxonomy (NCBI): domain Eukaryota; kingdom Metazoa; phylum Chordata; class Aves; order Sphenisciformes; family Spheniscidae; genus Aptenodytes; species Aptenodytes patagonicus. Next base: position 17,026,683 of record NC_134963.1, read on the forward strand.
GTGTCGCATGGCACTGCCCCATGCCCAGCAGCACAGCCGGATGAACACCGGGCTGTCTTTTGCCAACACTTTGATGCCCCTGGTTAGCCTCCTAGGATGTGATGCAGACTGACCTTTGACCAGCGGAGCCCCGTAGTGGGGACACTTGTGTCCCACGGCGTGGAACTCGCCACTCTCCTTGATGAGCAGAGCCTTCCCGCAGCCCAGGTCCACTTCCCGCATCCTGGGGAAGAGGAGCACGGAAAACACATGGCAGAGCATCCGCCTGGCAGCGGATGCCACCCTCTCGCCCTGCACCCCAGCCCTGGCCCCACCAGGCTCCCCCCCTCCTTCAACTTGCTCACCACCGGCTCCAGGTGACCTGCAGGTGTGGGTCACTCCTGTCACCAAGCCAGTTTTGGAGGTGGCTGTACTGCTCCCAGCCTGGGGCACATCCAAGCTGGGCCATTGAGTGGCAGCTTCTTCATCCATCACTGTGCCAAGAGGTGGCCCAAAGCACCTCCCCAGCTGCTCGGGAAGCAGCTGGTGGTCTCCACCCAAGTCCAGGGGGTCAGAATAAAGCTTTTCAGCACGTAGTGGGAGCAAGAAGCCAAACGGGTTTTACTGCGACATCACCTCCCCTCCTGGCCCCAGCAGCTCAGCAGGTCCCTGCCAGGCTTGTGTTCACTCACTCAAAGCAAACACAACATTTCTGAGACTTGAAAACCAGGAGAGGCGATTCTGACCCCCTGCATACTCCGGCCTTGGGGTCTGCCTCCCTGCGCCTCAGGGGGTCATGCTCTGGTCCTGGCCACATCCCAGGGTCAACAACGTGGGTCACCTTTTCCTGATAAAACCCTCAGGACAGCAGACACCTACATGTGACCTCCTTGCTGTTTCCCTCAGCTGTTTTTGCAGAGTAAAGCTCACACAGCGACCTGCCCGCCTGCTCTGGGCTGCTGGCCCCAGCTCTGCATCACGGAGGGGCTTTGCCTCCCTGGTGCTGCTGGCACTCAGCCCCGCATTCGCATAGGAGCCAACTTAACCCTCAAGCCATTCCCCCGGAGAGATTCAGGTGCTCTCTGAAAGACCACAGTTGCTTGTGTGGTACCCTGGACAAAAGCGTGATTAGCACAGCAGGAATCCTTTACACACAAAGCTTTGCAATTTTTAGGCTCTCTGGGTCACACCTCCCCAGCTGCAGTCACCTGGTCCTTGACCAGCCAAGGCAGGCTGAGGCTCCAGCCACCCCTGTCCTGGCCAAAAGCATCTTTTTACCGATCACGCACCTTGTCTGCAAAGACAGAAAGAGATCCCCATCTGCTGAATGAGTGATTAATGATGCCATTAGTGCTGGAAAGCAGCGTTTTAGAAAATCCTTTCTAACTCCCTTGGCTTGACTGAGAGCAGGGCTGTGCTGAGCGACACACACCTCTGCGCTGGCCGCAGTGTGGGTGCAGCGTCCCCAAATAGCAGGTGCATTTGCCCACAGCAGCCGGCTGCCCAGGTCTCCCTGGGAATGGCGTGCCTCCTCCCCGGTGCCCGGCGGCAGCCAGCCGGCTGTGGCCCGTTGCTCTGCTTGCTGCAGGCTGGCCGGGCGCAGGTTTTGCGATGCATCTGCAACATGTGCTTTTATTTGCAAGAGTTTCCAAGCCCTGCAGACCATATACAGAACTGGGCTGCATTTAGGCAGTGGCATTACACCGGGCAGTTGCATTATGCACTGAAATATGAGTCTTTCAACCATTCTTCATTTCCAGGAGGCTGCCCATTGCTCCTCTCCGCAGAGTCTGAAGATTGGGATGCAGGAGGTGCCAGCGCTGAGACCCCCACTCCTCCACCTGCCCAGATCTCTGCTAAGGGGATTTCTGCAGCTTTCCACCCATGGGGCAGTGCAGGCTGCCCAAGCATCATTGAGTGAGACTGATGTTGCTCTGCACTGAGCAGATGTCTACTCTCTGCTCTCTCACTATGTCTCCACCAGATGTTCATCCCAACATGTCCTGTCCTCACCTCCTTTTCTCGTCTCACCACTCAGGTGTTCCCTTTCCAAGCAACAGCCCTGATACACCCTGTGCAATCCATGGCCCTGTGTGAGGCACTGAACCTCTTCCCAATGCAATTATCAGCAGCTGTTTCCCTACAGCAGAGCCTTCCAGCTAACCATGGAGGAAAGCAGAGAGATGAGGAGTGAGCCCGCGTTTTGCAGGGAGCTGGGCGCGGAGCACAGAGCTGCTGTTCTCTGGAAACTTCCCTTCTTCCAGGCAGAAAACCTGTCACCGCACAACTTGATGTTTATCTGGAAATCCTGGTTGTTCCCATTGCATGAAGTGGACCGCCTCTACAGCAAGCCCGGCACATTGCATCTGGTGTACCGAATACACCACTGTGCACACAGCAAACCCCATGTGCTCAAGAAAGCTGCTGGCCATGTGTGATCCCTGAATGCTGTTCAGGCACGGTAGGTCCCAGGGTCTCAGAAGAATGGGACGCACTTTGCATGCTCATTCCTCTTTGGGTTACATCCCAACTCTATCCCATCACTAGCACCCAGGCTACAGAGACACGTGTCCCCCTCTCTGCTTCACAGCCATGGAGATGAGACCAGGGCTCAGTCCACCAGCACCTCTGTAACACCTTCAAACCCACCTTGGACAAGTCTTCGTGCAGGTGCCTGCTCCACCTGCATCAACTGTCCCACTAGAGTAACGGCAAATGCTCAATTTCCCTGCCACCTCGGGTGAAAACAGCAGCAGAGCTCATCATGCCTGCCCTTGGGAGCCGTTTTGTCCCAGTAAATTGGCAGCCCCACTCCCGAGCGATGCAGGTCTGCTCCCTCCCCGTGTAGGACACTTGGCACTTGGAGGTCCTTCCGTCAGCACAAGGGCAATAGAGCAGTACAAGTCCTACTGCATTCCTCAGCTGTGCAGAACTTCAGATAAAACCTGCGGTTAAATGACAACCATAACTCTACGGGAAGATAAGATAAGATAAGATAAGATGAGTGAAAGAGTTTACAATTTACCCAAGGAACTGCGTGATCTGAGAGAGTCACAAACAAGACCTGGTGTCTTCAAGGCAGCACACAGCCACCTGCAAGGCTCCCGATCCTACACCCACTCCAGAGTGAGCGAGAGGATGATTTACACTGCACTGCTCGCCGCTGAGCTATTTACTCAGCTGGAAATTTGTCCTGTTGCCCCACTCCACTCCCCACTTGTGAAGCACCAGCTAAAACTCAGCTCTGGCCTGCAAAGGACCTTTGCTCAGGAGCTGAGGGAGCACTGAGGGCTGTTTTCTGTCTGCAGCACACTGACCTCCCCCAGTCAGCCTGCTGGGAGGCTGGCTGGGTACAGAAGCGCCAGAGTTTACCCTCCAGCATCTTTTACTGGTTCTGCTGAGACCATCTTGGTACCAGAAGGATAGAAAGGGTGGGCAGAAAGAGTACCTTGTGCTTGCAGACTCCACTAACACAACATAGAGGTGCTCGAACCCTTGTGCCAGTGCCCCACACTGCTGCTGTGCCCATGCACACCCCTGCCCAGCACACTCCTCGAGAGAAGCATCCCAGAAAATCCCTCTGGGTATCACAGCAAGAAGGGACTCCTTTCATCTGGCATGTTGCTTACACAAGCCGTGGGACCTTCTTGCAGCACCTCTCTTTTGTGCTAGACTCATCCTGCTAGGAAAAAAGCTATTCTCAACTTAAAATGTCCAGTGATGGCAAGTCCGCTGCCATACTTGGCAGCGTGTTTCAGTAGCTGAACGTACACATGGTTGAAGTGTGAGCCCAGTTTCCAGACCGATGCCAGTTTCTAGCCCTGGCTTTAGCTGAGGAGCTCCCTGCTACAGCCGCCTGCAGCCAGGTATGTTCCCACGGACTGCAGCCAGGTCCCTCCTCACCTTCCCCACGACCGGCAGAGCTCTTCGAATCTTTTCATCTACTATACTGCACGCTTTCCAGTCAATGCATCTATTGCAGCCCTAATTTTCCAAAGTCCTTCCTGCACTGGGGCACTAAAGCAGAGCACGCTTTTTTAGTAACGCCCCAAAGACAAAGTCAGCAGAAGCTGCCTCTGTGAACACTTGGTGCTCAGCCATCAGGCTACATCTTGACTTGACACTGGAACAGGACCCTCCCTGTGCAACCAGTATTTCCCAGGATAGTCTCCCCTTTTTGCTTCGCTCCAGCTTCAAGGCAACCCCGGTGACTGCCTGTGCTCTGCCCCAGGTCCCCTCTTCCCCAGCCCTGCTGTCGCTGCTCAACTGTGCAGGAGGCAGTGGGTTGCCCACCACCTCCCAGAAGCAGCCCTGCAGCCACTGTGCTTGCCTTCGAGTCCAGTGCATCTCTACTGGCTCCTCACCCCCACCTCTCACTGGAGGAGGCCATTCACCTGCTGGCCTGATGGCCCTCCAGCACTTCTCTGAGCTGCAGCAGAGCTTGCAGAGTCAGCCACACCTCATCACGTGAAGATTTAATCCAACAGAGTCCGGTGCATGCCTTTGTAGAACGGTCTAATACGTAAATTCCCATCACAATGAAAAAAACAGTTTATTCCTGGATGAACTTACCTAATGAGAAGAATTTACAGCCCATAAAGCCCCTTAAGTTTAGCACAAAGTAGGCTGTAGTACATGGATTATTCTAGAATATTATCACAAGCAATAGTTCAATTAAAAGCAAATAGCTGCCAGACTCCTGCTGTGTCCCACACACCTGACATCACTCCCTCACTGGAATAATAGCTATTTCGAACTATGTTTTCTTTCACACAAGGACAGAGCCCGCTGAGATGTTGGCCATCAGACTAATGGAACATGCTGCAGAAAAGGCACATCTACCCCAGAAAAGAAACACCAGCCTGTAAAGCACCGTGACCGGGACAGGCACTTTTTAGGCTTCAGAAAACTCTTAAATCAGGGTAGTGAAACTGTACGCAGCTGAAGTGTGTTGCCATTAGCAAAAAATTTGGAAAACTGCATCCTTGGTGAAAGAGCAAATTGAAAGAGATGAGCTGGGCTAGAAGAGCAAGGCGCTGCAGAAGTGATGGAGCACACGATCTGCCCCATCAGCTCCACCCATGCGCTACTCATGCTGCTTCGTAAAACTACTAAGGCTATGAATTTATAAAAAATTGTCAGGGTTGTCTAACGCAAGCTGAGCAGAGCCTGTTGAGAAATTCCGCTACAGAACATCACATCTCTCTAAGACGAGTCCCAGGGCGGACCGTGCAGGGAACAGTTGACCTTCTGGTAAAAAACAGTTGTCGCTTGTCCGTGATGTCATTTTTTAAGATGAAAAAAAAAAATTACTTTACTAAGTTAAATTATCATCTCCAGAAACTCTAAAGAACAAGACAGGGGGGTCGGTTTATGTTATAAGGCCTCTCAAGTTTTACCTGCAAAAATTTTAGGCACTTACTGTCCATTCTCCAAGTCCTTCACATGGCACACGGACGCTTCCACCACATCCTTTGGGTTGTGGTAGGGATTGCTGGCAATGGGATGCTCCTCGAGATGATAATGCCGGGCAGTCCCATTGACTTTGTAGATCAGGGGGCTGGCTTTCCCGTTGGGCGACATCTCCTCCTTGCTTCTCTCCTTCTCAGGTATCACGACTTCAATTTTCACTTCAACTGCAGGAACAAACAGAAATCTTCATTAAAATGAAGCCAGAGGTTTTGCTGCCATTCTGCCTCTCCCTCCTTCCCTGGACTTCACAAGGGGCTGACAGACATCAGGACAGACATTTTTTGTTGACTTGCTTGGGAAGATAAAACATTTAATATCAAACTCGGCTTGATTATCCGAGCCCATTGTTCCACTGTTCTTTCTCCATCAGGCACCTTTGCATGCATAAAGTACATATTCTTGCAAGCAGACATTAGTCATCAGTGCAAAACAACCCCTCAGTCACAGTTCCTGTCCTATTTAGTGGAAAACAGCTTCAGGTAGCTACATGTGAGGCATGCCAAGGCCTCTAGGGCTCAGACAGACTTCAAAAAACCCTTTAATTGTTTGTAGATAACATTAACTGAAAGAGAAAGCCAACGCTGCATGGTGTATAAAGCTGCTTCATTAGATGGAGACCAATTAATAAGGAGCTAGAAATATCCATGAGGTTTTCAGCATAGACTGAATCTTCAGCATTAAGTGAGAAAAGCAAGGACTGTCCGTTTTACTTAGGTGTACACCATTGAACCCGTTTGACAATAAAGGCATCCCTGGCCTGGGGACCAGGGGACCCAGGGACACGCAGGAGCTGCTTGTGCCAGCACCGCGCATCCCCCAGACCATCAGAGGGGACACCGGAGCCAGCGGGTCCCCTCGGCCCCACCGCCACCCTGGGTGCTGTCACGGGGCAGTGATGGAGCAAGGCAGCCCCTGGCACTGCACAGCCGGGGCGCTGCCCCTCCGTCCCCCCCTGCCCTCCCGCTGCCTCGACCGGGATGTGCTGCCGGTCCTCCCCTCCCCACCCAGGGGCGGAGGGGGAGCACAGGGGCTCTCCTAGGCCACCCAGGTGAAGACATGCAGATGTTCATTGGCAGCGCTCGCCCAGCCTCGCTGTGCACCCACCCAGCCGCACCCCCACCCATCACCCCGTGCCTGGGGGGAGCAGGCTGGACACAGGAGCATCAGAGGAAGCCAGTGATGAGCTCTCACTTCATAAAGTGAAAAACATCACTTTAGCTCCTAGGGACTTCGCAAAACTAAAGCCATGAATATTTATAATAAACCCCAGGGGAGCTCTATAGCGAGCCGGGGGGTAAGTGCCAGAGACTGAAGAAGTGTCTCAAGCAAGTGGGAGATTGCTGAGCTTTCCCCATCTTATAAATGTCATGAACAGGAAAAGCTGTGCAGAAGATAAAAATTAAAGCTCATGACCTAAACAGGTTAAGGAAAGGCAAAGAGAGGGGAACAATGTGCCCCAGAAGAGTGGGACGAGCCCTGCAGCAAGAGAAGGGTGCTGGGTCTTCCCAGCTTCATCCGTTGCCCCACGCCATTTATTGCAAGTCCATTGAGAGGACGATGAAAGAAAAGGTCAGGGGGAGGGTCGTTCATTTAGGAAGGGAGAAAAGCAAGTGGCCATGGCTGTCCAGGCACTGGAGGCAGGCGGCTGTTTCAAGAGTCCTGCGAGTTTCTGCTTTTTGTGCCAGCTCAGCAGGGCAGGGGATGGGGCGGCTTTTCGCCAAAGTGCCAAATCCTCGCACTCACCAGGGGCAGGATTCACTGGGGGCTCTGACAGACAGATCCAGTAAAGCAATTTTCTGTGCATCCACACTAAACCAACAGAAAATGTGAACTTCTGTTGCGTTATTGCAGCTGCCCGCTGCAGGAGTTACTGCAAACTAATAGGCCCAGCACCATGCCTTAAAAAAAAAAAACGTTGCTATGAGCAGATTTGTTCCTGGAGCTCTACAGAAGCAGCCCAGCTCCCTGCAGGTACCCAGCAAAGAGGCCGCTTTCCATAAGCACTGTTTTCCTATGGCGTTTGGAAAAGCAGACATGGATTTTTCAGGACAGAGTTAGGAAATATTTCATAAGATTACGCAGTCGATCAGACATTTATCTGGAGTGAACGCGGCTGCGCATCCTTGCGGCCAGACCCCGGAGCCGGGCAGCATGCTGTTGCTGCTGCCGACCGCGGTGCAGGATGAGACTGGGCTGGCACCGGTGAAGCTGCCAGCTCCGAGCCTTAACAGTGACGTTGATGCCGGTGAATTCACCCTGCAGGGAACAACCCCCATCTCTCACTTGGCTCGATGCCCCAGAATTTTGTTTTCCAAACTACATTTGGGTCAGGTGAGCACCCGGAGTGCTCGCTGATCCACGGGCATATGAACCTGTGGGGATGAAGATGGAAATTTTGCTCTGAGCTCTTCACTTCTTTCTCGGTCAGAAAAACATATGCAAAAAGCAGCAGGTCTCTGGCACCGGTACGTGACAGCGTTCCCAGCCATCCCCGCTCGGCACTCACTGACACTGCTGGACAAATGTCCAGAGGAAAAGAAAAAGAGGTATAAAGTCTCCCCCCCTCCTATTTCGGGCCCCACACTTCACCACTTGCCTCCGTGGGGGGCAACTCCCACTTGCCTCTCCCCAACCCTTTATCCCCCCCTTCTCCTCCTCCTCCTCGTCCCCCCCGGCCCCGCGTGGGGCGTCCCTCTGGCCAGAAACCTGCATTCCCGAAGGATGATCCCTCCAGGAATCCAGGGCTCAGCGGCACCTGAGCTGATCCAGCAAACTGCTTCAATTGCCATCAGGGAAAATGACATTTAAATGAGATATTTATAAACCCAAGCTTAATTCTGAAATCCAATTGGCAGGGTGTGGCTGGGTCCAGCGCGCTCCATCCCTCTGACAGTCATTTTCTATAACTGCTAGAAGAGGTTCCTGACTTTAAAGCAAACTGTTTGGAAAGTTTTAGGCACGTGCCTACAAATCTGTGCGGTGGCCGACTCCTCGGGGACCGGCCAAGGCCACCGCTGCCACACAGCAGCACTGCCCCGGCCATGGCTGGTGGGAACAAGGGTGACAGCTGTAGCTTCCAGGGCAGAGCAACTGCTGCTCTCCAAGCATCTCTATGTATGCATCTAGAGATACAGATATGCCTGCTTGCCCTGTGCCACCAGCATCACTTAAATACATATATATATGTATGTGTACATTTTTAATATATATGTATTTTTTATCTATATATACACACACACATATATATGAAGGACCAGGAGGCCAGGGATGGAAGTATTTTATAAGAATATATAAAAAAGCAGATGAAACAGTTGAGCATTATAGCAGGTGCTAATACCACACATCCACATACACCTCAGCACTGCCAGCTCTTAGTATTCAAAAATCCTGAGTCAGGTCCCCAAAATCATAGAATTGCTTAAAATACAGACTCTTGTCAAGACTATAAATTTTGACCCAATTTTTATTTTTTCTCCCAGGTTTTCAGCCTTTATGTCTGAGCACTGCCGGGACCCCTACGCGCACACCCAGGAACCATGTCCCAACCCCGTTTATCACGGTTGCTCAGGTTTTTTTTTCACACTGAGGCCACGATGCTCTTGTGCTTTGCCTCATGTCATTAACAGCTGGCAGTCAGTCATTAATACCCCATTAAATCTCCCGTAAATTCATTCCTTCTCCATCACTATTCACAGCCTTGTGGGACAACTCAAAGCCTCTGCCTGCTTTTAGGCAGGTACCTGAGACACGAGGCTGGAAATGTTGGCATCGACCCCTGGGCAGGGTGCTGGCAGGTGGAGGGTGGCCGGGCTGCAGTGCAGGGCCACGGTTATTATTTTAAAAAATTAGGGCAATTAAATGACCCAAGACTTCTTTACCACAGGATTAGGTTCCCAGTATGGCTCACTGCCCTTCTAGAGACTAAATTTAAACTACGGGTATCAGGCCAGTTAAAGTATTGTACTTAAAACAGTAGAAACAAGGAAAATACTAAGTTAATACGGCAGCGCAGGGGAAGAGAGAACTGGCATGAGCCAAGAGTTGGCCTGAACCTGGGGGAGTCTGGGTAAGATGAGGATGCCTGGCCGTAGGGGATGGAAGAGCTGGGCCGGCGGAGGGGAGAGCTGTGTGCTGCCTTCCCCAACCACAAAACCCTGCGACGCCTCAGGGTTTGCTGCTTAGGGGCTGCAGGCGCAGGGCAAATGAGCACTGAGGGCAGGGAACAGCCTTGTACCGGCTGGACGGTGCCGACAGCTCCAAGAGCAGTGGAAACCAGAAAAGCATCAAGGGTAGTGACGATGGAGGGACCAGCAGGGTACGGTGGGCACAGCCAGAAAGCCCGGTTTACCCCAGCACGGATTATTTTCCCGCAGCCAGCACAGAGTAAATCCACCGCGGTGGGACATGTTTGGGGTCTCGCTCTGCCCTGCCAGAGCTGCACTCTCCAGGCATCCCCTGGGCTTCCCCCTTAACTGCAAACCTCGATGACAACTACTTTAGGTGGTCTCAAAGAGACTCCAAACCATTTCTATTAAAAATGAGAGACGACAAAACCATCACATCAAACGTGCCCGGCTCTACCCTCCCTCTCCAGATGCCCTGCTCAGCAAACGCCACAATCCCAAAAACCAGGAGGTGAGACTTGCCAGCCAAGCCTGGGGGCACCCTCAGAGCCAAGCTGAGAAGGTCACACAGCCCACGGCACCCCCTCCAGCAGCATGCAGCATCCCTGCAAAGGGGACATGTTCCCTGCTCAGAGCCGAATGCATCCTCTGTGCGAGGGCAAAGCTCACCCGCAGACACGCCGTGCTGTGCTGGAGCTGCTGCCCTACCCCACTATCAATTGCTGAGCCCAGCAGAGAGTGCAAAGAAAAATAATCACAACTTTATAGGTTTTGCAAGCTGCTCTCCCACGCCTGGTGCAGAGACGGTGCTGCTGCAGCTCACACCGAGCAGTCGCTGGCGCACGATGGGTCCCTTTACCCGTCATCCTGACCTGGCTGCCTCTCCTGGAGCGGGTGCTGGGATCCCACGCAGACTGCCAGCTGGCAGCTCATCACGTATGCATTGCGCACCCGGAGAAAAACAGGAGAAAAAAGATTATGCAGAGATTGAGAACTGGGCCTTCAGAAGAGGATCCAGCATCACGGGATTGCAGCACTAGAGATAACAGAAGATTACTTCGCTGCTTGAACATAAGCTCTTAATTAAACACTTAAATATCAGGATGGGGTCGGGCACTGCAGCAGCAGCCAGACTTCAGGGCTGGCCTCTGGTGCAGCCAGCATAGTTATTTACTGTTTCAGGACTCCACTCCCCAAAGCTCTTGTACCAGTGATCTGCTCATCAAAAGGTCTTCCTGGCACACAGCGACGTGTGCGCAATGTCAAGGTTATCTCGAGAAATGCTGAGGGTGCTCAGGGGGACTGAGGGTCTCTCTTGGATATAAGAAGATGGAGCAGATAAGGACCTCGTACACATCTTTCAAAAGTGTCTAAATAAATTCTGTTGACTTCAGGCTGCATCTGAAATATTCCCGTCATGTCAAAACAGCACTCATGTAGAAAATAGCTCTGTTTGGTCCCTGCGTGATTCGCTTCTCATTCGTACAGGGGATAGGTGGATCTTTAGAAATACGAAAGTCCACTACTTAGCTCCGATGGTGCATAGCTCCCGCAAGAAATGGGAATGACAAATATCACAAAAAGGCTGTGAAACCTCTTTGCCAGAACAATCGGTATCCACAAATGCATCTGTTTACCTCACTGCGTTTGCAGGTTTTATAACCGCTGAGGTGAAGCACTGCAGTCAGTGGTGTGCTAACCAGGGGCTGGGGAAAGGCTTCTCAAAAGCCTTTGAAGACTGCTAATCAAAACCAGAGCTGCAGAGAGAGCGTTACATTACAGGATGGCATTTTCAGTCATTTGGCCCTGCTATGCAAATACAGCTCTACATGAAAATCTGCAGTTCAGGAAATATGCCTGCAGAGCGCTTTTATTCCTGCACCGGTCCAAGATTAAACACAGTTTTGCTGATGGTATACAAAATAAAGTGGAACTGCCAGCAGAGTTTGTTACAAGTTTAGTCAACAAAGGCATTTATTCCTGGATACGTTTTCACTCCTCAAACATTTCAAGGAAGGATGTAAACAGCATGGGTTTTCACGAAAGAAAACTTACTTACAGTTCACAGTGTCCAATGCCAGATTACCTTGGCACTGCAGTGACCCGTAAAATAATCACAGTACAGGTCAAGGGCAGAAAACCACCTTTATTTTCTCCTTGTGCCTTGCAAAGCAAAGGCAGAGGACCTCACTCAGTGGATGCTCGGTGGGCCGCAGACACGACTTATATCGCCCCTCTGACCTTTCGAGTCCTTCAACCTGAAATCCCCCCTGCCTGAGGCAATGAAGACAAATTGCCAGTAAAAGGTCCCCAAAAGTCATTTTTCCACCCGCAAAGGCTATGTGTGGATGCTGACTGATCTGATAGATCAGCGCGACTGTCTGATTCCCCTTGCCCTTGGGCACGAGCAGATAAGAAGGACAGGGTTGTCCTTCAGCTCCCTCTTAGGTGGCCAAAACAAGCTGCAGGATGGGAGCTCTCCTCGAAGGCAACTTTGGCAACGCCAACTGCACCAGCCCCCCCATGCACCAGCATCGGTGCCCGGGGACCAGCACTGGGGCGATGAGGGTGCTGCGGGGTATGATGAGCCCGGGTGACCACGCGGTGCCTGCTCATGCCCTCGCTGCCGGCAGGGGCTCAGGACAAGGCTTAACGTTGACAGTTCCGCATCAGACCTCCCTCGACCAGCCAGTTTGCCCACACACCCTGCACCGCAGCCCCTTCCCCTCCTACGTACGCCCACCTTCGCCAAACCGCAAGAGACCCCATCCAGCCCAGCCACGGGCGGGAGCGTGCAGGGCAAGGGGAACATCCTTGACGTCCAGGTGCCTACAGCTGCTTTCCCCACCGGAGGCACCACGCACGGACAAGCTTTGCCAAGAAAATAAAATCTAGAGAGCGGAGCAGCCCCAGGACCTGGCCTGGGTGGTGGGACTGAGAAAGCACCAAGAAATCAAGCAGTAGGTGGTCCTGCTTCCTTCCCTGGTCATTCCCTTCCAGAAGGGACAAAATTAAGGGCCGGCCAGCGAGTGGCAAAGCCGCGGCAGCAGGGAAGGTGCCGGAGCCACACACGTCTGTCTGGGGATGGCTGTCACACAAACCCACCCCGCGGCACAAGGGGGGCAGTTCTGCCCCCAGGCGCTGCGGGAAGGCAGAAGCTGGGAGGGTGGCGGAGGTACGAGGAGACGGGACGGGGAAGAGCTGGCAGCGGGCGTTTGGATGGGGTTGCAGGGTGCGGGCTGAGCTCTCCTCCCGCCCCCCCCCCCCCCCCACCGCCCCCCGGCACCGCTGCAGCCCCCGCACAGCTCCCCGCCTGGGAGCGAGAGCGCCGAGGAATTTGGGGGGGGGGGGGGGATTAACGGGCCGGTAATCCTCCCTGCGGGAGCCGAGAATTAACATTCCCCCGGCCAGCGGCCGCCGCCGCTGACCTACTTCTCCCCGCGGGGACGGCGGGACGGGGGCACGGCGCCGGAGGAGGGCGGTCACCTGGTTTGGGCTTGGAGAAGCATCCTCCCATGGCGCCGGCCGGGACGGGCGGCGGGGCCGGGACGGGCGGCGGGGCCGGGGGCGGCGGGCGGGTCAGCGGGGGCGCGGGCGCATCCTGGCATGATAAACCGGCGGCTGGCGCCGTCCCGGGCTCCAGGCGTCGATCACCACCTGCGTCGGGTAGAAAAGCTCGGTGAGAAGCGGCAGCGGCGGGGGAAGGCGGGTGCGCGGGGCGGGGAAGGCAGAAGCCGGCGAGCAGCGCTGCCGCCCGCCCCGAAGGCTGCGGCAGGAGCCGGGCGGCGGGAGCACAACGGGGGGCACGGGGCACCCGGCCCCCCCCCCCCCCCCCCCCCGGCGAGCCGAGTGAGAGGGGGGGAAAGGCGGCGCTGGGGTCACCGCGCTGGGGGTCACCGGTAAATTGGGTTGTGAGGTTCATAAAGTCACTCATCCTTTCAAAGTTCAAAATCACAAAACCCCTCGTATCGTTTGTGTTCAGACTTTTTAATAGCTTTCCAAAGCCCTGCCTTTGGGAATTAAATCTCTAAGCACATAGGTCACAGGCCAAATACAACGATTAAACCATAAACACATTTCAGCCAGGTTTTTTTCTTTTATTGTTAGGTGATGGAAAAAAGAAATCTACTTTATTGCCCGGTCCTGCAAGTTCCCCCTTTCCAGTAATGCTCATTCCTGCAGAAGTCCCATTCGCTTTGGAACAATTATTTACTTGAGAAAGGGTTTTCAGTATCGGGCCATTTTGCACAAAACCCCAATTTTTTATACAAGATTTTTTTATGTTTAAGTGGGGCAGGCAAACAGTCCGCTTCAAGTTGTGTTTATCTCATTGGCTTTGACGGATAGTGCTCTCAGATTTGGTACAGACTAAGAATTAGGATAAACCTTTTCGGTTATATTCCTTGACTGAAAACAGCAAAGATTCATACAACACAGCTGGTAATAAAATAGAACATTCAACTCCTTTTACCCATTCATACCTGTACTTGAACTGATTTACTATGGTTTTGCCATATATTTGTCACAATGCCTTCCGACCTGTGCAGGAAGTTAAAACCGTTTCCAAAGGATATTTTAACACAGGCAAAGTAGGCTTTTCTGCAGCTTAGAAAGTGCCTTAAGATCTTTCCGTTGAGAAGAAAATATGTAAGTGCCAGGAGGCAGACACCAAGCACTGCAATTTCTCCCCTTTACTTAAGCACCAACTGAAAATATCCAGACGTATCCCTCCGTTTTCAGCTATATCCCTCCAAAACACGTACTCTCCTTCCCGCACACCTCCAGACTCCCCTCTGCCATGCATGGCTTGACCTCCACCAAGTCCCAGGTGCGTTGCAGGAGCACCTCCAAAGCCTGAAGCATGTTGAATAAGTAATCCAGGCTATAGAGGAACAAGAGACGGGTGCCTTGCCACGTGGTGCAAAGCAGAGACGTGCCATTTGATAATGGGCACTGAGGGGTCCCAGTTTGGGACAATTAACAGGACAAAAAACACACAAGCTTGCCTGCAGACTACAAAGAGCGATCAGATGTGTGCGGAGCCTCCGAACAAGCTCACTTGCAAAGGGGGAACATTAAACGGAGCAGGGAAGAGCCAAGAGCTCTTCTCGCAAAAGCAAGAGCATCCAAGGAAAGCAGCACACCAATATATGTGCAAGAGCAAATGCAAAAAAATGCCATGCAAGAAGGTGCACAAACGCAGAGGAAGATTTGGGAGAGCCAGGGCAAAACGCAGCGGAGAAGCCACATGCAGTAACTGCTGCATGGCCCTTCGCCAAAACTGGCTGGAAGAAAGGGAAAATGGCTTTGTACCGGAGAACCAGAGTCTCAAGCCATTGATGTATCAGTGACACAGGACAATAATTTAGTGTAAAACATATAATAAAATACCATGCAAAGGTTGGCAAAGAAGGAGGCAGGAGGTGAGTGCCAAAGGTGATGGGGGATGAGCTGGGGGGGACATCCAGGACATCCTCAGCATCAAGCCAGAAGGGAAAGTAAAACAGCACGTAAGTGAGTTCATACCAAATGAGATGCCGCTGTGAGCAGAACGTGCCAATGAGACAATGTGAGCCATGCAAAGGAGAGCAAAGAGAAAGCTGAAACGAAGATACTGTCACCTACACAGAGGCTGGGCTTTCTTCTGGAAGGCAACCAGCCTACTCCGAGGTCCGCGATAGCCGATTCCCACAGCCAACTCACGAGCAAACCAAACCCCCTGCTAACCCGGAGCAGACGCTTGCTGTGGGTTTCCTGCAGCAGAAAGTGGACGCGGTGCCGGCAGGACGGGGCTACGCTCCAGGCAGGCAGTGCCCAGGCAGCATCGGAGCGAGCCCTCGGGATGCTGCGCACGTGGGGGAGCACAGCGGGGACCCCCAACCACCCGGGCAGGCAGTGGGGTGGATGGCAGAAGGGTGGCTCCCGAATGTGCCTCACCAGAGGATGCCTCGATCTTCTCCAAACCCCCCAGAGATGCTGATGCGAAGTCTGATGGCCGTGGGACTGGTTTCCAG
The DNA here is from genome assembly GCF_965638725.1 of Aptenodytes patagonicus. Classification (NCBI taxonomy): domain Eukaryota; kingdom Metazoa; phylum Chordata; class Aves; order Sphenisciformes; family Spheniscidae; genus Aptenodytes; species Aptenodytes patagonicus. Next base: position 17,042,272 of record NC_134963.1, read on the forward strand.
CTGGTCTGGCTGGTTTTACGAGGGACTTTGGGGCGATGTCAGAGCTCCTGTCCCTGAGTATCAGCCATTTGTCTGAGATGCCTTTGCTTTGTTTGGACCTTAAAGATCTCAATCTGAAGCCACCCCCTCAGGCCCACTTCACATCTCCTAACTTCCCCACTGATGGTCCCCCTGGGCCTTTCAGGGGCACAGGCTGTGCTCTGGCTGACTGAGCCACCCACAACCTCCTAGAGCAGGTCAGAGCAGAGCACAGTGCACAGTTCTGGGTGTCGCTCCTCCACTCCTGGAGTTAACCAGGCGAAAGCAAAATGGTTCTTGGGAGGATTTCAGCTGACACTACCAGAGGAGAAGCCGTCTGGCTGCCCACAGCCTCAGTCCCAGCGAGCACATAGAGATGTTTCAGAAAGTCACCCGAGACCCAGCTGGTTGCAGAAAGTCACCAGCCTGCCCTGCCAGACCGCCTCATGAGGCACAATGGGATCGTGTCACCGCTAGCAGCATCCAGAGGTACCGATCTGGAGCTGGATCCTGCAGAAGTCATGGTCAAAATCTCTTCTCTGTTAGGAAAAGGAAATAAGCTTATATACAACACGATGTAACGGAATGCAGGATCATCCATAAAACCTTGCTAGCTCTTGAAGGGTAATGCACTGACCTATACAAGGTCAGGCAGCTGATGTCCATGCCTCAGTAAACCAGTTCATAATCTGTTCCCTGAACAAAACAGCGCTCTGTGCTTCACAGCTGTACAGGAACACCTTCAGCATCTGCTCGAAGAGGGCAACAAGGAGTGGGTTATCAAAATACGAGGCAACTGTTACGGTGCTGAGGAACATACTACCCCATCTCGAAAAACTCCAGTGTGAATGGGGAATCGGCCCTCCAACAGGCTGTCTGCAAAACAGGACTCCAGCGTCGCCCACGGAGAGCACTGCCCAAGAGCACACCACCAGAGACACCACCCTGCTCCCAAACAGAAGAAACATGGAAAATAATCCAGCAGGAGAAATGTAGAAAACAATCCAGCGCTACGAACCCCAAGCAAGCACTTCCACTGCACGGCAGTAAAACTGCAATATTGCAACGTCAAGTTTTCACTGCAGGTGAGGGATATAAAGCCAGAAGAAGGACCGTGCAGCTCAGCCCAGGTGTCCACCCCTCTGACAGTGGCCAAGAGCGTTTACGTGCCACAAGCAGGCAAGAACAAGGCAGGCATACGGTGACACTTCAGCCCACGTTTCCTGCCAGGTTCAGGCAACCCGTGCACAGATCAGGATCCAGAGCTTGCACCGTTTTTGAGAGACGGCGCAGTACTGACAGTGCTATTATTAGCGCCGTATTTACCTCTCTGCTCGCTGCTGAGCCCCAGGCTCCTATTTTAATTGAATGCTCTGCTGTGACTCCAAAATCTTTTCCAAGTGGTAATGTGCTAAGTATGTAAGTATATAGTATGATGTAGCTATAATTAGTATTTTTCCCCTGAGCATTAGTTTGTGTTTATTGACACAGTGTCATTTTATCACCTGGCCACCAAGGTCCACCGTACCCAGCTTGCAACATTTCACAGTCAGCATCTGTTTTGCTGCTGTGAATAATTCTGTACTGCCTGCCTAGAAACCTGGCACGTGTCTGAGCACTGAGCCGTGCCCAGTGACATGGGCATCTCCCAGACAAACCAGTTTGCGATCCAAGCTAGCTCCAGCTGGAGATGTCAGCTGGAGACCTCTCCATGTGGAGCACTAGGCACGGACACGCTCATGACAATGTTCACAGGGTCCCCTCAGCCATGATTCACCTGCTGCAGAAGGGGGCCCTGGTGCACGTGGACACCAGCTGCCCCTGCGGCCTCTCCTGGCTCCTCCAGATCCCCTCGCTGAGCTTCTGGCTGTGCCCTCACCTTTTTACGGACATCGTCCTGACCCAAGTTGCCCCTTGCCTGCTGGCCCTGGCCAAGCCAGCCCTGGGTGCCACCAGAGGGAGAAGGGGGAGAGAGGGCTGCTTCTCATCCCCTTCCCACTTGCCCAGCACGAGTCCCCACCTCTGCCCCATTGCTGTCCCCCCCAGCCCCCCGGCCAGACTTTCTTGAGAGGGGGGATCCTGCCACCTCCCAGGGCAGCTCTGTCCCCTCCCCACCTCAACCCCTCCTCTCAAGCCCTGGCCCCACATGCCGCCTCCCCTCCCCACATCTTCTCCCATCTCCTCTCCTCAGTGATGTGGGGGCTCCCAGTGCCAGCAAGAAGAAGACTGATGTGATCTCCTCGCACAAGGGGCCGGTGGGTGTGAGGCCAGAGAAGGCAGAGGCTGTGGTGCCGACCCACCGCTTGCTCCCAGAGAAGGGAGCCTGCACTGGGGCTGGACCATGGGCCCACAGGGCCTGAAGATGGAGGAGCCAAAGATGCTGGAGCAGCTGCCAGCTCCTGAGGATCCTGGTTGTGGCTACCAGAACACAGGATCTGTGTCCTGACCTCTGGGTCTTACAATCTAGATCCTCAAGGCTTTGCAGGGGCACAGCCCCTGGTTCCTCCCACAGCTGCACCTCCTCCACTGCCCTATCCTCCTCTTGGGCCAGACTCAAGCCAGCCCTGGGGCTGCTGGGGACACAGTCAAGGTTCCCAAGGTCTAAGGGCTCAAGAATATGACCATCAGTCCAAGGTAAGCAGACAACAATGGGAGCATCCTGCCACCACCAGCCACCAACCTCCAGTCTCCCAGGCACCTCAGGATCATGTGCTCAGCCAGCCTTCCTCCTCTCTTGATTTCTGCTGAGGACAGGTTCAGCAGGCACCACTGCCTGGACTTGCTCCCTTCCACAGCTGAAAATGCGTGCATGATCTCTGCCATGGGTCCAGCAAACCAGGCTCCAATGCCTGGGTGCTGGCAGGGATCAGCAGGCTTGTCCTCTCCACGCAGATCTCCACCACAGCTGAACTTTGCTTTCTTTGCAGTGCTCTGCAGGAGGCTCTGGAAGAAACCTGGGGGGACCCCTAGGAGGAAACTTGGGAGAGCACCCGGAAGATCTTTGAGGACATTTCTGAGGAGCCACTGGAACTCACGGTGACCAAGTGGGACATCTGGGACCTGCTCTGTTCCCAAGGAGATGACTTCTGTCTCTTCATTGACACCACCAATCTGGAGGAAAAGGGCTGCATGTTCATGGAAAGCCAAGGTCCACACAAGTGAGGATGAGGAAGATCTCTTCTAGGACACACACCAGGATCTCAAAGCAGAGGTCAGCAAGAGATACCCCCTAAGGAAGCCATTCCCTCAGGATGAGGAAGAGAGCTTCCCCAAGGTTGAGGGAGAACTTCTCAGTTTGCAGGACTGAAGAAAACCACAATGGAGAAGGCAGGCAGTGTGGGCCCCTGGGATGCCAGTTTCCCAAGAGTGGGATGAAGGGCCTACCGAAGAGACGTGACGCCACTTGGCAGCTTTTAACGCGGGGAGGGCGTTATATACTTGGCAGCCCCAAGCAGTTGTGGTTGTGACCACGCTGGCCTTCATCTCCCATCAGGATGGCACCTCTTGCTCTGCACCTTCTGCCCAGGCAGCAACATGTCTCTCCTCTGCCATTCAAAGGTCTCTCCCTCGCCAGGCACGCTGCCTGTCCAGCATTCACCCTAAGGGCACCAAGACAATTGGGAGAGATTGGGAGGCTGATGGCAGCCTCATGTGCCTGCGGCAGGAGGTCCTGCAGCCGGTAATAACTGGCATCATGAGCTGCATTTCAGCCTTGCAGGCAACAGGCTGAATCCCACGCCTGAGAGCGCTGCACTGAAGAGCTATTGTGTAGCCACAGGCTGGAAGAGGTCTCTGGTGGTCATCTGATCCAATTCCAGCTCTGAGCAGGGCGAGATACCAACCTGGATCTAACCTTAATCCTGCTTTAAGCTTTGGAGAATGGACCCAATGCCATTCGTGACATGAGAAGACCCACTAATACCCAAGGGTACCAGGCCTTTTCAGATGGGTATCAGTGCAAAAGGCTGAGACTCAATGGTCTACAAAGAACAAGAAAATCCATTCGTGGCAGCTGGAGACCACCCCAGAGCTCCCCATCCACACCTCTTCCATTGTCAGATGCAGCACCCATTAGAAATGGGAAGTTGAGATGTTCAAACAAGTTCACTCTCTCAACACTTTGGAGCACCCAATGGTCTCCTGCAGGGACCGGGAATGACATCTTCTCTCCCAGGCCTATCACTTCTGGAGTATTTTGCCATGCTTGGAAGCCCCTGAGATGCCTCCAGGGGAGGGAAGGAAGGGGTTGGGCAGTGCTGGTGTCCCCTGGAGCCCCGGCAGCCCCGGGAGGCTGGGTGGCAGGCCTTGCTCACGTGCTCAGGGAACAGCCGATTGTCAGTTCTGGGGTCAGGAAGGAGTTTTTTCCCCTGGGCAGATTGGCACAGGTCCCCGGGGTTTTTTTGCCTTCCTGTGCAGCATTGAGCACGGCCCCTTGCCAGGGCTCCTTGGGGCCATTTCTGGCCAGCGATCCCTGCTGTTGCAAGACCAGGAGCCCAGCTGTGTCCGATCTCTCCGCCTCTCTTCCCTGTGAGAAGCATTCTAGCTTTGTTTTTCTAGTTTTCAGTCATTTGTAGCATAGGTCTTCTAAGGCAATGTCCTACAGCTCCATGCTCAACAGGAGCTGCTGTTTTTTAACTGCCCCTGCATACAATAAAATTTTCTTTTTATTGTATCTTGGTTCTGTTGTCTGCAAACATATGCCTATTTCTGCCTCAAGAACTTTGTCCTTCAGAAGCATTATCAGTTACTGCAGATAATTTTTGGACTCACAGTGATGTTATCACCATTTGAAGAACTCAGCACGTTCTTCTCGGGACATCCTTCATGGATGTCTCTGAAGAGTCCATGTCAGAGCATGTCAGAGTCACTTCTTTCCTGTTCAGTATAAGGACACCTAAAATGGGTCTCACCAGCACCCTTGCGCTCTGCACGCTTAGATCTCACTGGCTGCCACAATGCACCTCGCTCTGAGAGAAGGCCCTATGGCCAGGAGAAGAAAGTCAATGGAGGCACCTGTACTTGGGGATACCATCCCAACAGACACCTGGAGTTTTAGGAACTGAATGTCTATCAATAATAGCCTTTTTCTACCACACTTGCGGCTCAGGTGAGAGATTCTGGCCCGTTGTCGCACACAGCTGGTTTTCCATCTGAACTCTTTATTCTGGACAGAATCCATCTTCAGAAACAAGAAAGCAAAACTTTCCTATCTATAAGCCTGGACACACGCTGCCCCGTGATCCTTGGTTCCTCACCTACCAGCATGCAATGCCACGCACGCCAGGCACGCCAGGGAACAGAGGACACATGGCAGCTCCACATCTCCTGGAAGACTTGCTTGTCTGCAAACAGCCTTGCCTGCTCTGCAGAGCAAGGAGGACCGCGTGCCTTTTCTAGCCAGCGAGATCTGGCTCTGCAGGCTGCACCCCCCCGAGCAGGAGCACAAGAGGAGGGGGAGGCTGGAGGCTCAGAGCATCTGGTGGCACTCTCCATACTTGCAGGGAAGAGCTGGCTCTGACTCTGGTCCCTGCTGTGGAAAAAAAACAACCCTTGATCCCAACTGTACCCTATCTACTGCAGAGCTGCCTCCTTGCCAGTTCTCCATCCATGCAAAATATTGTCTTTAACACAAGGCCCAGCGGGAACCATGGAGCAGTCCCAGCAGCAGACCCGTTTCAGACACACCCTACAAACAAAGTGAAGCACAGACCCCACCACAGCCTCTCCAGCGCGTCCCGCAAAGCACAGCCCATCCCGTGGGGCAGCTTGGGCTCTGGTCCTTGGGCGCAGGGCACTTCCCCTGCCCACTGAGTCCTGAACTTCACCGGGACCCAGAGCCCTCGTCTCCCACCCACCTCCTCACCCTGTGCGATGGCACCCAGCAGCGGACCCCGTCTCCCAGCCCCACCATCGCACCACACATTGCCCTGTGTAGGTCCATCCCAGCCAGGTACATACCCATCCTGACCCACCACATATCCCCCCCCCCACGCCACCAGCCCCCACACACCAGACTCACACTCCTGGTGTCCTCCAAAGACAAGGGCTGCCCATTTCTCTTACTTTTCTGGGGATTTGCTCTAGTTCGACTCCCACAGTGATTGCCAGAACTATGTGGTGGGCCACCAGCCTCCACCAGGTCCTCCCACGCCTGGCGCAGCAATATTAGAAAGATTTAAGAGTGGTGACTCCACGTCCCCCTGTCCCTGATGAGTACACCCAGACTGTCCTCCTCTGTCACCTCCTCAAGGTCAGCTCCTGTTCCACTCTTGGTCGCCCTGTGCACAACCTCGTGCCCCAATTCTCCACCGTCTCTGCTCAGTGGGGCACCTCCAGCCACTGGCGATGCTTCTCACCTCCGCCTCCTCAGCAAGTTTGAGCAGCATCTGCTGCTTTGTGGGCAGAGGCCATTAATAAAAATGTATAAGGTGGATCCCAAGAGTCCCTGCAGCCCACCGGCCAGCACGCCTGCCTCTGCTCCAGTACCCTCCTGGCCCCCAGGAATCCTGGCATGACCCCCAGTACCCCTGCCATGCCTCCCCAGCCCTGCCAGGGACCAGGCTTCAGCCCAGAGGCCCAACAGCACCCTCCCGCAGCTGACCTCCTTCCCTCCCCAAAAGCAGCCAGTCTCCATGGGCCACCAGTTTGGAGCAGTCCTGGTCCATCCCAGCACAGCCTGGCAGAGCAGGAGCCGGCACAGACCCCGCAGTGCACAGACCCACAGCACAGAGCAGGTGGTGGTGAGACAGCATTTGGGCTCCCGATTGTTGTCTGAGTACAGCCACACCTACAGTGTCACGCAGCCCACAGGCACTGTCATGCCGTCTCCACTGCCCTGCAGACAGCGACTCCACCAAAACCCAAGGCAGCTGCTAGCACAAAGTCCTGCTGACACCCCGAGCTGCTCGCAGCCTCCCTCCCTGCCCACCCAGGGTCCATCCTCCACCCGCTGCACCACCCTGGGCACAACCAAGCTGCCACAGCCCATGACCACCAGGAGAAACTCCCCAGTTTAGCATCAGGAGCTCCAGTCCTCTGCAAGGTCTGGCTCAGCAGAGTCAAACTGCCCCATCTCCAGGACAAGCTGGGCTCTGCTGCCAAGGAAAGCAGGTCTCTCCTCTGGATGTGGGACTCTGAGCACAGCCCAGGCGTGGCGGGAGCATCAGGGGTCCCAAGGCTCTTTCCCATGCCCCACAGACCATGCTGTGTGCTCTGTGTTATCAAGGCAACGCGCAGCAGCCCTGCTCTGACCCCAGGGAGGTGCACAGGGTTCACCCACCACAAGAAAAGCCTGGAAAGAGCCAGTGGGAAGACAACCAAGTCACACAAAAGAGAGCGTGACAGGGGACGATGTTTTTAGGGCAGGGAGAACTTGTATTTTTAAAATAATTTGGGGCTGAAAATAGACGGGTCTCCATCCTGAAGCTATCACTTTTTTCAGGAATTGCACTGCAAAGGATGAACACGGGGCTCCCACAACCCCCCCCAGCCCCGGCTCCCAGCACTTGCACAGACCGGCCTCCCAGCACGGGGTGCCCAAATGGGGGGAAAACACCCTCATCAGTGTAGCTGCCTCCTGTCCCTCCACCTCGAGGATGCTGCACCCACGACACCGTCACACTGCTTGCAGGGATGTGCCGTGCACCGCTGCCCGTCCCCTGCCCATGCAGCAGATGAGCCAAACTCAAGGGGGCTGGCGCACAGGAACCCCCTTCTCCCCCCTCCCTGGCATCCCAACCTCCCCTTTACCTCTCCAGCTCTTCCCCCCCTTTTTTCCCCCCTGGACAGCTCTCCAGCTAGTTCCCCCTTCCCTCTGCCCAACCCTCCTGCTCCCAGTTTCCTGCCATTTCCATACCCATCCCGACCCTGCTGCCTGGCCCCCACTCCAGGGGTCCCCCAGTTGCTGACACCCAGAAACTCTGACACCATCTGAGCCCCACCGGTCCCTTCCTTCCCCTCCTGCTCCTTCCACCACCTCGCCTCCCCCTTGCTGGGAGCCCCCAGCCCCTGCCCACTCCTCAGCACACCCCTCCCTGCCAAACCTTTACCTCTCCAGCTGCTTCCTGGCGGGGACCGAGATTTGCTTTGCACCCGCCTGGAGCAAACAGTGGGTTTGGCTTTCCCAGGTAATTTGCTTTCGGACGGCCCCAAGACACAGAAGCAAAACTCAAGCTGCAAAACACCGAGAGCAGCTCACAGCCCCGCCGATGGGCTGCACGGCCCCGTCTCACCGAGGACGGCGAGGGATGCGTCCTGGCACACTTCACCTTGCCACCTTGTCACCAGCAGTTTGTGTCAGCGGCAGCACAGGGAGCTACAAAGCTGCCATTTAACGTCTCCGCCGGCTCCCGAAGAAGCGCAGCGGGAACACTATGTCAGACTACAATTAGCCACAATTGTTTTACTGGCTGCTGCTTCAGCAATTTATAGGCTCCAGGTTAAAGGCTCGTTCGGCAGCGCTGTCATTGCCACCCCTCCAAACACGTCCTCTGCAAGCTGGATTGGAAATATACTGAAATTAATAATTAAGCACAAGATTTGGTTCAGATCTCAAAGGTACACCAACAAAAAGAGCAAATGCTGAAAATTCTCCCCAGGTGCAGACTGCTTGATGCAAAAATCAAAACATTTCACAACATAAGAGAGTTTTAATTCTCAATCGCTCTACTACAGGCAGCCAAGTCGTCCTCTTGCTGGCTATCTCTGCCAGTTCACAATCGCACAAGAGAAAACCATGTTCCCCACAAAAGCTGCAAGCAGTGCAAAAGGAGTTTATCGCGGCAATGTTTTCCAAGACTAACAGCTAAAGCACAACACCACCAAATTTCATCTTCCATCCACCGCACTCGGAATTGAATGTTCCCTCTCAAAGGAGACCGTGCAGTTACCCACACTTTTGCTAATGCCATTTCCCCACGCACTCGTGCAAAGGCAGATTTGCACCTGCGGGTGTTGCTTGGACTGCCTGCATTTTGCCAGTCCCCCAGCTGCTGGTCTGTGAAACCAGGGCTGCTTGCCCAGGTGGGGTTACAGCCCCCCAAAACAGGGACAAACAAACTTGGAGGACACGCTGGGGCGGGGGGGGGGGAACACAGGGACCCCAAAACCGGGGGTTCAGGAGAAACGCGGCTTTTCCCCGACAGCAATCGCAGCCCGTTTTTTTGCTGCTTTGGTTTCTTAAGCAATTGCTGCATCTCAAGAGAGATGCGAAAACAAGCGGCGCTCCCGCAGCGCTGCGGCGGCCGCCGGCCACCTCTCCCCCGGCCCGGCCTTGCCGGCAGCTCCCGCTGCAGAGAAGCCCCCGGGTCCGGTGCGGCCCCCCGCCGCCTCCGCGCCCCCGGAATCCCCGCGCCTGCGGGGGCAGCGGCGGCTCCCACCGCCCGATCCCCCCCGACCGGAGGCGCGGACGCGGTCCCGGGCAGGCTGAGGGCAGCGGCCCCCCCCCCGGCTCCACCACCCCCGGGATGACCCCCGCGACGGGGCCCCGCCGCCCCCCGCGCTTACCTGGGCAGCAGCGGCGGTGCCGGCGCGGCGGGCGGCGGGGGGGAGCGCGGCCGCCCCCGGGCGTGGCGGGGCGGAGCGGGGCGGAGCGGGGCGTCCGCCCGCCCGGGAGACGGCACCGGCAGCGGGGAGCGGAGCGCGGGGGTCCCCGCCGGCCCTCCCCACCCCCGGGGCACAGGCGGCGTGGGTGGCCACGCCGGCCCCGGGCACGCAAAGAGGCGTTTTCGCTCCCGCTCGGTCAAGCAGTGCCCAGCCCTGGGCATCGCCGCCTGCAAGCGGGGTTATTCCTGCCCTCTTGGAAATAACCTGTCCCGTCCTTTCCCAGGTCGCTTGTTTTACATTTTCCTTCTGGATACACATTTCTCTGCTCTCCCCTCGGAGACGGGGATCTCTCCCCCCTCCTGCCTGCCTGGCACGTTTCTGTTCTCCCCAGTAAACTATTTTCCTTCTCCATCATACCCTGTTTGGCAGAGTGTCAGCATCTCTGTGTGCCTTTTCTTATTGCATGCCCCAAATATGTCCTTTATTGTCCCTCTATGACTTCTGAGAACACCCTGGATACAGAGGAAGGTTTTTTTCTCCCCCGGATACAGTTTGTCTTGGGTCGCTGCTGTCTTACACCCTGATTATACGGCTCCCTGAGGTTGTCCGGGTGGTTCACTGCCCTCTGATATGCACAGCTTTAGTTCCTTGCTCTGTGCTCGAAATGAGACGAGAGGCTTAACTGAGCTGTTCAGCTGCGGTTTTCACTGCTGTTAAAAAAACTACCCATGGATGGAGCCTGCAGACGTGGGAGCTGCAGGGGAGACACATGCCTCCACGGCCTTGCGAGAGGGACCGTGGATCCGTGTGGAGCTGCCTCAGTTTTAAGGCAGGAGAAATGACAGCAGGTCCACTGGGCATGTCTGCAGGCAGCGGAGCAGGAGCAGGAGCATCCCCCCATGTGGTGCTGTGCCTGGCTGGGGCATGGTGCAGAGCTCATCCCACGGGATGCAGTACTGCTGGCAGCGGGGACCCGTGGCAGCCGACAGCCACCTCCATTTCCCTACCCGGCACGCAGGATTTTTGACCTCTGGTGTGGAAAACCACTCCCACGCAGCTGCCAAGCAAACAGCAAGGATTGGGCCTTGGAAGGAGCTGATAAATCGCTTTGCGGGGAATTATCCCAACAGTAAGCTCTGTCAGCGAGCCACGGGCAGTCAGGCTCGGCTGACACTACACACGTACAAGATTTGGGGCTGTTTCACTGCACCTTGCGGGGCCGAGCGCATTGCTCCAGGGGAGGGACGGCGAGACACCAGCAGCACTGTGAGGCTACGCTGCCCCAGGAACAGTGGGAGCTGCGGCTCTGCCTGCAATGGGGTGACTGGGCTAGGGCAAGGACCCGTGACAGCAGGGCACGCGGGCAGCCCCAGCCCTGAGGGCTGTGGGTCCTCCCCATAAATACCACGCGTGCCCCCGTCATCACCATCTCTTGGAGTGCAGCCTTGGGCTCCAGGCACTGACTCCATCACCCTGACGCCACTCCCACGTTGGGCACTGCCTGGACCACAGGGTCAGTCACTGAAATGTCCTCATCCCCCCAGGGCAGAGGGATCCCTGAATGTCACTGGCAGGTCCTGCCCCTCCTGCCTGGCTCCTGGGCTGCCCCGGGCACCCTGGGGTGCATGGCAGGGTGCTCAGCCATCCTGGGGCTGCTGGTGGGGGTGGTGGGTGCTGTGGGGCGGGGCCTGCAGGTCTGCCCCAAGGGGGCCAGCGGTGCCTCACTGCAGGGCTGACAGGGCCATGTCAGCGATGCCAGGCAGCTGCCCACTGTGCTGCCTACCCTTGGGTCCCTGCCAGCTCTGCAGGGGTCAGGGAGATGACAACCCGCAGCCCTGCACCTCCCACCACCCCCAAATTAACACACACACACCCCCGCCACTGCAGCAGGGATGGGGGCGGGCTGGTCCCCCATGCAGCCTGGGACAAGAGCTGTGTCCTGCCCAGCCCGGGCACAGGCAGGACTGGCAGGAAAGGGAGGGCAGGGATGTGCTGGGGAGAGGGTGAAGGGGCACTGGGGTGACCCCGTAACCCAGTGGGGGGACTCTCTGGCACCCCCAGACCTGCTTTCCAGATTGGCTCCAAGCCTCTGCTGCACCATTCCCTTGGGAAAAAGCTCTGCCCTTGCCTGCACAGCCCTGCCCTGCCTTCCCCTGCCTTCCCCAGGGAAGGAAATCCCAGGAGAGGAGCTGGGTGGGGGAGAAGGGGAAAGGGAAGGTAACAAGGGAGAGAGGTTGTGCAAATGGAGCAGCCCAGGGGAGAAAGCCTGGTGCAGGCAGGGAAAAAAGCCCAGTGCAGGCAGGGAAGAAAGCCTGTGTAGGCAAGAGGAGGAGCGCTCAGCCGAGGCATGAAGGCGCTTTGACAGCAGGTCAGCCCTGACGTCACCCAATGCTTTCGTTTTCTTGGGAAGTGACGGAGCCGGAGCCTCAGATCTTCTGGGATGGCTGAAAGAGACGCCATGGTGGAGCAGCAGCCCGTGGCCAGCAGCCCCAGCAAGCTCCGTGTCTTCATTAAGACTTTGTGCAGCAAAACGTTTGCAGTGCCAGTGCCTCTGGATGACGATGTCCGGGAGCTTAGGCTAAGCTGAATGCACAGGACTCCTCCCTGACCCCCGAAACGGGAATGCTGCTCTACAATAGCAGACAGATGGAGGATGTCCTGACCCTGCAACACTATGAAATCACACCCAACCGCTTTTTGTACCATACACTAATATGTAAGTGCAGGGTGGCCCGGGGGAGGTGGATGAGGATCTGTCTAGAGGTGGGAGAGGGGGGGTGGGTGCAGATCAGGGATCTGCAGGCCCCCTCCACCCCCGAGGAGGGACCCTGGCCAGGACTGCAGGCAGGAGCCTCCACAGGCAGGAGGGAAGGGGCAAGGCGGATGCAGCTGTGTGTGCACCAGGGAGCTGCCAGAGCATGCTTGCACTGGAAGGTGGGAGGAATGCGAGGGCCCAGGGATGCACCTATGCAGGAGGAAGGCAGGAGGGAGAGGAAGGACTCCGTTCTTGGAAGCTGAGCAAGAAATCTGCTCTCTGCATGGCAGCGGGGAAGGATGGAGAGGCAGAGGCTGGGAGCATGTTCTCAGCCCCACAATGCGCTGCCCTCCTAGGATGGGCAGCTGAGTGGGATTCCTGGTACCCAGCGGCTTGGTGCGAGTGGGCACAAACTGCCAGGAAGAGGTTTCATAGCAAAGGCGTGAAGAAGAGGGAGAGGACGGGCAGAGGATGGGATACTCCTCTGGACACGACCTGGCTCCTGAGCTCTCCTCTGCTTTGTGTTGCTGGTGCAGCGCGAGGCGGTGGTGAAGCTGTCAAATCTCGATTTTCAGGTAAGGTCATGCCCTGGTCCTCACTGACAACCTGGTGCAGCGGGGCTGGTGGAGCTGCACGGTGGTGAGAGTAGGACCTCAACTCACTGCATGATGGTGAGCATGTCCCTGCCACGGTTCATGGAGGAGGATGTGGAAGTTGCGGTAGATGTGGGAGCATGCGGTGGTACACGAGGGGACCGGTGTGGCTAATGGGATCAGGAAGGTTGGGCGAAGGCTGCTTGGGGATGGCTTCTTCGCCCAAACATGAGGGAAAAACGACAACGTCTTCCTGTTGTTCCAGTCACAGACTTAGCCCTAAGGAAGCTGGTGGCAGGCCCTCGCAAATCTCTGACAGATGAGGCCTCGGGGAGCGCAGAGGTGAGGTCTTCCAGGACACGATGCCTGAGGCCGGGGTGCCTGAGTGAGGAGCGCTTGCGGGGCTGGGGAGGAAGGCACGGCTGCAGCGCGTGGGTTCACAGCCGGCCCTGCGGATGGGGGGTCCGGTGCTGCCCATCGCCACCACAGCACCGCGCTGGGTGGCAGGAGCTGGTGGGTGCTGCCCTCTGTCCCAGGAGAGGGACCTCACCCTGCTGGCAGGCCAGGCGGGCACAGCTCCCGCGCCAGCCTGTTTCCTCCCTGCAGGAGCGGGGAGCAGGGCCAGCACTACACCTGATGCTGGGAATGTTGCTCATGCTCTCAGAAGACCTCTCCTCCCGCCTCCAGCGGGCAAGCACGGCTGGAGGGGAGAAATACAGCTTGCGAGTGCTTTCCTCTATGTTCCCCTCTGCAGGAGCGCTATCACTGGCTGAACCTGGGCTCACCACCGCAGGGAAACTCTGGCAGTGCACGGGGGAGGTAAGGGCTTTGCCGGTCCTGGCAGGGCACTGTCGCACCCAAAGGAAAGGGCACAGCAGGGAGCCTGGGACTGACCCTGGCTGTCACCTGGGAGGTTGGGTGTGCCTTCAAAACCTGTTATTCGCAGCAGTTCTTCATCCTCCAGAAGAGTCCGGTCCCTTTTGCTATGCTAACTCAGCATGCACTGCCCCAGTTTTCAAGTTCGTGGGAAGACAAATTCCACTTGCTCGCATCCCAAATTTATTCTCGCTGCTAAACATTTTGTCTGCCTGTGGCCACTGTCCTCTCTGCTGATACACCATGGCAGAGAGGGAACAGCCCAGGCTTTACTCACAAGAAAGTCAGCAGCCAACAACATTTTCTCTCTCAGGAAACAGAAACTTTCCTATCTGGAATTCCCATTTGCAAAATACATCCTAAAAATCAGGGGGTGAAACACGTAGTTTTGAGCTCCGGGAGCTGCTCTGCGTGTCCACCCATTATCTTTCCCACTGATGCACGGGGGATGCATGGACTAACCGATGCCTTCCCCACCCCAGTGGCATCTACCCAAGTGCGGCTAAGTGTTCAGTCCTCCTTGCTGTGCCTGCGCACAGGATTTCTCTTGGGCACCGCTACAAGGATCTGCATTAAAGGGGTCATGAGCCTCAGACAGGGCCAGTGCTTGTTTCGGATCCCAGGGCAGAGGAGTTGCCAGTCAATGATTTTTCTGGCCTCTTCACTGATGAGAGTGATGCCTTTCTGGGCACCAGGCAGCAGCTGCTGATCCCCTGCTGCTACTTCCAAGGCTCCAAGCTCCCACGCCAAGCTGCATCGTGCTTCACTGTAAATCCCAGCACACCTCCTGCAAGCAGCACCCAGTGCGCAACACCCCATTCAGTCCCAAAGTGGCCACACTCGTGTTGCAGGATCTCCCAGAAGTGATGCCGGAGATAACCCAAGACTTTTTGAAGTACCGCACCGTGTACCGGTAAGAGCTGTCGGGCGAAACCAGAGCACCTTCCAAAAGCCCCATCCTAGGCGGCATGAGCCTGTCGTCCCTCCCACCTGCAGAGCTCACCTCCCTGGTGCAGGCGTCTTCCAGTGCTCCAACACAGGCCTCAGCTTCGAGGTGAAGTCGGCAGTGACCATCACCTACAGATACGTCACCTGGACCAGGCACCTGAGCAAGGCTGACGAGGAAACATGGGTGCCCGCCAGACCCCTCTTCCACATCAAGGTGTAGCCCGGGGCACGCGGGCAGTGCGTCTCCCCCACTTCATCTGCCTGGCAAGTACAGCAGCTGCAGGGACCTGGGTCTCCCAAGCCACCATCCCTCAGCCTGTCTCCCACCCGGGGACGTCTCCGGCTCCTTGGAGACCTCTCTCCAGACAGGCCCAAATTCTCCCTTCCCTCTGAGGTCACCTGAACTCCCCTGTATTCCTCTGCTTTGCTTTGGCATCCTTCATCCTGCTCTCACTTTCTATCAAGCCTTCGCAGTGCTCCCTTCCCCAGCTCCCGCTCCACACCACCAGCCCCTCCTCACCCACCCTCTCTACTGGGTGACCAGTACAAATTCCGTGGTGATAACACCTGAAGTAAGTGGGATTATTCCTTTTTTTTTTTTTCAGTGAAATAGAAAGTACAAGAAGCCTCTGCCTTCAGCCATATTCTGCTACCAGAATCTGTCTTACTAGATCTCAGAGCCAGAGGTGCAGGGAGCTGTACTGGCAAAGATATCTCATGATACACATCCTCAGAAAGAGCATGGAGCACACCCCAAAGCCCCAAAGGAGCTGTGTTTGTTCTTCCTTAAGGCAGAAATCATAACGTGGGACTTGTTGGACTTACCATAGCTGCATATCAAGAAGGAATTTCAGAGGTGTTGACTCAGGTGTGGTCCCAAGTCCTTCATCTTCATCTCCTCTGGAGTGAGTTTCCTTCAGCTTAGGAGCAGGACTGGAGAGACACTTTCTCTCTGTGCCATGATGTGACATGACTTCTTTCTCTATTGAAACTCCGTCTGAGGATTTCTGATTTTGGGCACCATGCCCTGTGGCAATCAGATTGCAATGGCTGGGAAAATCTGGGAAGATTTGGCCATTTAGCCCTTGTGGTTGTTTTACACAGGAGTTTGTGACATCCTGAGAGCAGCTGATGACAACCCAATGGCTGGTTGTGAAAATCTCCTTTCATGGGTCTGCACTGCACCATAATCATGAAAAGGGAATCAGAGAAACTTAGGTTGGATGGGACCTTAGGAGGTCTCTGGTCCTGTTACCATAAGTCGGCAGGTGATGAACTCCCTAAGACTCAGTTTGGAGTTTTAGAAAGCAGGCATTCTTTATTGTGGCGCCGGGGGCTAGGTGGAATTTCCACAAATCAAGCACCGTAAACCACTGATGAACCTCTCTTAATGCTGTTAAAAGTGTATATGGATTTGCAACTACAGGGTGTATGTCTTTCACTATTTGATTTATAGCCCTTAAATCCTGGACTAATCTATATTCACCTGAAGGTTTTCTTACTGGTAAAATTGGGGTATTATATTCTGACACACATTCTTCAAGAATTCCAAACTTTAAAAATTTGTCAATTTCTTGATTCCTTGTCTAACCTCTGGCTCAACTGGATATTGCTTGATTCTCACTGGTTTTGCCTGTTCTTTTAATTCTATTTTTACAGGTTGTGCTGTTTTTGAGTTACCGGGTACGTCTGTATCCCAGACTATAGGTACAACAGCCTGATCTACTTCTTGTGGTATTTGTTCCTTAACCTTCTCCTGTATCATCAATATTTCACCTGTCTTTGATTCTGGTATTTTTAAAAGAATTTCTCCTTCTTCAAACACTATTTGCGCATTTAGTTTGGACAATAGATCTCGCCCTAACAAGGGTATCGGACAATCTGGCACATACAAAAATTCGTGTGTAATTACCTTATTTCCAAATTTCAAATCTAGGGGTTGAAGGAATGGCCTGTTTCCCTGTTTCCCAGTCCAGTTATACTAGCCATTTTATTTCCTAATTTCCCTTTGCAAGTATTCAAAACAGAATATGTTGCGCCCGTATCTACTAAAAATTCAACTTATCATCTCCCAGCTTAATTATAACCAGAGGCTCAGCTGGGTTCCCCTCCAGTCCTCTTCAGTCGTCTAGGGTCATCATCCTTGCTGCTTCTCGCCGACCTGTCCTCAGTTCAGGACAATTCCTTTTCCAATGTCCTTTTTTCCTGCAATATGCACATTGATTTAGCCCTAGAGGTGCATTAGGTTCTCGGTTACCAAAGTTTCTAAAACCTCCTCTTCCTCTGGCCCGTCCTCTTCCTTGTACTGCATTGCCTGTTAAAAGAGCCATCAATTTGCTCTCCCTACCTTTACCTTTCTTTTCTTTTCTTTGTTCTTCTTCTTTCTCTCTATTGTTATAGACTTTCCATGCTACTTCGAGCATTTTATTTAAATTTCTGGAATCCTCTCCCTCCAACTTTTGGAGTTTCCTTTTCATATCGGGTGCTGATTGTCCCATAAAAATCAAAGCCAATTGTTGTTGTTCTGCCTCTGTTTCCAATTTTAGATCAGTATATTTTCTAGCAGTTTCCTTTAATTTTTCTAGGAGCACAGAGAGAGATTCATTTTTGTCTTGTTTTACCTCATATAATTTAGACCAATTTAGGGCTCTTGGCATTGCATGCTCTACTCCATACAACATCCATTTTTGATACCGATTTAACCTTCTTCTGTGTTCTATATTATTTGGGTCCCATTGGGGATCTCCCAAAGGGAAATTCTGCTCCAAAGTTCCAGGGAGAGGTTCACTCGTGTGCAGCCTCTGCTTGTGCTCTTGCTGCTTTTAACACCATCTGTTTCTCAGCACTACCCAACAAATTATCCAATCTCACTTGTAAATCATTCCAGTCAGGATCCTGAGTTCTAATAATTGTCTCTACCACTCTTCCTACCCTCTCTGGATCTTCTCTGTATACCCCTGCTGCTTGTTTCCACGCCATCGAGTCTGTGATTGAAAACGGCACTTTCACATATACCGGCCCATTCTGTCCTACTCCCTGCCTTAAAGGAGCTAGCGATTGGGTTTGTCGTCTAGTTCTTCGAGAAACTGGAGTATGAGCCTCTACCTCTTCTATCTCCCCCCCCATTCCACTACTGTCCGGTTCTGTTTCAACACTTCTTTCCCTTACACGTGAGGGAGGGAAATTCCGTCCCTCCTGCGGGGGTGCTACTTCTAGTTCTAACTCCTTTTCATCCTCTTTTGGTCCTGTACACCTAATGCACTTCTTTCCAATATCACAAGCCAAACAACAACTCTTTTGTTTTCTTATTCTCCAAAGTTAACGCCATTACCAAAGTATCTCGGCTAATTAACTTACATTCACTCTGCCAATCCACTCGCTGCCTCAAAGAAAAGAACAAATCTACGTATGGTACTTCATTCCATTTGCCTTCTCTTCTACAGAACACCATTAACTGCAGGATAGTATTATAACTCAAAGTTCCGTTCTTTGGCCATTTTTCCTGATCCTCCAAAACGTACAAAGGCCACCAATGGTTACAATATTCAATCATCTGGGTTTTGCGCAAATCATCATGTAAATCACCCCAATGCACTAACAAACACCCCAACAGCGAGGTTTTTGGTATCTTTTCATCCGTTGCTAAATTCCCAGCACTTTTACTCTTAAACAGTTTTACAAATCCTGATGCCATTACAACAAATATTCAAAGGTAATTATAAAATTATAATTCCCAAATAACTATATATGTATTATATATATTATATATTTTATATATATATCAATATTAGTATATATATGGCTCGCCAGTTATATAACCAAACAAAGTCCAACCCAGCAATAGCTTTCACTTATGACTTACGGGCAGACGCCTAGGCTTCCGACTGCAAAACAGGTACCCTCTTAGCCCCAGCCTTACAGGCAGGCTTTTTCAACTGCAAAATATTCAAGTTTTGAAAGAATGCCTTGATACTTACAAAGCAATGTTCTTGGCTCAGGGGCTCTTTGGTCCGGGGATCGGAAAATCCTCTCTGAGAATCCCTCGGTGCCGGTTGAGGTTCCGTGATCCCAGGATCCGTCGAGGCTCCAGAGCAGGGTCCCATCTGGGTCGCCAAAATCTGTTACCGTAAGTCGGCAGGTGATGAACTCCCTAAGACTCAGTTTGGAGTTTTAGAAAGCAGGCGTTCTTTATTGCGGCGCCGGGGGCTAGGTGGAACTTCCACAAATCAAGCACACCTATGCCAAGTTCACCGTGACATTTATACACAGAAATTACACGGTAGTACACTCCCAGTTACAATGATTGGTTAGTGATTTGCATATAGTTATAATATCTGCTGTGTCATTCTCTTGTGTTACTACGCTTGCGCAGGGGAAGGGTCTTCACCTGGGCAAGGGTCGTCTTGACCTGTGGGTGTGTTTTTTAGTATTACAATGAAGGCAGCGCACTTCAGGACACCTTAAAAGTAGGTTTTGTTGCCAAGTTGGCCAGCTAGATATCTACCTTGCCAGGTTGTCAAATAACTCATCCCATATACAACAGAACCTCGGGGCTCTGGTTATGGTCCAGAGAATAAGGACTGAGGCTGACATGGTCCAGAGAATAGGGACTTCAAGCAACCCAGCCTCGGATAACAAGTAGCACAGCAACCCATACATAACGTTAACATAGAGGCTAACTTCCTAAATCAAGATGTTCTTACAGTTGCTTATCCGTTAACAAAAACAAAATATAGAAAGATTCAATAAAACTTATGATAATCTTCAGCAGTCCAACCTCTTGCTCAAAGCATGCGAGTTTTAAAGTTAGATCAAAGTGCTCAAGGCCATGTCCGGTCAAGGTTGAATATCTCCAAGGATGGAGATACCACAGCCTCTCTGGGTCTCTAGTCCAGTGTTGTAACATCCTCATTGTGATTTTTTTTCCCTATTATCTAATCGAAGTTTCTGTTGCTGCAGCCTGTGCCTGTTGCCTCTTGTCTCATCGCTGTGTACCTCCAGGAGGCTGGGTCTGTCTTTTCTTTAGTTCCTCTTCACATAGTTAAAGGCAGTGATTAGTTCTCCCCATGTCTTTTTCTTCTACACGAACCCAACTCCCTCTGCCTCTGCTCGTATATCGTGCACTCCAGCCTGGAGCTGGCCTTGCTCCAGGATGCCCATGTCTTTCTTGTACTGGGAAGCCCCCAGCTGGACCCAGTGCCCAAATGTGGTCTCACAAGAGCTGAACAGAGGGAAGGAATCCCTGACCTCACTGTGCTGGCTGTGGTCTTGCTACACAGCCTGGGATGCGGCCAGCCTTTGCTGCCAGGGCACACTGCTGACTCCTGTTCAACTTGCATGCCCACCAGGACTCCCGCGTCCTTCCCTGAGAAGCTGCTTTCTGTGTCCACCCCGTGCCCAGGCTCTTGTCTGGAGTGGGGCTATTCCATCCCAGACGCAGGACTGTACATTTGCCTTTGCCGAATTGCACGAGCTTCCTGCCAGCTAAGTTCTCCAGCCTTTCCAGGTTCCTCTGAATGGCATCCCTCCCGTCCAGCTTATTCGTCATCCCCCCTTGCAGCTTCAACCCTGCTCCTGAGCTGAGCGCAGCCCCAACAGCCAGGGCCTTCAGCTTAACTGAGAGACAGTCTTAAACCCGTGAATCAGGGTTTGGTTTTCCCACTTCGACCAGGTGGTAACCGGGCACTCAGCCTCGAAGAGCAGTTGTAAAGATGGCAGAGCCAAGCTCTCGGCACCGTCAGATAAAAGCGGTAAAAGCCCTAAGTTGCAACCTGGGAAGTTCAGGCCGAATGTTAGGAAAAATTTTATCACTCGGTGGAGATGCAGCCATCAGAGAAGGTTAGACGGTGGTGAATCTCTGCTCTTTGAGGTTTTCAGTACTCAGCTAGACAAAGCCCCGGCTGAGCAGATCTAGGCTTGACATTGGTCCATCTTTGAGAGGTAGGTCAGATAAGACACCCCAGAGGTCCCTTCCAACCAAAATTTGTGATATTGGCAGCATGGCAGAGCCCTGACATGTGCATCTTCCCTTGTCTTTCCCCTTGCTGGCACGGCCAGGAAACACAGGATGATGTATGCGAATTCACTGCAGCTCCCCACTGTGAGAGAGACTCAGCTTGCTTCTTACCCTTACAGGCACACTTGCCATTTTGCTACAAGAGTCCGAAGGAACAGCAGCTCTTTGTCAAGATCTACATCAGGAACGTGGCAGACGCAATGACACCGTGGTCTGGAGGGCATCACTGAGATCAGGTAGGAACAGCAGGTCCATCTAGGGGCTCATTCGCCTTAGCAAAAGCAGAGGTGTACCCCCCAAGCAGACCTCACGCATTTTGTGGTCACAGTCATCCACGCATCCTCCAGGGAAAGCAAACCCTGCGTATGCAGCAGTTGGCCACTGAAGAATAGGGACCTGAAAGGACACCCCAATGTCAGTAGACCAGAGCTTCAGATTTAACGTGGAGTTTCGGATGCTGGGGTTTAAGAGAGCATGACAGCACTATCGGTGTCTCTCTGTTCTCTTGGCTACTGTTTGCATAGAAATCTGACTTATTTTTAAAAGTCCATTAATGTAGCGAACACCCACTGAGCGATGCAGAGGAGGTAAGGAGAATACCAAAATTTTAGTGAAAATCGACATCTTAAAAACCTACATGTTCCAGGCAGCACTACTCTTCTAGATTTGCCGGGTGCGACACCAGTGTGTGAAAGAGCGCACAGGGTCGGGGCAAGGACAGATGGACCAGAGCCGGCCTTCACCACACGTCTCTGCTCACAGCGGCATCACGAACGTGGCACGCAGCAAGCCTGCTGATGGTGTGGGGACGGCTCTCTTGTGGCATAAAGAGACCATTGCTTCCAACTATCCTGCTTTAGGGCTGACGGTACTGACTTGGGTCCCATGCAGAACTTCGGTCAGGACAGCAGATGATGGAGGCAGAAAGAGCAGGGTTAGCGATGGCGGGTGCCAAGACTCACGTTCGTGTGTCCTCTGGGCGGACAGAGGCAGCTCCAGGGCGGCAGGTTCCTAGTCTCCACGCCTCTCTGCCCAGCTGCTGCCACGTCGGCTCAGCAGCCACTGCACATGCTGTTAACTTCACGTAGCAACACCCACCCGTGGGGTCCCCTGTGGGAAAGCTTGGCAGAGGAGCTGTGGGCAGCAGCATCTCGCAGGTGCAGGGTATGGTACTGCTCAGCGTGCCTTGAGACCCCTTCTCTGTTAGTCTAATCCAGCACCCCCTAAAAGTAACACCTACAACCGTGCAGAGCCCAGGACCTTTTACTGAGTTCTCCACATTTGGGCAGGAACAGTAGGAGGAATGGCTAATGGCTTCATGGAGGATTAGGCACCTCAGGAAGATGTCATGGAAGATTAGGCACCATCATTTCAGTGATGGCATATTCAGTGATCTCTCTCCTTTCTCTTTCAGGTGATATTAATCTTCCTGCCTGTGTCTCCAAGACCTTGTCTGGTCAGTACCGTGTTTCAGAGCTGCATTTCTAGAGTCTGAATCTATTTCTATGGAGCTCGCCATCCTCTGGTTTAAAGCCGATATCAGCCTCTTTTCCCATCCTTATGATAGTTTCTAGACAAAAAGCCTTGAAAGCTGCAACCTCAGACTTTGATTCCCACACTGCTGGCAGCACGCTGTGTGCCGTGCTGGTGGGTAAAGTGGCATTAGTGCAGATGACCCTCCAAACTGGTTTGCCTTCTTTGGGGACAGACGTGCTGTTGTTACAGAGAATGAGCTGCAGCTAGTACAGTTCACGGTCCATAAATAATATTTCATTGGAATTCTAGTGAGCGGTACAGCTGCTGCATCCCGTACAGCCACCTCGGGGGCTGACAGCCGCTGTGCCGAACGGGAGCATTTTCCACGGGAGCGACGCTGCTGGGAAGGAGCCTGCAACCAGGTGTTGGCAGAGGGGACGGCAGGGCCACCTTTACAGCAGATCCAGGAGTTTCTGACCAAGGGGCTCTGCTTTCCACTTGCTTCAAATACAGTAACAACAGCATGCTGCCCAGCAGTTCTGCAGGTATTACCCCAGCCTAATTTCTCCAGGGCAACAACATTCCATCATTGCATCTTGCATCTCCTCTCATCAATGAAAGGCCAGATCCAAGAGGACACCCAGGCAGCTAAGCCACAGGATGAGGCAGATAGGCCTGGCTCAGATAGACACAAATTTGGACATTTTGGCATTATTCTTTATCCTTGCCATGCACATGGATGGAGTCACCACACTGGCCTACAACCTGTCCGACAGCACCAGGAGAGTAGGGTGGCAGGCAGGAGCAAGGACAGGACAAGGGGCAAGGGTTTTAAACTGAAAGAGGGCAGGTTTAGATCGGACATATGGAAGACATTTTTTACACTGAGGGTGCTGAGACACTGGAACAGATTGCCCAGAGAAGTTGTGGATACCCCATCATTGGAAGTGTTCAAGGTCAGGCTGGATGGGGCTTTGAGCAACCTGATCTGGCGAAAGATATCCCTGTCCATGGCAGGGGGGTTGAACTTTAAAGGTCTCTTCCAACCCAAACCATCCTGTGATTCTACAAGGAGATGCCCATCTGGGTGCCCACTTCAGCCTCATGTAGGAGGACTGGGTGGAGGCTTGGGAGGAGAAGCCAGGCAGTGCTGTCCGCTGCACTGACCCACGGCTTGTTCAGCACCCTGCTGGCGTCGGCTGCCTTTCCAGGCTCTGTTTCTTTACAAACCGCATGCAATCCTGCGAGATTTCAGAGCTTTGAGCGACCTGTGCTCTCAGTTAAGAGCTCCTCACCTTGCCGGGGGTGGGGGGGGGCCAGGACAGTAACTTCACGCCCAGGCACTGTAGGAATCCCAGAGGGGACAGCTGCCGGCAGCTGATGGGGGCTGCCACCCTCCCCCAGCTCTGACTTCACGTTCCCACGCCCTTCCTTGCCCTGCCTCCAGTGCTCCCACCGCTGGTGCAGCAGGTGCCCATCCTTTTTTGTGGAGGGATGGAGACACGTGGCTGTGGGACAGGGTGCACAGCCATGGTGTCCGCTGGCTTAGGATGCCACGTACCGCAGCACGGCACTCACCTGCGGCTGCCTGGCTGCGTGCAGCACAAGAACATGGGCTTGGTGTCTGCTAGGTGTAGCCTTCATGAAGAAGCACAAGACTGAGCTTTGCTCCAGGATGAGGCAGCTCTCCACCATTCTGCTACACTTACGGGATGCAAACTTCATCAACAGCAATGAAGAAGAGGAGGTGCAAGGTCAAGGTACGAGTCAAAGGAGGAACCAAGTTTTGCTGGAGATAGCTGAGGAGAAAGGGCCGGAGGCCCAGGAGCAGCTCTACCAGATCCCCCGGGTGATAGACCCGTACCTCAACGCAGACCCGGAAAAGTCCAGCTGGGCCTGGGAAAGCAGACTGCTTTTGCTCCCATTGCTCAGCTTACGGGAGCAAAGAAGGGCAGGCAGTCAGGTTTACCAGCACCTGAATCCTGACCTGTCAATGCAAAATCCATGGTGCAAAGCAGCAATAAGCCTCCTGAGCCGCCTGGTCTCAGGCCTGCCTTGCTTGGCTGATTTGGTTGCCAGCAGTGGATGACCAGTGTCGCACCGGCCACTGGTGAGAAGCTGCTGGAACAAAAGACCTTGGTTCCCAATCCAGTACCAATACCTCGGACCTGTCTGCCTCCCTGAGACAGGGCCTCTGCTTCTCCAGAAGCTCCAGGCAGCTGCTAGCAGAGGAGCTCCCATCACAACAGGTACCCTCAGCTCAGCCTCCCCATCCTCAGTGTCCGTGGGCACCTCTCGCGGCTGGAAGAGGGGAGCTGCTTTACCATGCAGAGCTGTTTGCAAAGGCTTGTTCTCATGCACAAGCCACAGCAAGCCACAGATGTTGATGTGAACCCATATCAACATCAAACCTTCCCCTCGTTTCCCTCCAGCCTAGTTAACTCAAATGATCAAAACTCACTGAAGGAGCAAACAAGCATCCGGACCCCAGCAGCAGCCGGGTGAAGGAGCCCCTCCCAAAGAAGCCACGAAAAATAGCAAAGATAAGAAATACAGGTTCATGCATCTTCAGGGAAAGTCTGACTCAATAGCAGCTTCTTTACGTTCAAAAGAAAGCCAGCAGATTATTTTTAAATCACATCCTTTGCATCCACAAAGTCAGTTCCTTTCTGGATCACGTGGATGCCTTCACTGATGGCATCCTCCTGCTGTTGAACACGCCAGTCAGGGCAGGAACACTCTGCTCTGGTGTCCAGTATCTAAGAAGAGATTTTTTGTGTCAAGCTCAGGTGAAATTCAGACTTACCTAAGTGGAGACAGCAACTTCTGGAAGCTCAAAGGAGCTTCCAGGGAGTGTTGAGTGAAATGGTCCCCACCACAGGCCCCGTGGCTTTGTGGGGTGGAAATGAGACTGCTGCCTTAAGTATTGCTTTATATTTATTCCTCCTCTTGAACACCTGGAGAGCACATCGCTGCTGAAACATGCTGTAAGAGTGTGTCTCTGCTCCGTTAAGGGTCGAGGACCTTCAGTGCAACCAGGGATAATATAAAAAGAAGGAAGCTGGGAACAAGACCATACCGGGACACAGACCTGACTGCCAGATGACAAGGGACATCACCGCTCGCACTAATTCATGGGCTATCCAGAAACCACACCGGGGCCGGCCCTTCCAGGAGGATCAGCCTGGGCTTTGCAACTGCTGGGCGTGTAAACCAGGGGGACCCTGGACACGGGCTGGGAGGGGTGCGGGAATGGACCCATGGGGACGGGAAGGGGAACCAGGAGGAATAAAGTGGGGGGAGGCAGAAAGGCGTATAAAAGGGGCCACTCGGGTATAAACCGGGGCCGGTTTGGCTGAGCCCTGTGCCCGGTCACCACAGTCTGTCCTATCTTTTTATATTTTCTTATTAAAAGTTTTCTTAACTATTTCTCTGCATCATCTCACTCCCTATCCCGTGTGAGTGTGTGCTGCAAGGACCGAGTGCCAGCTACTGGTGGGACCTGTGTGCGTCAGGGGACTTGGTGTCACCTGCGCGAGTGAGTGGGGTCCCAGTGCAGCTACTGGAGTGAGTGGGGGTCTTTAACCTCCAGCCACGGGGTGGGAATGGTGTCCCCAAAACTAGCTACTGGGGGGGACTGGTGTGAGGCGAATGAGGGACTCCATGCAGCTGGAGCTGGACCGTGTGTCACAGCCTGTGTGTCTGGTGGGAGGCGAGAGTATCCCCCCCCCCCAAACCGGGTGTGTGAGGGGGGTGCCTGGGCATTCACCAGCAAAACTCAAGCCGGACCAGCTGCTGAGTCAAGGACCCATGGGGCGGGTCTGAGGGCTGGGGTCCAGGCAGGGGTGCCGGGGGGACAGCGGGGCCGTGCTGGTGCTCAGCGGACCCACGAGTGCGCGTATGCGTGTGAACCCCGAGCGTGCGTGTGCCTGCGCTAGTGACCTCCCGCCTCTGCCACCCCAGAGGAGGAGGGGACGGGGCCGGTGTGTGTGATGCGGGTCCTGCGCGTGGGCGCTGACGATGGCAGCGCCTTGCCCGTGGCCGTCTGTGTGTCCCGTGTCCGTGTGTCCATGCGCGTGTCCCTGGGACACGCGCTCAGCTTCGCTGCTGGTTGAACCCACAAAGGGGAACGCGGCAGCCACATCCCCCAGCCTGGGCAGGGACCCCGGGTCCCTGGGCTCCAGCGGCCGGGCAGGGGGATCCCGGCGGGGGGGCGCCGGGGCCGGCCACGCCGTTCCGTCTCTGCGCGGTGTGCTGGGCCGCTCCTCCGCCTCTCGGGCTGCGGGAGAGCTCCTCAGTCACGCCTCGGCCGGCCGAGGGGCACTCAGTTTTGCAGCCAGGAGTGGGCAGCAGGCCGCCTTCACTGCAGACCCGCAGCAGCCGCTTTGCCCGGGCGGCCGAGGAGGCCCCTCCCGCCCGGACCGCCGGCCGGGCCCGTAACGGGCAGCACCGGGCGCCGCTGCCGGGCGGGCAGGGCCTGGCGGGAGCGGGGCGCGCCGGGGGCGGGGCGGGGCGGGGCGGGGCGCGTCAGGGCCCGCCGCCAGGCATTGGTGGGCGGTGCCCGCGGGGGGGGCGGGACCGCTCTCTGATTGGTGCTCTCGCCGCGGGGCGGGGGGAGGGGGGTGGGCTGTCGCTCTCGCGGGAACCGGGCGCAGCGCGGGAAATTCCTTCCGCGGCGGCGGGCCGGGCCGGGCCGGGCCGGGCCGGGCCGGGCCGGGGATGGTGCTGCGGGGCGGCGGGCGGCGCGCCGAGCCGGGCGGCGGCGGAGACCCCGAGGGAGCGCGGTGGGGGCGGCGGGCTGGCGGGCCCCGGGAGTCGGCGGCGGGGGCTGACGGCGCGGCGCCTGGCAGGGACGATGGCCCCGCGCTGTCCGCCCTCAAGCGCCTGGAGCGATCGCAGCGCACGGACCGGCTGGACGCGCTGTTCGGCTTCGAGCGGCCAGCGGAGCCCGGCGAGCGGACGGGCTGGCTCATCAACATGCACCCGGTACAGACCGGCGGGGCGAGGGGCGAGCAGCCAACCGGTGGGGCACGGGGGGGGGGCCCACGGAGAGACCCCCGGTAGGGCCGGGGAAGAGGTGTTTCAGGGGGAGGCCCCCGGTAGAGCCCGGGGGGAGGTGTCCCACGGAGGGGCCCCGGTAGGCCCGGGGGGGCCTCACGGAGGGACCCCACTGAGTCCATGGTGCCCGTGGGCAGACGGAGGTGCTGGACGAGGACCGGCGGTCGGTGAGCGCTGTGGACTACTACTTCATCCAGGAGGACGGGAGCCGCTTCAAGGTGGGTCCCCGGGGGGGCCGGGCGGGGCGCAGGGTCCCACGAGGGGACCCGCCGCCGTCACCCGTCTGCTCTCTCCTAGGTGGCCCTGCCCTACAAGCCATACTTCTACATCGCCACCCAGAAGGTGAGGAGGGGACCCTGAGAGGGCTGAGGTCCCCAGGGGAGGGGACAGCAGGCCCCTGGGGAGCTTGAGACCTCCTGGGCATCCTGCTTTGGGACAGTCTTCTCCCGAGGGACAGAGCCGCGCTGCTCAGCCCCAGGGTCTCTCGGCAGGGCTGCGAGCGAGAAGTGTCCTCCTTCCTCTCCAAGAAGTTCCAAGGGAAGATTGCAAAGCTGGAAACTGTCCCTAAAGAAGACTTGGATCTGGTCTGTATTCCTCGGCCCTCTGTGCTCTTGAGTAGCGGGGGTTTTTTTGGACCTTGCAGAGCTCTAGTGAAGTAGGAAGGGACTGAGTAGTGAGGGGAAACAGCGCGCTTGACTTCATTCTCCTAGTGCTGCTTGTGGTGCCTATCAGAGACGGGTTAGTTATGGCTAATTGCTTATCGGTAGTAATTACATTCCTCTCCTTGAGCACATCAGCTGTTTCACAGCGTGTTCAAGATGTTTAATTGCAGGAATTAAAGAGTGATTGGAGGAGCAGAGGGTACTGTGGGAGGGGGATGCTGCTCGTGCTTGGCCTGCTCTTCCTCCTCTTCCCCGGGTGAATCCCACTCGTGGTCCTGCCTGCACGGGCAGCAGGGCTGGCTGGGCCCTTGCTGTGCAGCTCTTGCGCTCTTCCCTGACGTGCCCACCAGAGTCTCTTCTCGGTGCTTGACTCTCCCACCCATCGGCACCTCTTTTTTGGCCAGTTCTTCCACCTGCATCAGTCTAGTCTGCCTTCCCCACCCTCTCCTATGGTGGCCATCCCTCAGTACTCATCCCCCCTGAGCTGGCGTTGTCTTGCTGCTTTGCAGCCAAACCACTTGGTGGGCCTGAAGAGGAACTACATCAAGCTGTTATTCAACACAGTGGATGACTTGGTGAAGGTGCGGAAGGAGATCTCTCCTGCCGTGAGGAAAAACAGAGAGCGAGACCAGGCGAACGATGTCTACACGGCCATGCTGTCGAGGTGGGAGCTCTCCTTAGGGTGGCCAGTCGGCCCCTCATGTTAATAATTAGTCTTTCTTGATTATTTCTTAGCTCTCCTCAGAGAGATGTTGTCCTGCCTGGGGTCTGACCCCAGCTGTGCCTCTCTGCCACCCATATCCGAGGTGGTTCTTCCAGCTCAGTGCTGTGCATCAGGAGGCCCCAGAGCCTCTGGGACGTGATGTGCTGTGGTGGTACCTCTGCCTGCCAGTCAAATACATTCCCTGTCCCCTGAGAAAGGATGCTGAGAGGCACTGGGCAACCTTACTTCTAGCTAAAGGGGAAAAAAACTCAACAAACATTTTCTACCGCAATAAAAAGGCAGGCGCTTGTTTACAAGATTGGAAACACAGTTGCAGACAGAAAAAAAATAAGAAACTTTGTTTTTAAAGTCAACCAGAATATACACATGAAAAATTTGCCCCTCTTTGGTTTCCTGGCCCTGAAGTCTGATTTTAGTTGAAACTTGAGGAAGAAGAATCAAGCGAGATGAGCGCTCCCTGCTCACCTGGAAGGCGTACCGTCCCTGTTCAAAGTGCTTCCCAGGTTGCCTCGTTATGCTTAGACTCGTTGCCGTACTTCTAAGTCCAATGCCATAAAGAACCGTTCATTATATAGGCACGTGTGGGTTTTGTCTGCCTGTACCTCTGAGCGGACACAGCTCACAAACGTGAGAAAAGGTGAATTTAGACGGGAGCGACGGGACCGCGCGTGCTGTCCGTCCCAGGGACACCTCTGCAAGCAGAGGGTGGTTGCGTGGCGGGGAAGCGTTTCCCGTTCTCTCCTCTCCTGTCACTGACTCCTGCTGCCGGGTGCCACCGGTGCCGCGTGGCTGTCCCTCGCAGCCGAGCCTGCGGAGATGTGCACTCAGGTAAGGCGGCTGCTTTGCTCTGCTCCTTGCAGCGCTCTGAGCGGAGGCAGCCTGAGCACGGATGAGGAAGGGGCCTCCAGAAAGGTTGCCAACCAGATGGACAACATTGTGGATATGCGGGAGTACGATGTACCCTACCACGTTCGCCTCTCCATTGACCTGAAGATCCACGTGGTGAGTAAGGAATAGGGAAGCTGGAAGAGCTTCGCTTTCCTGCTGCTGAAGTGCCGGCAGGGCGGAAACATTTTGTCTCCAGGACCTTTGCAAAGGTGTCAGTGACGATGAGTTCATGTGTAAAGCTTAGTCACATACTGCTGGGCCTTCTCCTTAGTTAATGACACGCAGAAAAGTTAAACGTTTGATGCACAGCCACAGTTTGAGCCTTTCTTCTGGGCTGCATTTAATTCGCGCAGCTCTGTCCCCAGCAGCCGAACAGAAGTGATGCAAGGAGCTGGCCCCGCAGTAAGGCACTGCCCGCCCTCCTCTCTCGACAGGCTCACTGGTACAACGTGCGATACCGGGGCAGCACCTACCCCCCCGAAATCACCCGCCGAGACGACCTCATGGAGCGGCCGGTGAGCGTTGGTTGGGCAGGCGTCGGTCTGTCCAGGTGCACAGCTGGTGTGTCCACCCCAAGGAGCTGGTTTCTGATGCGCTGCCGGTGTCACACCGTGGTGTGCAGGGGGAAAGCTTTGTTTCTAGGCTTGGGTAGTGATTTTTGGGTTGATAAAGCAGTAAAATGATTACTGGGGAGGGTCTGGTTCGCTTGCTGGGCTAGCGCTGGGCTTAATGGGAATCACTCTTTAACTTCAAGTCAGCTTTAGAATATTTTCTAATGGATTTGGTCCTGCTCAGGATCCTGTCGTTCTCGCCTTTGACATTGAAACTACCAAACTCCCTTTGAAATTTCCCGATGCGGAGACAGACCAGATCATGATGATCTCCTACATGATTGATGGGCAGGTAAGGGACAGCAGAGTGGTTTCCTCCATGCTCCAGCAGTGAAGCCGGGGAGCAGGCCTGCGTTTCACCTCCAACCCAGCTCGCTCCAGGCTTGCCTTGCTGCTGGCTGCTTGGTATGTGGCTGTGGAAATGCAATTAAAGTCTGAATGATGCATAAGTTATTTAGTTTCGTGGTACTCAGGTTGTTGGTGCTCCTCTGAGGGAGCAGTAGTAACCTGGAGAGCACAGGGACAACTCTGCTGTCCCATGTTGTCTCCCTGTGGCCTCCTCAGCCGATGGCCGGCAATGGTTCAGCAGATGACTCCCAAACAGTTGTTCCCCCTTGGCAGAAGCTCTGGCTTTCAAGAGGAAAATGTCCCATCGTTTGGACAGCATTTTCAGGTTGTCTGCAAGCCAAGTCCTCCTAACTGCCTCCTTGTCACCTCCCTAGGGCTACCTGATCACAAACAGGGAGATCGTCTCTGAGGATATTGAAGACTTTGAGTTTACTCCCAAGCCGGAGTATGAGGGTCCATTTTGTGTCTTTAACGAACCAGATGAAGTAAGTCAGTTCTGCCCAGCAGACTTTTTACCTGCCTGGGGCTCTTGTTGGCCAAAGAGAGCTAATCGCTTGGTAGGCTGCCTCGCTGGGGAACGTGATGGGTCTGGCAGGGCTGGTCATGCTTTCATTTCTTGGTAATAAGGGTAAGAGAGATCAGGTTGGGGCTAGGTGGGGAGAAGAGGGGAAGGGTGGAGTAAACTGTATGGTATCCACCACCTCTCTGTGGAGGAGATGAAGTTACTTTACATATGTATCTTTTTGACTCTTCTGTTTCATCCTAGGCTCATTTAATCCAGAGGTGGTTTGAACATGTCCAGGAGACCAAACCCACTATCATTGTCACGTACAATGGAGACTTCTTTGACTGGTAAGATCAGGAGTGAAAACTAAGCTGGCAAGGTGTAACCTGAGCTGTGGGGCAGGGCCAGGTACCAGCCTCGACGTCCCTCCACAGCTCAGACAGCGGTGATTGATCGTGCGTGATCCATGCCGACTGTCTGGCCAGTCTGAGCGCCTCACCAAATCCTGTGGTCGTTGGCTTGGAAGTATGAGCTTCTGTAGAGTCCCATCCGCTTGGCTGAGCTGCTTTAAACCCTTGTCAATGTGGCAATGTTGGTGTATGGGTGAGCCCAGTCGTGGGAGAGCAGGGAGAGGGTCAAAAGACACCTGGAGGATATCGGGGAGAGGGGCGCAGGCAAGCCTTTGGGAAGCAAGGAGAGAGGGACCTTGTGCCTCCACCTCCTGGTGCAGGATGTAAGCAAGCAGCTTTGCCTCTTGGGTCATGCTGCAATTCTGTCCTGCAGGAAGTTTTCCCCGTGGCCAGATATCACACACAAATCTCAAGAAAAATTCTTTAGGTAGTTTGTAACAAAGCAGTTGTGAAACCATTGTTGGAGAGGAAGGGAAATGGCTGTTCTGTTCCTTCTCTTCACGTTGCCTCTTTCCCCAGGCCCTTCGTGGAAGCAAGAGCAGCAGCTCATGGAATTAATATGTATCAGGAAATTGGGTTTCAGAAGGACAGCCAGGGAGAGTACAAAGCATCCCAGTGCATCCACATGGACTGTCTAAGGTACCAAATGCTGCCCCTCTACCACATAACTGTGTCTTTATCTCTTGAATTTATATAAAATACCTACAGTTGTATTTGAAAACTGTCCTCCTTCTGACTGTTGCAAGCTTTCATGTGTTGCACCTCCCTAGGCTGGCGTGATAGTCCATTTCTTTGACTGTGCTGCTGCATACCACAGAAGCTGCCAAGCCTTCCCTGTGAAGGGCTATCAGGGCTGTCTCTCTCCCTGCAGCCTGCTGGTCATTGTCCTTGGGTGTTTGAGGTCTGATCTGGGGGAGCGGAGAAAGGGTGGGATAAGATCAGGCCATTGGAGTGGGGAAGGGACCATGTCCTAGCCCAACAGCCTCCTGGCACAGCCAGAAGAGGAAAGGACACATTGTGCATGCATGGGAGAGAGGGAGAAGTTGGGGTTTTTATGTGGGTTTCCTCCACTGGAGCAGTATCTGGACTTTGGAGAGTGGCTGGCTGTCCTTGCAGTCCTGGTGGTGTCTCCTCCAGTGGTTAAAAGTTTATCTTAAAGACACTGAGGGAGTTGGAAGGTGGTAATTCTGAGCAGTGGTGATGGTATGGATAGTGGGGTTTGTCCTGGTTGGGATTTAAGTGCATTGGTAGAGATGCAGGGTATCTAAAGCTGGGCAGCCTCTTACACCACTGCGCTTGGATGCTCGGCTCTCGGCTGTCCTTGGTGAGAGGTCCCCTTTGCAATCGAGGTCCCGTTTGCAAGCCTGAGCCCCCTTTTGAAGGGCAGGGCTGGTTTCTCTGCACAAACTGGCATTTTCATGACTCTGTCCAGGTGGGTGAAGAGAGACAGTTACCTCCCAGTGGGAAGTCACAACCTGAAAGCAGCAGCTAAAGCAAAACTGGGTTACGATCCAGTGGAGCTGGACCCTGAAGAGATGTGCCGGATGGCTACAGAGGAGCCTCAGGTATTCCCTCCCTGTGCTGTTTCTCCTCTGAGCAATTGGAAAACAAACCTAGAGCAGCTGCAATATGATTGAATTGTTACAAATGGTTTTGCTTAATGCAGTGGGTTTTGAGAAATTAACTCAATCTGTCTCCCCAGATTGCTGATGCCTTAGAAGCACTTTGAGCTTGCAGGGAGAAGGAACAGGATTTCTTTGAGGTGGTTCTAGTACTGGCGTTGCACTGTGTATTTTCCGTATTTACTGACATGAATGCGAGGTGGCAGGCACCACCTAGAGCAGAAACACCACGAAGAGGGTGGTGGAGGGACAAGAAATAGCCTTAGTGCTCCAGGTGTCGCGGGCAGGGGATTTCTGCTGAAGCCCTGGAGCAGCCTCCCGATTCCCAAACGGGGCGGCATCTGTGCCATGAGCTCATCCTCCCCATTTCTTCTCATTCAAAGCTGACATATTGCTGTGTAATTAGAGCTAGAGCAGGATGTCCTCGGAAGCGAACAGACTATTCTTTACAACCTAGGATATGGAGAAATACACCTTTCCCTTCTTCCTGCTGATACGAGCGTGTCCAGCAGGAAGCAATGAAAGATTATTGTCATTGAGCGGCTTTATCACACGTGGTTGGGATTAATCTGCCTCTCACCCTTCCCCGACAGACCCTGGCCACCTATTCAGTGTCCGACGCAGTTGCTACCTATTACATGTATATGAAGTACGTGCATCCTTTCATTTTCGCCTTGTGCACCATCATTCCCATGGAGCCTGATGAGGTGGGTGCACTCCTGAAATGATGATTTCTTTGCTGGGCGATGAGCCACATCTCCCACGCTGCAGAGACGCTCTGGCCATGGACCTGATTCCCACTGCCCAGGCACTTTCCCATCCATGTCAGGGAGGGAGGGAGGGTGGATTTGGAGGCTACTCCTTTCTCTCCACAGCCCTGGGGTGTTTTGAGACAGGTGCCTAAGAACAAGAGACCTGAGGGTTGGCAGTACAGGGCTGGAGCAAGAAAGAATGGCTGATGCTCCATGCTCAGCCAAGGTTACTTGCAGTCGTGGTCAAGCAAAGCTGGATCTCCTGACGGCTGTTGTCAGCTGTAGGGAGGATGGTTAGGAAGCTCTGTGCTAAGCATGTAAGAAATGTCCCTCTGTCTCCACCTGGTTTAGCTTACAAAGGCGCTTGACAGTGGAGTAGTGTCAGGAGATGATGGCAGCAGAGGTCTGGAGGTCTTTGCACTGTCCATAGCCTGCTCTCCTCCCAGCCAACACGAAGGAGTTGGTGCTGGTTTCTCACTTGCTCCCATCATCCTTGCCGTGGGCTGCAGCACCGCCTGCTGCGTGGTCGCACGTGTGTCACCAGATGAAGCCGTGTGGCTCACTGATGTGGCTGTAAGGCCAGTCTGGTCCCACCAGCACTGGTACAGCTCTTCTTGCTGAATCACAGGATGGTTTGGGTTGGAAGGGACCTTCAAAGATCATCTAGTCCAACCCTCCCTGCTGTGGGCAAGGACATCTTTCACTAGATCGGGTTGCTCAAAGCTGCATCCAACCTGACCATGAACACTTCCAAGGATGGGGCATCCACAGCTTCTCTGGGCAACCTGTTCCAGTGTCTCACCACCCTCATAGTAAAGAATTTCTTCCTTATATCTAATCTCTAAACTCTTTTTGAGTTTAAAACCAGCTTTGATGTCTCTCCTGCAGGTGTTAAGAAAAGGATCTGGGACACTGTGCGAGGCGCTGCTGATGGTTCAGGCCTATCACGCCAACATCATCTTCCCCAACAAGCAGGAGCAGGAATTCAACAAACTTACGGAAGATGGCCATGTGCTGGACTCGGAGACGTATGTGGGAGGCCACGTGGAAGCGCTGGAATCTGGGGTCTTCCGCAGTGACATTCCCTGCCGCTTCAAAATGGTAAGGGCCCATGCAGCCAACCCCTGTCCTCGCGGAGCATGGTGGTGAGGAATAACCCTCTGCTGGTGTTAACATCTCCTGTCTGTCCCTGGTGGGCTTGGGCAGTACCTGTCATACTTCAGGAGACCTTGAGCACCTGGAGCTGCATGGAGCTGGGCTGGGAAGGGATGGGAGGAGACCTTCAAGTGGCCATCTGTGCTTCACTGGGAGAGCAAGTGTCATATGTATCACATACTGGAAGCAAGCCGGACCTTGTTGACAGCAAGGGAGGGTGGTGAAGTGGGGTTTTGGGGTCGGTTTTGAGCCAGTGGTTCTTGAAAGATATGCCTCTGTCCCCTTGGGGTCCTGTCCTCCCTCTGTCCTTCTCCCACCCAGACTAAGCTTCTTCTGAACCCTTCCTGGGTGTCTTTCACCTGTTTCTGGTTCATGCTGCTATCTCCATCACCTCCCCCTTGCCCTGCTTCACACCTGCATTGTGCTCATGGACTCTTAAGTTTTCAGAGGCGGCTTCACTCTGCCGTGCGATGCATCGCACTTAGTGCGGGACATTTTGGTGGATATCATCTAGTGAATGATCATGGGGGAGCACGCACTGGGTGTATAAAAGGATCTGGACTAAGTCTGAATCTTTGGACCCTTGCACCAGCCAGCATGCGACCATGAAAGGTGCTGCGCTACCAAACACAAATGCAACCGGCTGCTCGTTGGCTACCCTTGTCTCTCCCCTTTGTTGCTTTTTTTTTTTTTGGCCTGGTGTCAGTGGTCTAGACCCTGCCCATGCCTCAATATGCTGCCCTACACTGCAGGGCTGTGCTTGGAGCTCCCCAAGTCCGGCAGGGACACGGGCAGCAGGGCAGGAGCTGCCAGCCTGCAGCCGGGGACAGCTGCCCGCGGTCTCAGTGCTGTCCCCACGCCCCTGCAGAATCCTGCTGCCTTTGACTTCCTGGTGCAGCACGTGGAGAAGACGCTGCGGCACGCCATCGAGGAGGAGGAGGGTTTGCCATTGGATCAAGTCACCAACTTCCAGGAGGTACGTCGCCCGCGGCACGGCTGGGCTTGGCAGGGAGGGCTGAGCTGCCAGGCTGGGGCTGCAGCTTTAAAGTGCCTGTTTAGGTTCATTTTATGCTCTATGGAGAAAGACCAAGAAGCCCATCTATGGGCACCTGCAGAGTATACAGTGTTGAGGGACGTTATAAGCAGCCGCTGCCTCCAGCAGCCCCAGCCAGGACCCCCCTGCTTAGCCGCTGGAGCTCAGCCTGGGGATCTGGGGTCCCTGCCCCAGCTGAGGGATGCGGTTCCTGCTTTCCCCTTTGCAGGTTCAACCAGGAGCAAAGCTCTGAGAGAGCTGGGGAGGGATTTAGTGAGAAGACAGACCCCTCAGATATCCCAAATACTCATGTTCCTCTTGTTCCCTGCTTCTTATCGGCTACAAAGTGCAGGTCGCCCCTCTCCAAAGCCGAGTCTGGAGTTTCTTGGAGGGCATCATCAGTTAGTGACTGGGGACTTCTGGTCTTTGCTGTTGTCTCCATTAACCCATTTGCACTGAAAAGGTCCTTGATTGAGTAACCTTTAGGAAGTAGCTGCCCTCACCTTCCACGTACCCCTAAAGATAAAGCCTACCTTGGAGGTCCAAAACAAAACCTAAAGTACCAGTGGTCGAGGAGTCCCTGATGCTGCTCCTTTGGTCCTTTAAATCCTTCCCCAGAGTCAGTGGCAGGTGTCCCTGTGCAGGAATAAAGGACCAAATTCAACAAGTATTTGACTCATTAACTCCTTCCTGGCTGAGTTTCGCTTCTTTTTGTCTTGCCACAGGTTTGTGATGAAATCAAGGTCAAACTGAATTCCCTGAAGGATGTTCCGAACAGAATTGAGTGTCCCCTTATCTACCATCTAGACGTGGGGGCCATGTACCCCAACATCATTCTGACCAACAGGTTGCAGGTGGGTAACATCAACCTTGTCTCTCCTAATTTGTCTTTCAGATGACCTTGGTGGTCCCTCTGGTTGGATCCCTTTAACAGCAAGGGCTGAACTTTCTGCTCAGGGCAGGGGGATCAGATAAGGCTGGGTGTGAAATTCAGTCAAGCTGCCATGGATGCCAGGTCTGCAGAGGTTGAGCTACAACTTTAGCTAGGACTCTTCCCCAAAAAACAGCTATTGTTTTTGCGGGTTTTGTGTTCCCGAAAGGCTCTGGCAAGGAGAACTCACTGAGTACCGTCTCTGATGTTCACACCTATGCTCTTCTGCCACCCAGCACCTGTTCTGGCATGAGTCGTCGTTTGGAGAGCTGTCCCCTCTAACACCTGTGTGTCTCTTACTTGCGTCCAGCCCTCAGCCATGGTGGATGAGGCCACGTGTGCTGCCTGTGACTTCAACAAGCCGGGTGCCAACTGTCAGCGCCGGATGACTTGGCAGTGGAGAGGGGAGTTCAGTAAGTACAGTAAGGACCGTGCGGTCCAACCCACAGAGGTGGAGACGAATTCCTGCTTCTCCCCTGGGAAACTGACAGCTGCCCTCCTCCGCAGTGCCTGCCAGCCGCAGCGAGTACCACCGCATCCAGCAGCAGCTGGAGTCGGAGAAGTTCCCTCCCCTGTCCCCCGAGGGAGCACCCCGTGCCTTCCACGAGCTCTCCCGGGAAGAACAGGCCAAGTACGAGAAAAAGCGGCTGGCAGGTAAAAAAAAAATAAAAATCAACATCACGATCTGGAGCGGTGTTTTGCAACCTAGACTGTGAGCGGTGCTCACCATTAATTACCTCTTTTACGGCTGTGGGGTTAGTTCAGACTGGGTCTGGTCTCAGACCGTGCTTTGGCAGACCTTCTCCAGGATCCCAGCAGGCTCCTGTGTGCTTCCCAAAGAGGGGCCAGGCATCGGTGCCTGTGTCAGTGTTTCTCCTTGTGTCTGTTGAGAGCCATGGATTTGAGCTGAAACATGAATGGCTCCATTTTTTGGAAGGCTGCTAATTAAAGCCTGTCAATGAAAGGGAAACATAATGTTATCCCATCACCTGGAGTGATGCTGTTCAGTCCAGCTGGCTGGGGGCAGAGCCTGGGTTTGTGGATGGGCTATACGTGCATCACGATGAGTTTATTTCCCCCACCTGTCCCTGCATCTCCATAACGAGGTGCTGCTTCTCTCCGTGCTGGTATCTTCCTTCCCCTCCCTTTGCAGCAGGACTGTCTCCCCGCTCACCCGTGCCTGATGCTTAGATGTCTCCCTGTCCATACCGTGCCCATCCCTCTGTCCGTAGTGGGGCACCCATCCCTGAGAAGCTCCCTCTGCTTGTTCCCTTGACTAGATTACTGCCGCAAGGCGTACAAGAAGATCCACGTCACCAAGGTGGAGGAACGAGTCACCACCATCTGCCAGCGAGAGAACTCTTTCTATGTGGACACGGTGCGAGCTTTCAGGGACCGCCGCTACGAGTTCAAGGGGCTGCACAAGGTACCGAGCTCAGCTTCTGGTTTAACTTGTCTTGCCAAGGCTGGGGACCTCTCGTCTCTCACTGAAAATCCGAGCCCTAAAGGATTGCTCTATTCAGCCTTTGTATTCGAGAAGGACGTGGTGGAGCTCCTGACAGCTGTGGCTTCTCGCTGCCAAACCTTGAACGGCTGCTGCCACGGCATTTACTACCTCTGTGGTGCTGTTGGAAACAAAGCTGCGTCTCCAGTTTTCACTGAGTTTAGCAAATCCTCAGCTAGTCTCTGCTCTGATATATCTGATCTGGCCGGGTTCAGTCTGGGGCATTCTTCCTACATGGAGAAAAGAGACAAGCTGAGAAGCAAGGTCTAGACCTCGGGTTAAGGAACGGTTGATTCCAGGAGGACACTCTAGTTCTCTGCTGGTTGAGGTTTGTGCTAGAGGAGACCAGGGCATGTTATTCTTGGAGTGTGTTGAAGGCAATGATGAGGCCCTGGGACTCTACCTCTGGTGGAGTTAATTAATGAGCCGTTTGCTTTGCGGTTACTCCCAGCTGCCTCTTCTGCCATGAATCACAGAGCTGGCCAAGAGGCTTTTTCTACACAGGTGGTTCTGCTGTTTAGCCAGACATCATCAATTGCTGCAGGCAGTGTATTTGGTTCTGGCCTGCGCACATGTGGTGCAGCACAGCTGATGCAGGTGGGCAGCGCTGCCAGCGCTGGTTGAATTCTGATCGTCAGCATCAGTTACGGTTGGTGCTGCAGGTCCCTCCTACCATGTGGCCAAGTGCCTCTGGCCAACTCCTCCTCTGCTGCAAAAGAAAAAGGAATGTTTAGCTCATGCTACTGATCTTTGGCAAAGATACTGTTCTAGAGTTGTAATGCTATACTGGGACTGAGGAGGAACCAGTTGGATACCACCAGTAGTGATGTGTGGGATCGTCCTGACTCTGCCTGTGGCTTGCAGGTGTGGAAGAAGAAGCTATCAGCAGCAGTGGAGACAGGAGACGCCTCTGAAGTGAAGCGCTGCAAGAACATGGAAATCCTGTATGACTCCCTGCAGCTGGCCCACAAGTGCATCCTCAACTCTTTCTACGGCTACGTCATGCGGAAAGGGTGAGTCTCCCCACTGGGTGATGCTGGGGTCCTCCAGAGAGGACCCTTGGAAACCAGGATTGTCCTAGGGAGGCTGTCACTTGCTTCACCTGCTTCTGAAGCACCAGGATGAAGGTGGGTGCTTCCTGTAACACTCTCCTCTTACTTCTACCAATGACTTCTCATCCTGGAGACTCCTGCCAGACATTAAGTGTTGGGCATAAGTGATGGGAATCTTGTCTGTTTGTGGGTTTCCAGCTTTTCTGAAGCATCATAACTAGGGCAAGGAGAACAATCTACCGAGGGCCAGTGTTGATGTGTTTCTTGCCCTTTCCATAGCTGGGTTTGGGAGGGAGCACTTCATGCTCTTCACTTTGACTCCCCACTCACAGAGCTCGCTGGTACTCCATGGAAATGGCTGGTATCGTCTGCTTCACGGGAGCGAATATCATCACCCAGGCCAGAGAACTGATCGAGCAGATTGGGTGAGTATGTGCTGAGCTGGGGAAGAAAGGTCCGTCTGCATCTGGGACAGATGTGGGAGTACATTAAACACCTGAGCTTTCAGCAGTTCATGTTGAAGATTCAGATTTCTGACACTGCTCTGGTTATTCTGTTGTATTACGAGGGTTTGCTTTGCAGAAGGGACCAGAGAGTGAATGCAACAGGCTGCCTCTGCCTATATGGGGGACATAAAGCTGATCATCACCTATCATCCACTCTCCTCCTGACAGCGACCTTTCTTCCTTCCTTACTTCCTTAGGAGACCTCTGGAACTGGATACCGATGGGATTTGGTGTGTCCTCCCCAACAGCTTCCCGGAGAACTTTGTCATCAAGTCAACCAATGCCAAGAAGCCGAAGGTGACAATCTCCTACCCAGGTGCTATGCTGAACATCCTGGTGAAGGTGAGTCTTGCACCCATCCAGGCCAGCTCTGCAGTCTGGGAAAAAGGAGGTGGAGGACTGACAAGGGAGGAGGCCCTCTTTTCCATCTCTGCTCCCCATGTAGCGCGCGGGATGTTGGGGCCGATGGCCCTGCTTGCTGCACAGCTGCTCTCTGCCCTGGAGAGCATCTGAGTGGAGGGAGAGGCTCCGATATCCCTGCAGCGGAGAGGGTGGTGTGTAAGAGGCCAGGGTTGGTGCGTGCTCACCTGTGCAGGCTGGGAGTCCAGACTAGAGCAAGGTCCAAACCCATCCCCTGCTTGCTCCAGCTTCTGTAAGACAAAAGAATATAATTTTAGGGTCCAAAGCATTTTTCTTCTCAACAGGCAAGTCAGATGTTTTGATGTTTGAGCCCTGAATTGTGCTGTAGCTTTCAGAGGGGTGCTCAGTGATCCCTTTGGGCAGGGTATGCCCGAGGGGCACCTCCTGGTGTAACCAGCCCAGCTGTTGAGTGAAGCTGTTCTCCTGGGGCTGTGCCTGTAGGAAGGCTTCACGAATGATCAGTACCAGGAACTGCAGGACCCAGCCTCTCTCACCTACATCACACGCTCAGAGAACAGCATCTTTTTTGAAGTGGATGGACCATACCTGGCCATGATCCTCCCAGCTTCCAAGGAGGAGGGCAAGAAGCTGAAGAAAAGGTGAGGTTTCAAAGCTTGAAATACTATCACTTCCCCCAGGTAACAGATTGAGGGTCTCTTTCCCTTCGTGCATGCGGGGCACGTTGGTCCTTACCCCTGGAGCTGGTGGCACGCTTGATTCGCTGGCTTTAAATGGCAAGTTCCTTACACCAGATCATCTTTGAATCCAGCTATGCACTTGCCTCCAGTGCTATACTATGGCAATAAATTTTAGAAGATAACAGCAAAACATTTCTCCAACTTGGTGACCAGGCACAATCTCCCTGTTTGGCTCTGAGGTGTGCAGGAGAACTTTGACTTTCCTTCTGAGGACTTCTAATACTGCTTATATTCAACCTAATCTGTTTAAACTCACCAGTTCCTGCCTTCCCATCTCTCAGGAGTTCACAGACCTCCAGTAACGCGTCTCCTAGATGTTTCCCTTTCCTTCTCCATCTGGAAGAAGGAACAGCTCCTGCCACTACTGTCACATTATAGGATAGTTGTACTCAAACTTTGCTGATTTCTCTGCAGCCTCCTAAATAGGAACACGAGCTAGAGCAGTAGCAACCACTAGCTAGAGGGGTGCCCACAGACCTGGGTCTGGCTCCAAGAAATGCTGTCGCTGCCCTCCAGCACCCTCTGGCCTTAGAGCTCTATCCTTCTTTGTGCTTAATACCCCATTGGACGAGCTCCAGCGCCCACCGTCTCCTGTCAGTGCCTTTCTGCAAGGGGTAAGCCCCTGCCACAGGAGTCGAGGTGATGCCAAGCACTGAGCGGGCTCTGCTCATAGGACTCTTATCTCAGGGCCTCTTGGTTTCTTGTAGTTTGGGGATGTTAGCAAGTGCATTTATTTCTTGGTCACTCTCTAACTGAAACAGCCTGGAGGTGGCTGGCAGGCACCATTGTCAGTGGAGGAAGAGAAGGCTGTGCCCACAGGTCAGGTGGGAGAAGGGCTGGCCAAGTGATGTAGGTTTGAGTATCCCCTCTCTTCTCTTAGCTGATGTTCCCATAAGGTTTTTCTTGAGACATACAAATAATTGGCAGGGCTGTGAAATGCAAAAAAATGCAAGAGAAAAGGAGAGAGGGAGGAGTGTTCCTATAGTCGTGCCATGGCTACGTCCAGTTTCCTCTGAACCCCTTTGCCAGCATCTGAGCTGACAAAGTTTCTCTAAACCTCTTCCTAATATCCTCCTCCATTTCCCCACCTGGGCTCTCACCTCCCACCTTTTACTTGTGTGCAATTAAGATCATTCTCCCAATCGGTATGGATGAGCCAGGGCATGAGCTGACATGCTTTTGCAGACCAAGTTGAAATGGTTGGTAGAGCAGCTATAGATATTCCAAGATCATCCTAGTGCCGAGCACCGCGGCTCCGTTGAACATGCTGGATGGCGGCATGGTGGCACAGGGAGAAGCGTGCTGGCAGGAGGGACACCAGCGGGATCCTGGAGGACGTGTCCCTTGGCGTAGGCCAGGTTTTGCCCACGCTGTGTCTCCTAGGTACGCGGTATTCAATGAGGACGGGTCCCTGGCCGAGCTGAAGGGATTTGAGGTGAAGCGCCGGGGAGAGCTGCAGCTGGTGAAGATATTCCAGTCTTCTGTATTTGAAGCCTTTCTGAAAGGCAGCACCCTGGAGGAGGTCTATGCTTCTGTGGCCAAGGTGGCCGATTACTGGCTGGATGTGCTCTACAGCAAGGTAAGGGCAGCTCAGCATGTCTGTGCTCCCGAGGTGGAGCCGGAGAAGAAGTGTCAGAGCTGGTCGGGCACTGTGGGGAGGGTGGACTTGGCTTGCACAGAGTAGGTGGTCCCCTGTGCCTCTGATGGTCACTTCCATCTTATTTCTGCTGCTTTGGTTCTCTAGGGCTGCTGTTTAGTGCCTTTTAGTGCAAGGGCTCTTCATTCAGCTGTAACTGTGGGTGAGTGGTGTCCTTCTCCAGTCATCTCCTTCATCAAGCTGGTCTGGTGGCCCTCATCCCCCAAGGACGTTGGCTAAGGGCATTCGCTGAGGCAGGGAATGACAGAGCCACTTGCCTGTGGAGTGTTTTATGAGGAGCACGGAGACATCAGCTATACAATAACTGGAGAGAGCAGAGAAAATGGAAGAAACTGGGGGGTGAGAGGGACCGAGAGCCTGGCTGGGTCCTTCCATTTTGCAGTGACCTTGTACAACAAGTTCTTGGTGAGCCCAGCTACTTTGTGTGCGCAA
This sequence comes from Aptenodytes patagonicus, assembly GCF_965638725.1. Classification (NCBI taxonomy): domain Eukaryota; kingdom Metazoa; phylum Chordata; class Aves; order Sphenisciformes; family Spheniscidae; genus Aptenodytes; species Aptenodytes patagonicus. The sequence continues at coordinate 17,085,465 of NC_134963.1, forward strand.
CACAAAGCGGTGCTGCCACAGCCCAGCCACTGCATAAGCCGATGCAAGCCTCAAACCCACGCTCTCTCTTTTCAGTAGGTCACGTTGGCAGCTGCAACAGGGTGCAATTCCCAGGCTCCCTGTAAAGAGCCCCACCAATGGGGTTGTAGGTGCTCCCCATATCTGACAGCAGCAAGGTTTGATCATTAGGTTCTTGCTAGCTTTGGGTTTTTTTCCTCCCTTTCAGGCTGCCAACATGCCTGATTCGGAGCTGTTTGAGCTGATCTCGGAGAACCGGTCCATGTCACGCAAGCTGGAGGACTATGGGGAGCAGAAGTCCACCTCCATCAGCACTGCCAAGCGCCTGGCAGAGTTCCTGGGAGACCAGATGGTGAAGGATGCAGGGCTGAGCTGCCGGTTCATCATTTCCAAGAAACCAGAAGGGTCTCCGGTCACCGAGAGGTAACCCCATCTTGTGGGGCCAGGGCTTTTGACAGTGTGGGGGCAACCAAGAGGGGAAGGACGGGGCAGCAGGAGGTGCGTGAGCTGGTGTGGTGTGGCCAAGTGATAACCTGCCTGCTGGCTCAGACCGTGAGCAAGACTAGCGATGCGTAACGCCGTACAACCACTGCATGGTGGCCTCACAAGGGTGCGACGAGAAGCCTGGAGGGTCTCTGCAGGCTGGGAGAGGGGATCGTGTGCTGCCAGGACCTTGCTCTGGGTGGGTAATAAGTGCTTCCCTGCCTTCCCCAGGGCCATCCCCCTCGCCATCTTCCAAGCCGAGCCCAGCGTGCGCAAACACTACCTCCGAAAATGGCTGAAGAGCCCCTCGCTGCAGGACTTCAACATCCACGCGGTGAGTGGGGCATTCCTACGGGTGGCCCTGGCTCCAGAAGAAGGGCTCATCCCTTCAGAGGCGCGGCCTGGGCAGCGGCTACTGGCGCTCGCAAAGTGGGGTGCTGGGGGTGGGGGTCCCGGGGAGACGCTTGATCCTACGTCTGGTGGCCTTCTGCTCAGCTTTCTTCGCTACCCGCTGCTCTGCCCTCTTCACAGATCCTGGACTGGGACTACTACATCGAGAGACTGGGCAGCACCATCCAGAAAATCATCACCATTCCCGCAGCCCTGCAGCAGGTACGGGGCGGTGGAGGGGCAAGAGGAGGGCTTTGGTTGGGGGTCTCGGTGTGATTTGGAGATGCTCTCCAGGTAAAGAACCCGGTGCCACGGGTCCGGCACCCAGACTGGCTCCACAAGAAACTCCTGGAGAAGAATGATGTGTACAAACAGAAAAAAATCAATGAGCTCTTCACTTCGGAAGGCAAGAGACAGGTAAAGAGGGTGAGGGAAAGGTGCTGGCTGCGCTGGTGGGGCTCCTCTCCTGCAACCCATGTCCTCCTGCTCTCCTTGCTCCCTCAGGTCCTCACCAACCAGCCCCCAGTGGGGACGCCCAGCTCACAGATTGGTGACATAGAGGACTTTGGGGCTACCAAGACCCTTCAGCCACTGGTTCCCATCGCAAATAAGAGGAAGCGAGTCCCTGCAGCAGAGGAAAGCCAACAGATGTCCCAGTACCTGGAGCTATCCCAGTCCTGGCGAGAGATCCTGGGTCCACCTCCACCCCTGGGGACCACCAAGGTAGGTGAACCAGACTGGGCAGGACATGCCCTGGGGTTGTGCTCGTCCACCCAAGCAGCTTGGGTGCTGCCAGGAGCGAGCTGTGGGTCTTCTGAAACCCTCTGCATGCCTATGGCTCAGGGCTACCAGGAGAAATATAACCAGGAGATGGAGAAAATATAACCACTGATGGAGAAAAGGGGGCAGTGGTGGCTTCACAGCTGGGGCAGGAACGTGATGTGGGGCTGGGGGATGGAGGGCTTGGCTGTATGGCGCGGTGTTGGGGGGCTGGGAAGCCTGTGCTGGTTTCTGGCTCACGCACTCATGCGTGCTGTCACCCCACTCAGGAAGAGCGGCTGGTCTGGCTGCGCTACCACCAGAAGAAGTGGGAGCTGCAGGCTCGGCAGCGGCGGGAGCGGCAGAAGAGGCGGCGTCTGGAGGACGGTGGGGTGACAGCAGGTGGAGGAGTGGTCCGCGATGCCCTCTCCAAAGGGCTGAGCAGCTACCTGCGCAGGACAGCGCGCAGCATCCTGGACTTGCCCTGGCAGATCGTGCAGGTACCAGGGAGGGGACCTGCGACGGAGGGCAGCCTGGGGCGTAAGCCTCGCATTTACACTATCTGTGGTCAACTGGTGAAGTTCAGGGACCGCTGACCCCAATGCCACTCTGGTGTTAACCCTGGGGAGGCCAGGTGGGGCTGCAAAGCCTCAGGCTCACACACATCTGTATGGAAACAGGAGCCCACATGGTCATTCTTGGTGGTGAATCTGGGATGTGCGTGTAGATCTGCCAGTGGGGCAGCTCCAGTTCAGCCCATGGGCAGCACTGTGCAGTAGTCACAGAACCACAGAAACACCAGCTGAGGTTGGAGGCAGCTCTGGGGTCCATTTGGTCCAACCCCCTGGCTCAAGCAGGGCCACCCAGAGCCAGCTGCCCAGGACAGTGTCCAGATGGCTTTTGAGTATGTCCAAGGTGGGAGAGTCCACAACTTCCCTGGGCAACCTGTGCCAGGGCTCGGTCACCCTCACAGGGAAAAAGTGTTTTGTGACGTGCAGAGGGAACCTCCTGTGTTCCAGTTTGAACCCACAGCCTCTGGTCCTGCCACTGGGCACCACTGGGAAGAGCCAGGCTCCGTCCTTTTTACGCTTCCCTTCAGATATTTATATAAATTGATGAGATCCCCCTGAGCTTCCTTGGCTCCAGGCTGGACAGTCCCAGCTCTCGCAGCCTTTCCTCATATGAAAAGTGCTCCCGTCCCTTCTTCATCCTTGTGGCCCTTCGTTGGACTCTCTGGTACGTCCCTGTCTCTCCTGTACTGGGGAGCCCAGCACTGGGCACAGTGTGCCTGTGTTGGACACAGGATTCCAGTGATGCCTGCAAGCAGCCAACGTACAAATGCAGAGGTGGGGCGGTGCCATCCACGCGATTTCACAAATCCTCATTACACATGGCCATCTGAGCCCAGCCCCTTGTCACCCACTTCATCTTCCAGAAAGGCCTTCAGAGCTGCAGGCAGCCCTTGTGCAAGCACGAGCTTGAGATGGGACGGCTGGTCCAGGACATCAGAGTGGCTTGGCTGACACCAAGGGTCAGCTTGAGTTGGTTGGCCAGCCTTAGCCAGAGTTTTCTCCATGGTGCCCTGGGACAGTAGCAGGACATGGGGACTCCAGCGCAGGGAGTGATGACTCTTCAAGCCCCCTGCTCTCTTTGTGGCCACCAACCGGCCATATAGATCCACAAAGTGCTCCACAGCTTAGACGTAAGCACTGATAACGTGTTGGATCTCCCTGCTAACGCTAACTTTGTATGCCCATGTCCTGCAGATCGCCGAGACCAGCCAGCCTGGGCTGTTCAGGCTGTGGGCGGTGATCGGGAGCGACCTGCACTGCATCAGGCTGAGCATCCCCCGGGTCTTCTACGTCAACCAGCGCGTCCCAAAGCCGGAGGAGGGAGCAGCCTACAGGAAGGTGAGGACCTGACCCTTCTGGAAGGAGAAACAGCCGCTTGCATTGAGATAAGGCGCTTCACCTCCGCTGCAGCAGATATTACAAACATCTGCCTTCCAGGGCCTCGCTCTCCCACTCCACGGACGAACCTCATCCAGTCCCCGGTCCCTCTGCTAACCCCAGCCTGCCCAGAAAGCAGGTTCTCTGTTATGGGAATTTGTAATGTGCATGAGCATAAACCACTCATTTCCTTAGGAGAGAGGAGCACCGGGAGCTGGGCTGGCTCAGACCCCAGCTCCTTGCAGCCCTTAGAAGTGCCCCGGCTCCTGGCAGCGGTGCCTCGTGTTGGGATGTGCCCCGCTAAGCGTGTCCCTTGCCTCCGCAGGTGAACAGGATCCTGCCCCGCTCAAACTTAGTTTACAACCTGTATGAATACTCGGTCCCTGAAGACATGTACCAAGAGCACATCAATGAAATCAACGCGGACCTCTCTGCTCCAGACATCGAGGGAGTGTATGAGACGCAGGTAACTCCTCCGGTGCTCGTTTTTAAGGATTGCTGAGTGGTAGCTCGTTAGTCTTGAGTGCCAGTGGCACAGGAGGGTACCTGGCACTTAAAAATTCAGCAACTTGGTGAGACACCAAAAATCAAAGAGAGTACGGGGGCACAGCAGAGTACCGGGGAATATACCCGCGTTCATACGGGCAGAGATACTGAGTATCAGCATGTGGTTTAAGGCATGTCAAGGAAAGGGGGTTTGGTTTATTTGGAGTTAGGAAACTTTGGGGAAAGAAGGCATTTAAGCAGAAAGGGTGATCTTCTAAACCAAACCAGAACCAGCCTGATGGTGTTTGAACCAGAAAAGATAAGGGGTATTGAGAGTAAAGATGGGGGAAAACCCAACACATGTGGAGTCATACATAGGTCTGGGTGCTCTGTCCTCTAAAACAAGGTTATAAAAGCTTTAGAAAGAAGACTAGGATACAACTTGAAAGCTCAGGAAGAGCAAGAACAACCTAAACAAAGTTCAGTACAAAGCAATCAAGCCAAAATTATATTTACCAGTGCTATTAATGCTGAAAGCCTGAAAATGAAGATGGGAAACTGGGATGCCTGCTTCTAATGAGGACACTGGTTTGTTCAGCATCTCAAAACCTGGTGACAGGAATTTAATCAAGAAGACATTGTAGTGTCAGGACCTGACCTACATGGAAGTGGCAGAGTAGGTTGCACCATTGTAATAGTGGAGCTGTATGTTAAAGAAAGCATAAAGGCATGTGAATTTGCTACTAAAATGCAATGTAGAATTATTATGGATGAACAGTCTTTGCCTAAGTAGGACAAGCTTGGTGTGAGCAGTGGTGCCATTAGCTACAAAATGCTTTGTGAGCTGCAAAAGGCTGCAAGGGCAAAAAGAGCATCATAAAGTTGGGAGACTTCAGCTACTGAAGTTATTGGTATAGCCTGGAAAGTGTTACAGTGGGGCATGATGAAAGAAACCATTTTCAGTCACCTTAAATTTCTGCTTGTAGAAAATTTGGATAAAGGTCCCACAAGGCAAGGCACAACTCTTAGTTTAAGTAAGCAGCACCCAAAACTTATCTGAAATTACTCTGCCAAAGTGACTAGCACGTACGCAAATTCATCATATCTGTAGGAGATCTTCCGGTAGCAAACCTGAGTCCTCTCCACTACCATAGTGTTTAATAAGTGGGACTAGGCAAAATCAAGAAGCAGCTAGCTAAGAGGAAATTAAAATTAGCAACTGAAGTAAAACAGGGGCATGGAGATGTTTTAAAGATATAAAAGGAAGTGAGATGATCAAGGGGTTGCAGCATCTGTCACGCAAGGGGAGGCTGAGCGAGCTGGGACTGTTCAGCCTGGAGGAGAAGAGGCTCGGGGGACCTTCTCCATGGGAGGAGTAAAGGAGAGGAGCCAGGCTCTTCTCAGTGGTGCCCATGGAGAGAACGGGAGGCAGCGGGCACAAACTGAAACATGGGAAATTCTGTGTAAACATCAGAAAAAACTTCTCCTGCAAGGGTGGTCGAGTGGGTTGCCCAGAGGGTTGTGGAGTTTCCATCCTCGGAGATGCAGAGAACCCAGCTGGACGCAGTCCTGGGCAAGGAAAGATCTGTCTTGATCTTTAAACATCTGCAGTGCAATTCTGAGCGTGGTCTCCAAAAGATGTAGCAGGACTAACACAGGAGAATGACGAGGAGGATGTGAGGGAGGGAACGGCTTCCTTGCAGGGATGGGACTTAGGGACACTTCAGCTTGCTAAAGAGATCTGAAAATGGCATGTACTAGGGGTCTATAAAAATCAAAACTGGCATGAGGGAAGCATGACTAGGCAAGGAATGTTTATTGCTTTTCACTGTTCTGGGACTAGGTCCCACAGCAAGTCATTCAGGAGGAGTCTTCTGCGGCGGTGGAGTTTACAGCTGTAGGGTTAATAAAATGGGGAGAATCGGTGGTGGATCTCCCACTGGGCTGATTATCTGGTGGTTCAGATGAAGCCTTTGTCTCGAGGGAGTGCCAAACCACAAGTTGCAGAGCTGCAAGATTGCCCAGATATCACTCCACAAGTCCTCCAAAGTACCTACTGCTGCCCTTGATGGTGGGATCTGGGGCTAGATAGGAACACATGTTCTAGAATTAGGAATACAGGTTCTGTGTCTCCAGCACCAGCAAGGGTGATAATACCAAACTCGTGCCGGAGGCACCTCAGGTATGTCCTACCTGTGGTTTTTAAGCCAGGTTGTTCTAGGTCTGAAACCCCTGAGAGGAGCTTGGTAGCAGAATGTTGTTCCACCACATCTCTCCCCATCATTACAGGTGCCGCTCCTCCTCCGTGCCCTGATCCACCTGGGCTGCGTGTGCATGGTCAGCAGGCAGCTTGTCAGGCACCTGGCGGGGCGAGAGGCCGAAACCTTTGACATCGAGCACCTGGAGATGCGCTCGCTGGCCCAGTTCACTTACCTGGAGCCAGGTGAGGCACCCTGGGAGAGGGGCTCGTGGGGCACCCAGGACCTGGCGCCTGCGGGTACCACTGATGCTCTGTGCTCTGTGTCCCTAGGAAGTATTCGCCACATCTACCTCTACCACAGCTCCCAGGGCAGCAAGGCGCTCTTGGGCCTCTTCATCCCCTCGCAGCGCAAAGCTGCCATCTTTGTGCTGGACAAGGTAAGGTGGGATTTTGGAGGCTGGGGGATGGGGGGTACTGGACATGAGCCGGCAATGTGCGCTCGCAGCGCCAGTCATATCCTGGGCTGCGTCCAAAGCAGCGTGGCCAGCAGGTCGAGGGAGGGGATTCTGCCCCTCTGCTCTGCTCTGGGGATACCCCACCTGCAGCACTGCGTCCAGCTCTGGAGCCCTCAGCATGAGAAAGACACGGACCTGTTGGAGCAGGTCCAGAGGAGGGACACGAAAATGGATCAGAGGGATCACCTCTGCTATGGAGAAAGGCTGAGAGAGTTGGGGTTGTTCAGCCTGGAGAGAAGGTGGCTCTGGGGAGACCTTATTGCAGGGGGCTTATAAGAAAGATGGGGACAGACTTTTTAGCAGGGCCTGTAGCGACAGGACAAGGGGGAATGGCTTTAAAGTAAAAGAGGGTAGATTCAGACTGGATATAAGAAAGACATTTTTTACGCTGAGGGTGGTGAAACACTGGCCCAGACTGCCCAGAGAGGTGGTGGATGCCCCATCCCTGGAAACATTCCAGGTCAGGTTGGACGGGGCTCTGAGCAACCTGATCTAGTGAAAGGTGTCCCTTCCCACGGGACAGAGGGGTTGGACTAGATGGCCTTTAGGGGTCCCTTCCAACCCAAACTATTCTGATTCTATGATGGTGGTCAGGCAGCGGGAGGCTTCTCCATGCATCATGCATCCCTGCTGCATTTCAGCAGGGTTTGGTGGAAGGCATCTTGTGATGCGCGGAGGGGAGAGCCCCCCGGGACCGCACAGCCCGGGGTCCCTCTCCCCCCCAGCTCTGAGCCGGTCCCCCTTGGGCGCAGGTACGCAGCAACCAGATGCCGAATCTCACCGCCCTCTTCTCGGCGGAGCGCAGCGCACTGCTGGAAAAGGCGGGTGAAGAGCTGCTGCCCCCGGACAAGCACACCTTTGAAGTGCGTGCCGAGACTGACCCCAAGGCCGTCTACAGAGCCATCCAGCGGCTGCTGCTGGGCTACAAGGTGAGATGAAGGTGTGAGGAAGGTCCCAACAGGACCTTGTCCATGCAGGCACGTGGGAAGGGGAGGATGCTGTGGAAGGTGCTGATGCACCATTTCCAACACCGCCTGCATGTAGCTGCTGGCCCGAAGGTTAAGGGTAGAAGTGGGTGTTGTTCAAGGGCTTTGTCTTGCTTGGGGTGGCTTGCCTAGGGCAGTGCCAGCAGCGAGGCCACCTCAGTATCTCCCCCCATTCCTGCGTTCAGCTGGAGAGCTGGCTGCATGGAGGTGGGTGCTTCAGGAGTGCTGGGGTGTGCTGTCCCCACCTGGGGGACCTGCTGCGGGGATGGGGCATCTGGCACTGCCAGTTTCCTGCTGAGCAGAGGCGCTCGCTGGAGAGGTGCACCAGGATGTGTCCTCTTCTCCTTCACGCAGGACGAGCGCCGGGGCCCCACGCTGGTCGCTGTGCAATCTAACTGGGACCTGAAACGGCTGGCGAGCGGGATCCCCATCATCGAGGAGTTCCCCTTGGTCCCCATCCGGCTGGTAGATGACATCAGCTACTCGGTCCTGGACTGGCAGCGCCATGCCGCCCGCCGCATGATCCGCCACTACCTCAACCTGGACACCTGCCTCTCCCAGGCTTTCGAGATGAGCAGGTGCCTGGGGCAGCCGCATTCCCCTGGGGCTGCCGTGCCCTTGATGGGACCACGGGAGGCTGTCTCGTCCCTTGAGGGTCCAGGCAGGGGTCCTGGTCTTCTCTGCAGCTGTGCTCACCCCGATTACTGTTCACCTCTCTTGCCCCAGGTACTACCACATCCCCATTGGGAACCTCCCCGATGACATCTCCACCTTTGGCTCTGACCTGTTCTTCTCGCGCCACCTCCGTCGTCACAACCACTTGCTGTGGCTCTCGCCCACGGCCCGCCCAGACCTGGGGGGTAAGGAAGCTGATGACAACCGCCTAGTCATGGAGTTTGATGAGAGAGCCTCCGTGGAGATAAACAACCCCGGCTGCTACTCCACAGGTGAGGAGGGAGTAGGGTGGTAGCGCTGAGTGGGGGCAGAGCTGGATCCTGCTCTGCAAGCCCTATAGAGGGATGGATGTGGTCTCCAAAGAGTCTCTGTGGTGACAGTAGTCACCAGCAGCTTTGGCGTTTCAGCAGCGATCTGGGCAAGGTGCATGCAAGGGGCATGTCCTGGGGCAGGGAGGTCTCACCTGCAATGTGTGCAGGCATCCGAACACAGATTCTTTCCCAGTTCATGGCCACCAACAGCAGCACTCAGAAGGCTACCTGCAATGTGTCAGCCCAAGGACAGACTAGCACAGGTCTTTCTCAGAGGCAGAAGCAGCTTGAGTGGTAGTCAGTTCTTCTGAGCTCCTCTGCTGCAGCTTCCAGAAAAAATATGGTGGTCCCCAGAGGGTTGGTAGGTCCAAGTCTTGTTGGAAGACAAGTGCCGGTCAAGACAGTCATGCCTGTGAAAGCATCTCCCCACTCGGTGCGGCAACACCTATAGATCACCCTTATAACTGTGAAAAGCACTTCTGGCAGAGGGGCAGGGAGGATGTCCTTGTCGGTCCTTTGCCCTGCCTGCCTGCTGAGAGGTTGTGTTTGCTGTTAGTTTGTCTGGAGCTGGACATCCAGAGCCTGGCTGTAAACACGGTGTTGCAGTCCCACCACATAAACGACATGGAAGGAGGCTCCAGCATGAGCATCAGCTTTGACGTGATTCAGCAGGCGTCCCTAGAAGACATGGTGACAGGGAACCAGGCTGCCAACATCCCGGCCAGCTATGACGAAACTGCCCTCTGCTCCAACACTTTCAGGTATGGCTCTAGGAGCCAGCAGGAGGTAGAGTATCTGGTCTCCATCCTGGCAGGTCCCCTCAGGGGTCCTGCTTCTCATTCCCTCCTGGCTTTAGCCTTTCCCGGACTTGTGCCAGCAATGGGGCTTGTGGCGTGCTCTAAATATAAATTCAGGTCTCGAGGGCAGGGCAGGCATCTTCTCCAACAGACTTTTGAAGATCCTGGGCTCAGAACTGCCTGGTGGCTCAGCCAGCAGATATATGGGGATGCTGGTGAAGACTTTGCCCTTTCCTGTATCTCCTTTCTTCATGCTCCACCAGGTTATAGAGGCACATATTTACACTGGCTTATGTGCCAAGGGCTCACAGGTCTCTGCTCTGGCAGAGTCCCCGCTCTGAATCCTCCAGCGTATCCAAAAACACGTCCTTGTCTGGAAGGGGGAAGGGGTCGCTCATGGCTGGTGGGGTGACGCTGGTCTCTGCTCCCTGGCAGGATCCTGAAGAGCATGGTGGTGAGCTGGGTGAAGGAGATCATGCAGTATCACAATGTCTACGCAGACAACCAGGTCATTCACTTTTACCGCTGGCTCCGCTCTCCTTCCTCGCTGCTCTACGACCCGGCACTGCACCGCACACTCCACAACATGATGAAGAAGCTTTTCCTGCAGTAAGTGAGACCTGGAGTGTGCCAGGCTTGTGAACGGGGAAGGGACAGGTATGGCGTTAGTGACCAGGACGCTGTTGGCACCCACAGTCACTCTTCTCTGCCACAGCCTCCAGAGAGGTGGGCAGTAGGTTGGACCTCCCGTACTGTTTGGGTGAGCTCCTTTGCGTGGCATTGCTGACTTGCTTGACTCCTGACTGTGCTGGATCAGCACATCCTCCACGGGTTGCATCTGCTCCTCGGGCTTTGCCTTCCTGCCCACTGACTCCCGCTCCTTGTGCCCTGCCTGCAGGCTGGTGGCTGAGTTCAAGCGTCTGGGCTCCTCGGTGGTTTACGCCAACTTCAACCGGATTATTCTGTGCACCAAGAAGCGGCGCATCGAGGACGCCATCAGCTACATGGAGTACATCATCAACAGGTGGGGTGCGCTTGCCAAGCCGGGCCTGGAGATGAGGCTCCCGGATGATGGAGCCGAGGCAGGGCTCGGGGCCAGGAAGGAGGATGCTGATTTTTTGCCTTTTGATGGGCCTCAGCACTGAATTTCATTCTTTTTTGGCAAAGCTACTGAAGGGACGAGGCTGCCCAGTTCTCTTGCTGTCATGCCTGGAGTAGGGATCTGTCCCTTAGCTGTCCTCTATAGGTAATATTCCAAGAATACTCATAGGATTCAATCCAGAAGAGACCTTCAGGAGAACTTGAGGTGCCCAGCACTTCGTCCCCTGGCTGGCTCTCAGCATCCCAGCCATGGTACAGGCACCTCAACACAAGCATAGGAAGCCAAGACTCCTTGGGCATGGCTTCCCCTGGCATCCCTGCCCGTGGTTGGATGGGAGAGGGGAACCCCCTCTCTCCTTGCCAGCACCACCACGGTGTCCCACGGAGAAGGGTCTGAACTAGGGATGATGCCAACGCTGTGGGTGACTGCAGTCTCTTCCCTCCAGCATCCACTCCAAGGAGATCTTCCACTCTCTGACCATCTCCTTCTCCCGCTGCTGGGAGTTCCTGCTCTGGATGGATCCAGCAAATTATGGAGGTATCAAGGGAAAAGTGGATTCTCGCGTCCACTATGGGGAGGTAAGAGATGGGAAGCGCTCAGTCTCCCAGGAGCAGGGTGCTGGGGCTTGAGCTGAGCGGGGAGGCATTGGCTGGGCACGAGGAACCACTGTGATATTGCTGGCTTCTCCAGAAGGACACCAGCAAGAGGCAAGTGTTGGAGGAGGAGGACAGTGAGGAAGAGGAGGATGAGGCAGCGGGGGAAGAAGAGGAGGAGGAAGGGGAGCCGAACGTGGAGGAGCTGCTGGAGAACAGCTGGAACATCGCGCAGTTCCTGCCCCAGGCTGCCTCCTGCCAGAGCTACTTCCTGATGATCGTGTCGGGTGAGCTGTCCCAGGGAGGGGACGAGGTTGCTTGTGCCTCCCGGGTGCCAGGGAGAGCCTGCAGTGGGGCGGCTGCTGGCGCGGGCTGGAGCTGGAGCCTTGCCCATGTCTCCCCAGCCTACATTGTGGCCGTGTACCACAGCATGAAGGAGGAGCTGCGGCGCAACGCCCCTGGGAGCACCCCCATCAAGAGGAGGAGCACCAGCCAGGTGTCCCAGGAGGCGCTGGGGGAGATGGGGGCCATGCCCGGTGAGTGCCGAGCCACAGGGCAGCCCTGGCACAGGCAGAGCGCCACCCACCTTGCTGTCCCCATATGCCACCCTATGGCTCAAGTGCTCTCTGCTCCGTCTCTCTAGGCATGATCACCTTCTCACAGGATTACGTGGCCAATGAGCTCACCCAGAGCTTCTTCACCATCACGCAGAAGATCCAGAAGAAGATGGCTGGTTCTCGTAATGCCACTGAGCCTTCAGACATGTTCCCGGTGCTGCCTGGCTCCTACTTGCCACTCAACAACCCAGCTCTGGAGTTCATCAAATACGTTTGCAAGGTCAGCAGGGTGGGCCAGGCCCCTTTTCTGAAGGTTTGCAGTCAGGGCTCAAATTCTGGTCCTTGTCAACGGCTCAGATTTGCCACAGCTTTCCTCCAGGAGTGATCTACAACCAGTTTGTCTTGCCCTGCATCCATATGAGGTCACGAGGATATGAGCTGTCCTAGTGAGGACACTCTCTTCTTCCCTGCTGGTAGGCTCACCTAGCTCTTATCCTTGCAGGTCCTCTCCCTGGATGCCAACATAACCAACCAGGTGAACAAACTACGCCGGGACCTGCTGCGCCTCATCGAGGTGGGCGAGTTCTCAGAAGAAGCTCAGTTTCGGGACCCTTGCCGCTCCTACGTGCTCCCTGAAGTCATCTGCAGGAACTGCAACTTCTGCAGAGACCTGGACCTCTGCAAGGACCCTGCCCTTTCCCAGGTGCAGCCTCTTTCCTGGGGACACCAGAGGCCCCAGCATGGCAATGCTGGAGGCTGGTCAATCACATTACCAATCTTCTCTCTCAACCCCTTTGCTCTGCAGCTCTGCTTGCTGCCGGTGATCAACCTCACCTAAAGGCCCTTTTCTGTTCACCTCCTTTTCTAGCTGCTTGTGACAGGTCTGAGCATCCGTTGGCTTTGGCTGATGCTCCGTCCTCTCCAGAAGCCAGTTACACCATCCCAGTGCTTGGGACTCCTGATGCTCCCCTGCCTCCTCTTTGCCCCTAGGATGGGTCGGTGCTGCCCAGCTGGGTCTGCTCCAACTGCCAGGCGCAGTATGACTCTGATGCCATCGAAACAGCACTGGTGGAAGCCCTGCAGAAGAAGCTGATGGCCTTCGTGCTGCAGGACCTGGTGAGTGTGGGGATCCCCTGCTCTGCCCATCCCCCTGGCTGGCTGAGGCCGGACACGTTCACTCTGCCCCTGGCAGAGGTGCTTGGCCTCATCTCCTGGCCCACCTAAAACTCCTTGGCCTCCAGGTGTGCAAGAAGTGTCATGGCGTGAAGGAGACACACATGCCCGTGTACTGCAGCTGTGCTGGAGACTTCACCCTCACCATCTCCTCCCAGGTACGCCTGCACCCTCCTGCCTAGCCCAGCCCCATGCCAGCAGCTCCTAAAGGGACAGCAAGGAGCCCTGCGGTGCCCTGTTCTTCCTCTGCCTCTTCTCTAACTGCTTGTCCCCTGGGACCTGCTGTGCTGCCTTCTGCCACACCAGCCCTACCTGGCCACCCCCCTGGAGCCCCCCCCACTGCCCAGGGGTGCTGGGCAGCCTCCTTCCCTCCCTGCTCCCTTCTCCTCAGACCTTCATGGAGCACGTCAACATCTTCCAGAACATCGCCCGGCACTATAGCATGGCCTACCTGCTGGAAACCATCGAATGGCTGCTGCGCACCAACCCCCAGCTCCAGCAATGAGGTGGTGGGCTGCTCCTCCTGCCTGCACCGTGCCGGTCGGGGCACCAGGGCTGTGCTCTCACATCCACAGGAGAGTGGTCATGGATCCCCTTGGCCATGAGCTGGACCCTAGAGAAGCTGCGCACCCCTCCTGCGGTGAGGGAGGGAAGGCAGGAGCTGTGCCAGGGACTGGGCTGTTCTGCCCCCAGCTGCCTGGCATGGGGGTCTGTGGGCACCAGGGGCTGGAGCTGCGCTCCAGAGGTCTGTGCTGGCCCCTAGGTGTGGTTTTAATGTTGAATTTCTATAAATAAATGGATTGTAGAAGGCAGGTGTAGTTTTTGGGGAGGGGGGAACAGGGGCTGTGACCCACAGCTCCCAGCATGGGGCATGCCTGCAGCTGGGGGGATTGAGCTGTGTCCTTGCTGGGCAGGAAGGACCAAGGACCTGTCCCCATCTGCTCCCTGCCTGCTTGGGGGCAGGAAAGCTGCAGCCTGGCAGTGCCCCCCGGCTGCCCCCCTCCAGCTCCAGGGGAAGGGGCTGCCAGCACCGGAGGGGCAGCACTGGCCGCTAATGCGACAGCGGCTCCCTGCCATCGAGTGTGCATCTGGCTGCAGCCTGTGCTTCGGTACACGCTTCTGGCCTGGCTCTGCCTCCTGCTCCTGCCCTCCTGGGGGGAAAGATGCCCCAGGGCTGCAGCCAGAGACCCTCCTGTGCTTCCTGGGGGCTTGGCTCTGCTCTCGGGACGATGACAAGGTGCAGTCAGGGGTGACCTCCTCTTGCAGTAGCACTGCCCTCTGGGGGGGGCAATGCCACCCAAACCAAGGCAGGGGAGCCCAGCAGCATGCTCTTGCCTATCCCAGCAGGCCCCTGCCTGTGTCAGGTTCTGCACGCAGCCTGCGGGCAGGGATGGTGCCCATAGGGGACTGGGGGGACCCTGTCCTGTTCCCACATCCCTGCAGCAGGGCAAGCAGCCCTAGGTCCCTCCAGCTCCCCACCACGGCTGGGGGATGTGCACGTCCCCACCATGGCACTGCAGGGCTTGAGGATGGGGACACAGCCACCAGCTGTGACACCCATGTCCCCTCCATTTCACCTGCAGTGAGCAGCCCCAGGCAGGGATGCTGAGCACTGGGGTTTATTGACAGGCCCGGGACTGGCAGCGGTGGCAGGTGGCTGTAGAACACGTCCCACCCGTCCACGGGCACAACTCCTCATGGGGGCAGCAGGTCACTCAGAGCTGGGGGGGACTCGGATGGCCTCAGGCAGAGCAAGCGTTATCCCACCCTGCCACCGTGGCCCTTTCCAGCTCTGGCAGTACCTGAGGGATGGGATGGGATGGCCCGAGGCTGGAGCACTCCAGGGTGATGCCCCCCCACCGAGGAGCATCCTCAGAGGAGACCAGTGGGTGCTGTGGTGATGGTGGGACAGGGCTGGAGAAGGACGCAGGGCCACAGCAGGGACAGGGCCATCACCTGTAGTTGTAGCCAGGGGAAGCCAAAGTCCTTTTGGAGTGGAAGGAGTAGCAGGGGTTGCATTCGCTGTCAGACAGGTCCAGGTTGCAGTTCCAGCTGATGGTCACACTGATCACCCCGGGACTGGCAGACCTCACGCAGCACCAGCATCCCAATGGGCACGGCACCACCACGGGCATGGCATCCTTGTGGGCACGGCCCCTCAGTGACCATGGCCTCCCCATGGGCGTGACATCCAAATGAGCACGGCAATCCTGTAGGCACAGCATCCAAATGGGCTTGGCAACCCCCATGGGCACAGCTTCCCCACAGGCACGGCATCCCTGGGGGCACAGCATCTCCACGGATATGGCATCCCTGCGGGCATGACACCCGCCACGGGCACAGCATCACCCCCAACCCACACTGGTCTCACCCAGCCACGAGCACAGCCCCATCCTCACCCCCCCAGCAGGACAGGGTTGGGTTGCCACCAGTGCTGGGCCATAGGCCCTTGCCAGGGATGCCGTGGGCTCTGCCTGCTCGCCCAGGAGTGCTCTGCCCCAGGAACGGGCTTCCCAAATGAGCTGGCTGGGCACCAAGGAGCAGCTCTAGAGCCGGAGTGGAGGATCCCAAAGGACTGGAAGATGCTGGGGCTGGGCAAGGGGTGCAGACACTGGAGGCAGGATGGAGCAGCACCGGGTTCCTCTCCTGGGTGGGATTTATCTGCTCCTGTAGGTGCAGAGGGCACGCAGGGCTCTGCGGGGATGCTTTGCTCCTCGGCCACCTGTCACCCATCCTCTGCAGACACGGGAAGGAGTCCCTGGGAGGTGGCTCTGCCCTGCTCCAGCTGCGCCTGATGCTTGGTCCCCCCACACCTCACCCCAGCCCGGCTCCCGGGGACCCCGGCAACGGGCAGGCCGTGGGCAGGAGGAGTCCGAGCCCGCGCTCCCCCGCCGGAGCGGAGCAGGACGAGGAGCTGCAGCGCCCGGGGCGCGGTGCCGAGGGGCCGGGTCCTGCCCACCATCACCTGCGGCTGGAGGAGCCGCGCCGCGCCCGCAGGCAGCGCTGCCCGCCCTGCCCGCCCATGCCGCTGCGCCCCACGCGGCTCGGCTCGGCTGAGCTCGGCTCGGCTGGGCTGGGCTGGGCTGGGCTGGGCTGGGCTGGGCTCGGCTCGGCTCGGCTCGGCTGGGCTGGGCTGGGCTGGGCTCGGCTCGGCTCGGCTCGGCTCGGCTCGGCTCGGCTGGGCTCGGCTCGGCTCGGCTGAGCTCTGCTCTGCTCCGATCCGCTCGGCTCGGCTCGGCTGGGCTCGGCTCGGCTCGGCCGGTCTCGAATCGGCTCGGCTATGCTCGGCTCGGCTCGGCTCGTTTCGGCTGGGCCCGAATCGGCTCAGCTCGGCTCGAATCGGCTGCGAGCCCTGCGGGCCCGGGCCAGGCTGTGCCGCGGGAGGCCCGGCGGAGCGAGGGGGCAGGTCTGGGCGCGGAGGGGGCCGGGGGACTCCCGGTGGCTGCGGGCAGGGGCCGGGGTGCGAGCAGGGGCTGCGGGCAGGGCCCAGGGGGCTGCGGGCAGGGGCTGGGGCTGCGGGCAGGGGCTGGGGCTGCTTACAGTGAGCGTGTGGGACTCGCTGCGTGGGAGGCTGTGGAGGCAGCGGCAGGGCCCGAGGGGCAGGAACGCCTGGCCAACAGGTCCGCGAGCGGGTCCCCGCGGGAGCAGGCAGAGGCGCAGCCCTCGGGCATCCCCAGGCCGAGCCGGCGGGTGCCCCCGGGACTGGGTGCGGGGGGCCAGGCTCGAGCGCTCTCCCGGAGAGCAGCTCCTCCTGCTGCCGTCGGCACTGACCAACGCTCCGGGCCGGAGGTCAGCACGGCCATGGCAGACCCTGCCGCTGCCTGGAGGAAAGGGCTGGATGCTGGCCAGGCTGGGGGGGACAGAGGTGCTCCCCTCCCTCCGCGCAGCCCCTCCGGAGCCCCTGGGCACAGCCCTGCCCCGGCCCGCTGCTGCTGAGGCTGGGGGTCTGGCAGGGCGGCAGGCACTGGGCTGCCCGCTGGGAAGTGGGGATCCGGAGAGGGGCCGGGCTCTGGCAACAGGCTCCTGTCCCATCCCTGCCCGCGGGGACAGGCCCAGGGAAACGCAGGCTGCCGGCAGGGCAGAGGCTGCCAGACTCCCCTGGCCTGGGCTGCTGGAGCTGGACGGGTGTGGAGCACCAGGCACCCGAGGCACCCCTTTGCCTGGTACAACAGCCTGACCCAGTGCCCAGGAGAGAGCAGCTGAACACGCCGTGGGCTGACGCTGCCGAGGGAACCCCCCCCGGGACCGGCTGGGAACCGCAGCTGCAGGCTCTCCAAGGGGGGACGTCCCACGGGCAGGAGGGTACAGGCAGCTCCTGGCAGCGCAGCTGCAGGACAAAGCTCTCACGCTGTGACCAGGACAGACGAGACACAAACAGCAACTCTGGCAGAGGAGACCAACGCTCCGCTTTTATTGCATGCACAGCCGGGCGGCAAGTGGCAGCTCCTTCCTGATGGAGCAAAACACCTGCAGCCTTTCCAAGCAGGCCAGGTTTTGCAGAGAGCAGAAGACCCCCCAGGCGACCTAATGCGTGGAAGTCCTCGAGGTTCCCCTGCCAACCTGGCACAGGGTCAGAGAGGCGGCGGGATGGAGGGCACAGCTGGACTCCTGGTCCTGCAACAGCAGGGAATCCCTGGCCAGAAATGGCCCCGAGGAGCCCTGGCAAGGGGCCGTGCTCAGTGCTGCACAGGAAGGCAAAAAAACCCCGGGGACCTGTGCCAATCTGCCCAGGGAAAAAAACTCCTTCCTGACCCCAGAACTGACAATCGGCTGTTCCCTGAGCACGTGAGCAAGACCTGCTGCCCAGCCTCCCGGGGCTGCCATGGCTCCAGGGGACACCAGCACTGCCCAAGCCCTTCCCGCCCACCACTGAAGACACCTCAGGGGCTTCCCATGATGAGCCACCAAAGGCTCCTCCCAGACAGTTACCTGAGCAGTTGAGCCTCTTTTAGAGGAAACTCTAAAACTCCTCCAGGACACACCAGAGACTCCTCCCAGGCATCTACCGACAGCTTCTAACGCGTTCTTATATGGAACTGAGATCCTGGATAACAGACCAGACTTTTCCAAGGAAGCTTCCTCTGATGTTTTTTCACGTCTCAAGGAAGCTCTTTCCTCCACGATCCAACCAACACACCTCCCGCGCGTATCCCACAGTCTTTTGACCTCTCATTAAGGACCTGAGATCCCCGATGGCAGACCCAGACTCCTCCAACGAAGCTTCGCAATATGCTTTATCTGCTTTGGAGCTGGCTAGCTGCTTGAGGATATACCTAAGACTCCTCCCAGGCATCTGCCGGAGTCTTTCCCTTCAGATTTAGGGACCTGAGATCCCGGGTAGCAACCCCAGACTCCTCCAAGGAAGCTTCCCGGGATGCTCTATCTGCTTTGGAGCTGGCTAGCTGCTCCGGAATCCGCCCAAGACTCCTCCAAGGCATCTGCCGGAGTCTTTTCCCTCGGCATTAGGGACCTGAGATCCCGGGTAGCAACCCCAGACTCCTCCAGGGAAGCTTCCCAAGATCCTTTATCTGCTTTGGAGATTCCTAGCTGCTCCGGGATCCGCCCAAGACTCCTCCAAGGCATCTGCCGGAGTCTTTTCCCTCAACTTGAGGGACCTGAGATCCCGGGTAGCAACCCCAGACTCCTCCAAGGAAGCTTTCCAGGATGTGTTTTCTCCTTTTGAGAAAGGTGTCTCCTCCAGGATCCACCCGAGACTCCTCCCAGGCATCTCCCAGAGTCTCTTCCCTTGCCTTTAATGACCTGAGATCCGGGGAGCAACCCTAGACTCCTACAAGGAAGCTTCCCGGGATGTGTTTTCTCCTTTTGAGAAAGCTCTCTCCTCCAGTATCCGCCCGAGACTCCTCCCAGGCATCTCCCAGAATCTTTTGCCCACAGCGTTAGTGACCTGAGATCCTGGGGAGCAACCCCAGACTCCTCCAAGGAAGCTTCCCGGGATGTTTTTCCTCCTTTTCAGAAATCTCTGTCCTCCCGGATCCACCCGAGACTCCTCCCAGGCATCTCCCGGAGTCTTTTCCCTTCAGCTCTAGGGACCTGAGATCCTGGGTAGCAACCCCAGACTCCTCCAAGGAAGCTTCCCGGGATGCTTTATCTGCTTTGGGGATCGCTAGCTGTGCTGGGAACACTCCGATACTCCTCCAAGGCATCTCCCAGAGTCTTTTCCCTCAGCTTTAAGGACCTGAGATCCCAGGTAGCAACCCCAGACTCCTCCAAGGAAGCTTCCCGGGATGCTTTATCTGCTTTGGGGATCGCTAGCTGCGCTGGGAACACTCCGAGACTCCTCCAAGGCATCTCCCAGAGTCTTTTCCCGTCAGCTTTAGGGGCCTGAGATCCCGGGGAGCAACCCCAGACTCCTCCAGGGAAGCTTCCCAACACGCTTTATCTGCTTTGGAGCTGGCTAGCTCCTCCAGGATCCACCCAAGACTCCTCCCAGGCATCTCCCAGAGCCTTTTCCCTCAACATTACGGACCTGAGATCCTGGGGAGCAACCCCAGACTCCTCCAAGGAAGCTTCCCAAGATGTGTTTTCTCCTTTTGAGGAAGCTCTCTCCTCCAGGATCCACCCGAGACTCCTCCCAGGCATCTCCCAGAGTCTTTTCCCATCAGCTTTAGCGGCCTGAGATCCCGGGGAGAAACCCCAGACTCCTCCAAGGAAGCTTCCCGGGATGCTTTATCTGCTTTGGAGATCGCTAGCTGCGCTGGGAACACTCCGAGACTCCTCCAAGGCATCTCCCAGAGTCTTTTCCCTCAGCTTTAAGGACCTGAGATCCCAGGTAGCAACCCCAGACTCCTCCAGGGAAGATTCCCAAGATCCTTTATCTCCTTTGGAGCTGACTAGCTGCTCCGGGATCCACCGGAGACTCCTCCCAGGCATCTCCCAGAGTCTCTTCCCTTCCCTTTAATGACCTGACATCCCGGGGAGCAACCCCAGACTCCTCCAAGGAAGCTTCCCGGGATGCTTTATCTGCTTTGGGGATCGCTAGCCTCGCTGGGAACACTCCCATACTCCTCCAAGGCATCTCCCAGAATATTTTCCCTCAGCTTTAAGGACCTGAGATCCCAGGTAGCAACCCCAGAATCCTCCAAGGAAGATTCCCAAGATCCTTTATCTGCTTTGGGGATCGCTAGCTGCGCTGGGAACAATCCGATACTCCTCCAAGGCATCTCCCAGAATCTTTTCCCTCAGCTTTAGGGGCCTGAGATCCCAGGTAGCAACCCCAGACTCCTCCAAGGAAGCTTCCCGGGATCCTTTATCTCCTTTGGGGATCGCTAGCTGCGCTGGGAACACTCCGAGACTCCTCCAAGGCATCTCCCAGAGTCTTTTCCCTCAGCATTAAGGACCTGAGATCCCAGGTAGCAACCCCAGACTCCTCCAGGGAAGCTTCCCAAGATGCTTTATCTGCTTTGGAGCTGGCTAGCTGCTCTGGGATCCACCTGAGACTCCTCCCAGGCATCTCCCGGAGTCTTTTCCCTCAACTTTAGGGACCTGAGATCCCGGGGAGCAACCCCAGACTCCTCCAGGGAAGCTTCCCAAGATCCTTTATCTACCTTGGAGCTGGCTAGCTGCTCCGGGATCCATCCGAGACTCCTCCCAGGCATCTCCCAGCGTCTTTTCGCTTTAGTTTTAGCGGCCTGAGATCCAGGGTAGCAACCCCAGACTCCTCCAAGGAAGCTTCCCGGGACTTTTTTTCTCCTTTTCAGAAAGCTCTCTCCTCCAGGATCCACCCGAGACTCCTCCCAGGCATCTGCCGGAGTCTTTTCCCTTCAGATTTAGGGACCTGAGATCCCGGGTAGCAACCCCAGACTCCTCCAAGGAAGCTTCCCAAGATCCTTTATGTGCTTTGGAGCTGGCTAGCTGCTCCGGGATCCACCCGAGACTCCTCCCAGGCATCTCCCAGAGTCTTTTCCCTCGGCATTAGGGACCTGAGATCCCGGGTAGCAACCCCAGACTCCTCCAGGGAAGCTTCCCAAGATCCTTTATCTGCTTTGGAAATTCCTAGCTGCTCCGGGATCCGCCCAAGACTCCTCCAAGGCATCTGCCAGAGTCTTTTCCCTCAACTTGAGGGACCTGAGATCCCGGGTAGCAACCCCAGACTCCTCCAAGGAAGCTTTCCAGGATGTGTTTTCTCCTTTTGAGAAAGCTGTCTCCTCCAGGATCCACCCAAGACTCCTCCCAGGCATCTCCCAGAGTCTCTTCCCTTGCCTTTAATGACCTGAGGTCCTGGGGAGCAACCCCAGACTCCTCCAAGGAAGCTTCCCGGGATGCTTTATCTGCTTTGGGGATCGCTAGCTGCGCTGGGAACACTCCGAGACTCCTCCAAGGCATCTCCCAGAGTCTTTTCCCTCAGCTTTAAGGACCTCAGATCCCAGGTAGCAACCCCAGACTCCTCCAGGGAAGATTCCCAAGATCCTTTATCTGCTTTGGAGCTGGCTAGCTGCTCCGGGATCCACCCGAGACTCCTCCCAGGCATCTCCCAGAGTCTCTTCCCTTGCCTTTAATGACCTGAGATCCCGGGGAGCAACCCCAGACTCCTCCAAGGAAGCTTCCCGGGATGCTTTATCTGCTTTGGAGCTGGCTAGCTGCTCCGAGATCCATCCGAGTCTCCTCCCAGGCATCTCCCAGCGTCTTCTGGTTTTCAATTTCGGGACCTGACATCCCGGGGAGCAACCCCAGACTCCTCCAAGGAAGCTTCCCGGGATGTTTTTTCTCCTTTTGAGAAATCTCTCTCCTCCAGGATCCACCCGAGACTCCTCCCAGGCATCTCCCGGAGTCTTTTCCCTCAGATTTAGAGACCTGAGGTCCTGGGGAGCAACCCCAGACTCCTCCAAGGAAGCTTCCCGGGATGCTTTATCTGCTTTGGGGATCGCTAGCTGCGCTGGGAACACTCCGAGACTCCTCCAAGGCATCTCCCAGAGTCTTTTCCCTCAGCTTTAAGGACCTGAGATCCCAGGTAGCAACCCCAGACTCCTCCAGGGAAGCTTCCCAAGATCCTTTATCTGCTTTGGAGATTCCTAGCTGCTCCGGGATCCGCCCAAGACTCCTCCAAGGCATCTGCCGGAGTCTTTTCCCTCAACTTGAGGGACCTGACATCCCGGGGAGCAACCCCAGACTCCTCCAGGGAAGCTTTCCAGGATGTGTTTTCTCCTTTTGAGAAAGCTCTCTCCTCCAGGATCCACCCGAGACTCCTCCCAGGCATCTCCCAGAGTCTCTTCCCTTGCCTTTAATGACCTGAGATCCCGGGGAGCAACCCCAGACTCCTCCAAGGAAGCTTCCCGGGATGCTTTATCTGCTTTGGAGCTGGCTAGCTGCTCCGAGATCCATCCGAGTCTCCTCCCAGGCATCTCCCAGCGTCTTCTGGTTTTCAATTTCGGGACCTGACATCCCGGGGAGCAACCCCAGACTCCTCCAAGGAAGCTTCCCGGGATGTTTTTTCTCCTTTTGAGAAAGCTCTCTCCTCCAGGATCCACCCAAGACTCCTCCCAGGCATCTCCTGGCGTCTTTTCCCTCAGATTTAGAGACCTGAGATCCTGGGGAGCAACCCCAGACTCCTCCAAGGAAGCTTCCCGGGATGCGTTATCTGCTTTGGGGATCGCTAGCTGCGCTGGGAACACTCCGAGACTCCTCCAAGGCATCTCCCAGAGTCTTTTCCCTCAGCTTTAAGGACCTGAGATCCCAGGTAGCAACCCCAGACTCCTCCAGGGAAGATTCCCAAGATCCTTTATCTCCTTTGGAGCTGACTAGCTGCTCCGGGATCCACCGGAGACTCCTCCCAGGCATCTCCCAGAGTCTCTTCCCTTCCCTTTAATGACCTGACATCCCGGGGAGCAACCCCAGACTCCTCCAAGGAAGCTTCCCGGGATGTTTTTTCACCTTTTGAGAAAGCTCTCTCCTCCAGGATCCACCCAAGACTCCTCCCAGGCATCTCCTGGAGTCTTTTCCCTTCAGCTCTAGGGACCTGAGATCCCGGGTAGCAACCCCAGACTCCTCCAAGGAAGCTTCCCGGGATGCTTGATCTGCTTTGGGGATCGCTATCTGCGCTGGGAACAATCCGATACTCCTCCCAGGCATCTCCCAGAGTCTTTTCCCATCAGCTTTAGGGGCCTGAGATCGCGGGGAGCAACCCCAGACTCCTCCAAGGAAGCTTCCCAAGATCCTTTATGTGCTTTGGAGCTGGCTAGCTGCTCCGGGATCCACCCGAGACTCCTCCCAGGCATCTCCCAGAGTCTCTTCCCTTCCCTTTAATAACCTGACATCCCGGGGAGCAACCCCAGACTCCTCCAAGGAAGCTTCCCGGGATGCTTTATCTGCTTTGGAGCTGGCTAGCTGCTCCGGAATCCGCCCAAGACTCCTCCAAGGCATCTGCCGGAGTCTTTTCCCTCGGCATTAGGGACCTGAGATCCCGGGTAGCAACCCCAGACTCCTCCAGGGAAGCTTCCCAAGATCCTTTATCTGCTTTGGAAATTCCTAGCTGCTCCGGGATCCGCCCAAGACTCCTCCAAGGCATCTGCTGGAGTCTTTTCCCTCAACTTGAGGGACCTGAGATCTCGGGTAGCAACCCCAGACTCCTCCAAGGAAGCTTTCCAGGATGTGTTTTCTCCTTTTGAGAAAGCTGTCTCCTCCAGGATCCACCCGAGACTCCTCCCAGGCATCTCCCAGAGTCTCTTCCCTTGCCTTTAATGACCTGACATCCCGGGGAGCAACCCCAGACTCCTCCAAGGAAGCTTCCCGGGATGCTTTATCTGCTTTGGAGCTGGCTAGCTGCTCCGGAATCCGCCCAAGACTCCTCCAAGGCATCTGCCGGAGTCTTTTCCCTCGGCATTAGGGACCTGAGATCCCGGGTAGCAACCCCAGACTCCTCCAGGGAAGCTTCCCAAGATCCTTTATCTGCTTTGGAAATTCCTAGCTGCTCCGGGATCCGCCCAAGACTCCTCCAAGGCATCTGCTGGAGTCTTTTCCCTCAACTTGAGGGACCTGAGATCTCGGGTAGCAACCCCAGACTCCTCCAAGGAAGCTTTCCAGGATGTGTTTTCTGCTTTTGAGAAAGCTGTCTCCTCCAGGATCCACCCGAGACTCCTCCCAGGCATCTCCCAGAGTCTCTTTCCTTGCCTTTAATGACCTGAGGTCCTGGGGAGCAACCCCAGACTCCTCCAAGGAAGCTTCCCGGGATGCTTTATCTGCTTTGGGGATCGCTAGCTGCGCTGGGAACACTCCGAGACTCCTCCAAGGCATCTCCCAGAGTCTTTTCCCTCAGCTTTAAGGACCTGAGATCCCAGGTAGCAACCCCAGACTCCTCCAGGGAAGCTTCCCAAGATCCTTTATCTGCTTTGGAGATTCCTAGCTGCTCCGGGATCCGCCCAAGACTCCTCCAAGGCATCTGCTGGAGTCTTTTCCCTCAACTTGAGGGACCTGACATCCCGGGTAGCAACCCCAGACTCCTCCAGGGAAGCTTTCCAGGATGTGTTTTCTCCTTTTGAGAAATCTCTCTCCTCCAGGATCCACCCGAGACTCCTCCCAGGCATCTCCCAGAGTCTCTTCCCTTGCCTTTAATGACCTGAGATCCCGGGGAGCAACCCCAGACTCCTCCAAGGAAGCTTCCCGGGATGCTTTATCTGCTTTGGGGATCGCTAGCTGCGCTGGGAACACTCCGATACTCCTCCAAGGCATCTCCCAGAGTCTTTTCCCTCGGCTTTAAGGACCTGAGATCCCAGGTAGCAACCCCAGACTCCTCCAAGGAAGCTTCCCGGGATGCTTTATCTGCTTTGGAGCTGGCTAGCTGCTCCGGGATCCACCCGAGACTCCTCCCAGGCATCTCCCAGAGTCTCTTCCCTTCCCTTTAATGACCTGACATCCCGGGGAGCAACCCCAGACTCCTCCAAGGAAGCTTCCCGGGATGCTTTATCTGCTTTGGAGCTGGCTAGCTGCTCCGGAATCCGCCCAAGACTCCTCCAAGGCATCTGCCGGAGTCTTTTCCCTCGGCATTAGGGACCTGAGATCCCGGGTAGCAACCCCAGACTCCTCCAGGGAAGCTTCCCATGATCCTTTATCTGCTTTGGAGATTCCTAGCTGCTCCGGGATCCGCCCAAGACTCCTCCAAGGCATCTGCCGGAGTCTTTTCCCTCAACTTGAGGGACCTGAGATCCCGGGTAGCAACCCCAGACTCCTCCAGGGAAGCTTTCCAGGATGTGTTTTCTCCTTTTGAGAAAGCTGTCTCCTCCAGGATCCACCCGAGACTCCTCCCAGGCATCTCCCAGAGTCTCTTCCCTTGCCTTTAATGACCTGAGATCCCGGGGAGCAACCCCAGACTCCTCCAAGGAAGCTTCCCGGGATGCTTTATCTGCTTTGGAGCTGGCTAGCTGCTCCGAGATCCATCCGAGTCTCCTCCCAGGCATCTCCCAGCGTCTTCTGGTTTTCAATTTCGGGACCTGACATCCCGGGGAGCAACCCCAGACTCCTCCAAGGAAGCTTCCCGGGATGTGTTTTCTCCTTTTGAGGAAGCTCTCTCCTCCAGGATCCACCCAAGACTCCTCCCAGGCATCTCCTGGCGTCTTTTCCCTCAGATTTAGAGACCTGAGATCCTGGGGAGCAACCCCAGACTCCTCCAAGGAAGCTTCCCGGGATGCGTTATCTGCTTTGGGGATCGCTAGCTGCGCTGGGAAAACTCCGAGACTCCTCCAAGGCATCTCCCAGAGTCTTTTCCCTCAGCTTTAAGGACCTGAGATCCCAGGTAGCAACCCCAGACTCCTCCAGGGAAGATTCCCAAGATCCTTTATCTCCTTTGGAGCTGACTAGCTGCTCCGGGATCCACCGGAGACTCCTCCCAGGCATCTCCCAGAGTCTCTTCCCTTCCCTTTAATGACCTGACATCCCGGGGAGCAACCCCAGACTCCTCCAAGGAAGCTTCCCGGGATGTTTTTTCACCTTTTGAGAAAGCTCTCTCCTCCAGGATCCACCCAAGACTCCTCCCAGGCATCTCCTGGAGTCTTTTCCCTTCAGCTCTAGGGACCTGAGATCCCGGGTAGCAACCCCAGACTCCTCCAAGGAAGCTTCCCGGGATGCTTGATCTGCTTTGGGGATCGCTATCTGCGCTGGGAACAATCCGATACTCCTCCCAGGCATCTCCCAGAGTCTTTTCCCATCAGCTTTAGGGGCCTGAGATCCCGGGGAGCAACCCCAGACTCCTCCAAGGAAGCTTCCCAAGATCCTTTATGTGCTTTGGAGCTGGCTAGCTGCTCCGGGATCCACCCGAGACTCCTCCCAGGCATCTCCCAGAGTCTCTTCCCTTCCCTTTAATAACCTGACATCCCGGGGAGCAACCCCAGACTCCTCCAAGGAAGCTTCCCGGGATGCTTTATCTGCTTTGGAGCTGGCTAGCTGCTCCGGAATCCGCCCAAGACTCCTCCAAGGCATCTGCCGGAGTCTTTTCCCTCGGCATTAGGGACCTGAGATCCCGGGTAGCAACCCCAGACTCCTCCAGGGAAGCTTCCCAAGATCCTTTATCTGCTTTGGAAATTCCTAGCTGCTCCGGGATCCGCCCAAGACTCCTCCAAGGCATCTGCTGGAGTCTTTTCCCTCAACTTGAGGGACCTGAGATCCCTGGTAGCAACCCCAGACTCCTCCAAGGAAGCTTTCCAGGATGTGTTTTCTCCTTTTGAGAAAGCTGTCTCCTCCAGGATCCACCCGAGACTCCTCCCAGGCATCTCCCAGAGTCTCTTCCCTTGCCTTTAATGACCTGACATCCCGGGGAGCAACCCCAGACTCCTCCAAGGAAGCTTCCCGGGATGCTTTATCTGCTTTGGAGCTGGCTAGCTGCTCCGGAATCCGCCCAAGACTCCTCCAAGGCATCTGCCGGAGTCTTTTCCCTCGGCATTAGGGACCTGAGATCCCGGGTAGCAACCCCAGACTCCTCCAGGGAAGCTTCCCAAGATCCTTTATCTG